>NW_021703774.1:140492284-140642453 GCF_005190385.1 Monodon monoceros
GAAAGAAAGAAAGAAAGAAAGAAAGAAAGAAAGAAAGAAAGAAAGAAAGAAAGAAAGAAAGAAAGAAAGAAGTTAAAGTAAAATAAAATAATGTTATCAAAATAAAAAATAAATATGAAGAAAAAAAATTTAAAAAAAAGGAAGGATAGATCCCTAGGACAAATGGTGGAAGCAGTTATACAGACAAAATCTCACACAGAAGCATACACATACACACTCACAAAAAGAGGAAAAGGGAAAAAATCAATTCTTGCTCTCAAAGTCCACCTCCTCAATTTGGGGTGATTCTTTGTGTATTCATGTATTCCACAGATGCAGGGTACATCAAGTTGATTGTGGAGCTTTAATCCGCTGCTTCTGAGCCTGCTGGGAGAGATTTCCCTTTCTCTTCTTTGTTCTCACAGCTCCCAGGGGCTCAGCTTTGGATTTGGCCCTGCCTCTGTGTGTAGGTCGCCAGAGAGTGTCTGTTCTTTGCTCAGACAGGACAGGGTTAAAGGAGCCACTGATTCGGGGCCTCTGGCTCACTCTGGCCCGGGGGAAGGAGGGGCACGGAGTGCGTGGCGAGCCTACGGCGGCAGAGGCCGCCTTGACGTTGCACCAGTCTGAGGCGTGCCGTGCATTCTCCAAGGGGATTTGTCCCTGGATCCTGGGACCCTGGCAGTAGCGGGCTGCACAGGCTCCCCGGAAGGGGTGTGTGGATAATAACCTGTGCTCACACACGGGTTTCTTGGTGTCGGCAGCAGCTGCCTTAGCATCTCATTCCCTCTCTGGGGTCCGCGCTTTTAGCCGCGGCTCGCGCCCATCTCTGGAGCTCCTTTAAGCAGCGCTCTTAATCCCCTCTCCTCACGCATCAGGAAACAAAGAGGGAAGAAAAAGTCTCTTGCCTCTCCTCTTCGGCAGGTCCATACTTTTTCCTGGACTCCCTCCCGGCTACCCGTGGTGCACTAACCCCCTGCAGCCTGTGTTCATGCCGCCAACCCCACTCCTCTTCTGGCGCTCCAACCGAAGCCTGAGCCTCAGCTCCCAACCCCGCCTGCCCCAGCGAGTGAGCAGACAAGCCTCTCGGGCTGGTGAGGGCCAGTCGGCACCGATCCTCTGTGCGGGAATCTCTCCGCTTTGCCCTCTGCACCCCTGTTGCTGTGCTCTCCTCTGCGGCTCTGAAGCTTTCCCCCTGCGCCACCCACAGTCTTCGCCCGCGAAGAGGCTTCCTAGTGTGTGGAAACCTTTCCTCCTTCACAGCTCCCTCCCACTGGTGCAGGTCCCGTCCCTATTCTTTTGTCTCTGTTTATTGTTTTTTCTTTTGCCCTACCCACGTATGTGGGGGGTTTCTTGCCTTTTGGGAGGTCTGAGGCCTTCTGCCAGCATTCAATAGGTGTTCTGTAGGAGTTGTTCCACGTGTAGATGTATTTCTGGTGTATCTGTGGGGAGGAAGGTGATCTCCATGTCTTACTCTTCCGCCATCTTCCCGGAAGCCCCCAAGAGTGTTATATTTTATCAAATGCTTTATTTTCACATTTGAGAGAAACTTCTTTAATCTATAAATGTGGTATATTATAAGGATTAATTTTAGAATTTTAATACAACCTTGCATTCCTAGAATAAATTAACTGTAATTTAGTGCTCCCTGCCACTGGATTTAATTTGATAATTTTTTGTTTAGTTGTTTGGGAAGGAGATGTTCCTGAAACATCCCTTTCACATTTCATTATCAAGTTTATGTGCATCACATAACAAGTTGGAAAATGTTCTCTCATTTTCAGTTATCTGGAATAATTTATGTAAGATTGGTGTTTTGGTTTCCTTAAATGTTTGGAAGACTTCACCAGTGAAGCTGTCTGGGCCTGGCATTTTCTTTGTAAGTTTTTAATAGTATATTCAATTACCTTCATAAGTTTAATAGAATAATCAGATTTTATGTGTCTTCTATCAGTTTTGATAAGGTATGTTTTTGCTTTTCTAAATTTGCGTTTTTCCTCTAATTTTTCAACTTCATTGGAAAATGTCTTTTTTTCTAGTCTTTTTAATGTTTGTGGTTGTGATTCCTTTTTTTATTCCTGATATGAGTAAATTTTGCTCTTTCTATATTTTTCTTATTATCAGTCCACTGTTTTATAGGTTCATTGTGGATATTCATATGTTCTTGAATCCCTAACCTTCTTGGAATCTCTATCTATCCTAAAGGTTTCCTTCAGTTTCTCTTTTTTTTTTTTTTTTTTTGTGGTATGCGGGCTTCTCACTGCTCTGGCCTCTCCCATTGCAGAGCACAGGCTCCAGATGCGCAGGCTCAGTGGCCATGGCTCACGGGCCCAGCCGTGCCATGGCATGTGGGATCTTCCTGGACCGGGGCACAAACCTGTGTCCCCTGCATCGGCAGGCGGACTCTCAACCACTGCGCCACCAGGGAAGCCCTCTCTTTCTTTTAATATGTAAATAATCATATCATCTGTGAATAACTTTTTTATCCTCATATTTTTTACAACCATTTCTAATTTTATTGCACTAGAACTTTCAGTATGATGTTGAATAGAAATAACAGTAGTGGCATCCTTATTGTTTCCTGACTTTAAAAGGAAGATTTCTCATATTTCACATTAAGTAGGATTGCTATAAATTTTTTATTTATTTTTTTATACAGCAGATTCTTATTAGTCATCCATTTTATACACATCAGTGTATACATGTCAAGCCCAATCTTCCAATTCATCACACCACCACCCCACCCCCCACCGCTTTCCCCCCTTCATGTCCATAAGTTTGTTTTCTGCATCTGTGTCTCACTTTATGCCCTCCAAACCAGTTCATCTGTACCATTTATCTAGGTTCCATATATATGCGTTAATATATTTGTTTTTCTCTTTCTGACTTACTTCACTCTGTATGACACTCTCTAGATCCATCCACGTCTCTACAAATGACCCAATTTCATTCCTTTTTATGGCTGAGTAATATTCCATTGTATATATGTGCCACATCTTCTTTATCCATTCGTCTGTTGATGGGCATTTAGGTTGCTTCCACAACCTGGCTATTGTAAATAGTGCTGAAATGAACATTGGGATGCATGTGTCTTTTTGAATTATAGTTTTCTCTGGGTATATGCCCAGTAGTGGGATTGCTGGGTCATATGGTAATTCTATTTTTAGTTTTTTAAGGAACCTCCATACTGTTCTCCATAGTGGCTGTATCAATTTATATTCCCACCAACAGTGCAAGAGGGTTCCCTTTTCCCCACACCCTCTCCAGCATTTATTGTTTGTAGATTTTCTGATGAAGCCCATTCTAACTGGTGTGAGGTGATACCTCATTGCAGTTTTGACTTGCATTTCTCTAATAATCAGTGATGTTGAGCAGCTTTTCATGTGCTTCTGGGCCATCTGTATGTAATCTTGGGAGAAATGTCTATTTAGGTCTTCTGCCCATTTTTGGACTGGGTTGTTTGTTTTTTTGATATTGAGCTGCATGAGCTGTTTATATATTTTGGAGATTAATCCTTTGTCCATTGATTCGTTCACAAATATTTTCTCCCATTCTGAGGGTTGTCTTTTCGTCTTCTTTATGGTTTCCTTTGCTGTGCAAAAGCTTTTAAGTTTCATTAGGTCCATTTGTTTATTTCTGTTTTTATTTCCATTACTCTAGGAGGCAGATCAAAAAAGATCTTGCTGTGATTTATGTCAAAGAGTGATATTCGTATGTTTTCCTCTAAGAGTGTCCGGTCTTACATCTCGGTCTCTAATCCATTTTGAGTTTATTTTTGTGTATGGTGTTAGGGAGTGCTCTACTTTCATTCTTTTACATGTAGCTGTCCAGTTTTCCCAGCACCACTTATTGAAGAGACTGTCTTTTCCTTACTGTATATCCTTGACTCCTTTATCATAGATTAGTGGACCATAGGTGCGTGGGTTTAACTCTCAGCTTTCTATCTTGTTCCATCGATCTATATTTCTGTTTTTGTGCCAGTACCATATTGTCTTGATTACTGTAACTTCATAATATAATCTGAAGTCAGGGAGTCCGATTCCTCCAGCTCTGCTTTTCTCCCTCAAGGCTGCTTTGGCTGTTTGGGGACTTTTGTGTCTCCATACAAATTTTAAGATTTTTTGTTCTAGTTCTGTGAAAAATGCCATCGGTAATTTGATAGGGATTGCATTGAATCTGTAGATTGCTTTGGGTAGTATAGTCATTTTCACAATATTGATCCTTCCAATCCAAGAAAATGGTGTATCTCTCCCTCTGTATATGTTATCTTTGATTTCTGTTGGTATCATCTCCAATTTCTTTCATCAGTGTCTTATACATTTCTACATACAGGTCTTTGGTCTCCCTAGGTAAGTTTGTTCCTAGATATTTTATTTTTCTTGTTGCAGTGGTAAATTGGAGTGTTTCCTTAATTTCTCTTTCAGATTTTTCATCATTAGTGTATAAGAATGCCAGAGATTTCTGGGCAATTAATTTTGTATCCTGCAGCTTTACCAAATTCATTGTTTAGCTCTAGTAGTTTTCTGGTGGCATATTTAGGATTCTCTATGTATAGTAGCATGTCATCTGCAAACTGACAGTATTACTTCTTCTTTTCCAATTTGTATTCCTTCTATTTCTTTTTCTTCTCTGATTGCCATGGCTAGAACTTCCAAAATTATGTTGAATAATAGTGGTGAGAGTGGACATCCTTGTCTTGTTCCTGATCTTAGAGGAAATGCTTTCAGTTTTTCACCATTGAGAATGGTGTTGGCTGTGCGTTTGTAATATATGGCCTTTATTATGTTGAGGTAGGTTCCCTCTATGCCCACTTTCTGGAGAGTTTTTATCACAAATGGGTGTCGAATTTTGTCAAAAGCTTTTCCTGCATCTATTGAGATGATCATATGGATTTTATTCTGCAGTTTGTTAATATGGTGAATCACATTGATTGACTTGCATATATTGAAGAATCCTTGCATCCCTGGGATAAATCCCACTTGATCATGGTGTATGATCATTTTAATGTGTTGTTGGATTCTGTTTGCTAGTGTTTTGTTGAGGATTTTTGCATCTAGATTCATCAGTGATATTGGTCTGTAATTTTCTTTTTTTGTAGTATCTGTGTCTGGTTTTAGTATCAGGGTGATGGTGGCCTCATAAAATGTGTATGGGAGTGTTCCTTCTTGTGCAATTTTTTGGAAGAGTTTGAGAAGGATGGGTGTTAGCTCTTCTCTAAATGTTTGATAGAATTCACCTGTGAAGCCATCTGGTCCTGGACTCTTGTTTGTTGGCAGATTTTTAATCACAGTTTCAATTTCATTGCTTGTGATTGATGTGTTCATATTTTCTATTTCTTCCTGGTTTAGTCTTGGAAGCTTATACCTTTCTAAGAGTTTGTCCATTTTCTTCCAGGTTGTCCATTTTATTGGCATAGAGTTGCCTGTAGTAGTCTCTTAGGTTGCTTTGTATTTCTGCCGTATCTGTTGTAACTTCTCCTTTTTCATTTCTAATTTTTTTGATTTGAGTGCTCTCCCTCTTTTTCTTGATGAGTCTGGCTAATGGTTTATCTATTTTGTTTATCTTCTCAAAGAATCAGCTTTTAGTTTTATGCATTTTTGCTTTTGTTTTCTTTGTTTCTATTTCATTTATTTCTGCTCTGATCTTTATGATTTCTTTCCTTCTGCTCACTGTGGGTTTTGTTTGTTCTTCTTTCTCTAGTTTCTTTATGTGTAAGCTTAGATTGTTTATTTGAGATTTTTCTTGTTTCTTGAGGTAAGCTCGTATTGCTATAAACTTCCCTCTTAGAACTGCTTTTGCTGCATCCCATAGATTTTGTATCATTGTGTTTTTGTTGTCATTTGACTCTAGGTATTTTTTGATTTCCTCTTTGATTTCTTCAGTGATCTCTTGGTTATTTAGTAATGTATTGTTTAGCCTCCATATGTTTGTCTTTTTTACTTTTTTTTCCCCTATAATTCATTTCTAATCTCATAGCGCTGTGGTCAGAAAAGATGCTCGATATGATTTCAGTTTTGTTAAATTTACTGAGGCTTGATTTGTGACCCAAGTTGTGATCTATCCTGGAAAATGTTCCATGCGCACTTGAGAAGAAAGTGTAATCTACTGTTTTTCAATCGAATGTCCTATAAATGTCAATTAAATCTATCTGTTCTGTTGTGTCATTGAAAGCTTGTGTTTCCTTATTAATTTTCTGTTTCAAAGATCTGTCCATTGGTGTAAGTGTACTGTTAAAGTCCCACACTACTATTGTGTTACTGTCAAGTTCCTCTTTTATAGCTGTTAACGGTTGCCTTATGTATTGAGGTGCTCGTATGTTGGGTGCATATATATTTATAATTGTTATATCTTTTTCCTGGATTGGTCCCTTGATCATTATGTAGTGTCCTTCCGTGTCTCCTTTATTTTAAAGTCTATTTTATCTGATATTAGTATTGCTACTCCAACTTTCATTTGATTCCCATTTGCATGGAATATCTTTTTCCATCCCCTCACTTTCAGTCTGTATGTGTCCCTTGGTCTGACGTGGTTCTCTTATAGACAGCATATATATGGGTCTTTTTTTGTATCCATTCAGCAACCCTGTATCTTTTGGTTGGAGCATTTAATCCTTTCACGTTTAAGATAATTATCTGTATGTATGTTCCTATTACCATTTTCTCAATTGTTTTTGGTTTATTTTTGTAGATCCTTTTCTTTTCTTGTGTTTCCCACTTAGAGAAGTTCCTTTAGCATTTGTTGTAGAGCTGGCTTGGTGGTGCTCAATTCTTTTAGCTTTTGCTTGTCTGTAAAGCTTTTGATTTCTCCTTCGAATCTTAATGAGATCCTTGCCAGGTAGAGTAACCGTGGTTGTAGATTCTTCCCTTTCATCAGTTTAAGTATATCATTCCACTTCCTTCAGGTCTGTAGAGTTTCTGCTGACAAAGCAGCTGTTAACCTTATGGGGATTCCCTTTTATGTTATTTGTCATTTTTCCCTTGCTGCTTTCAATAATTTTTCTTTGTCTTTAATTTTTGCCAATTGGATTACTATGCATCTCCGTGTGTTTCTCCTTGTATTTATCCTGTATGGGACTCTCTGCATTTCCTGGACTTGGCTGGCTACTTCCTTTCCCATATTAGGGAAGTTTTCAACTATAATCTCTTCAAAAATTTTCTCAGTCCTTTATCTCTCTCTTCTCCTTCTGGGACCCCTATAATGCGAATGTTGTTGTTTTTTATGTTGTCTCAGAAGTCTCTTAGGCTGTCTTCATTTCTTTTCATTCTTTTTTCTTTAATCTATTCTGCAGCAGTGAATTCCACCATTCTGTCTTCCAGGTCACTTATCCATTCTTCTGCCTCCAGTTTTCTGCTGTTGATTCCTTCTAGTGTATTTTTCATTTCAGTTATTGTATTGTTCATCTCTGTTTGTTTGTTCTTTAATTCTTCTAGGTCTTTGTTAAACATTTCTTGTATCTCCTCGATCTTTTCCTCCATTTTTTTCCTGAGGTCCTGGATCATCTTCACTATCTTTATTCTGAATTCCTTTTCTGGAAGGTTGCCTATCTGCACTTCATTTAGTTTTTTTTCTGGGGTTTTATCTTGTTCCTTCATCTGGTACATAGCCCTCTGCCTTTTCATCTTGTCTATCTTTCTGTGAATGTGGCTTTTGTTCCACAGGCTGAGGATTGTAGTTCTTCTTGCCTCTGTATAAATTTTTAATAGATATGTTGTATAAGATAAAGGAAGTTCTTTTTTATTTACAGCTTGTAAACATTTTTAAAAAACTTTTTTTGAATGGCTGTTGAATTTTATTAGATAGTTTTACTATATCTATTTGTTGATAATTCAGTATTTCTCACTTAATCTATTAATATGATAAGTTACATTATATCTCTTTTTAATGTGGAATAGTCCTTCCATTCCTAGGGTCCATCTTACTTTGTATTGCTATACTAGTGTGTGTGTGTGTGTGTGTGTGTGTGTTTGTATAAATTTACTGCTGGATTTGAATTGGTAGTATTTTATTAATATTTTTCATTCAATGTTCATAATTGATGTAGGGTTATATGTTTCCATTCTCCAGTTGTCCTTGCCTGTTTTTGTTTCAAATTTATAATAGTCTCATAAAATGAGTTGCGTAGTTTTTGTCTTTTTCTTTTATTTAACTTAACTTTAATATTTATGAAAATAAAATACACTTATGTTATTTTAAAAGTCAAATGCTACTGCAAATGCCAAAAAAAAATCTCTTTACTTTTGCCACACTTTTGATTCCTGCTTCTTAAAGCAAGAATCAGCAAACTTCTTTATTTTTTAATTAATTTTTATTGGAGTATAGTTACTTTACAATGTTGTCTCACTTTCTACTGCACAGCAAAATGTATCAGCCATACATATACATATATCTCCTAAGTTTTGGATTTCCCTCCCATTTAGGACGCCACAGTGCATTAAGTAGCGTTCCCTGTTCTATACAGTATGTTCCCCTCAGGTGTCTATCTTATACATAGTATCAATAGTGTATATGTGTCAGTCCCAATCTCCCAATTCCTCCCACCCCACCCCTTTCCCCCTTGGTATCCATACAATTGTTTTCTATGTGTGTGTTTCTATTTCTGCCTTGTAAATAAGGTCATCTATTCCATTTTTCTATATTCCACATATATGCGTTAATATACTATATTTGTTTTCTATTTCTGACTTAGTTGACCCTGTATGACAGTCGCTAGGTCCATCCACATCTCTACAAATGACACAATTTCATTCCTTTTTATGGCTGAGTAATATTCCATTGTATATATGTACCACATATTCTTTATCCATTCCTCTGTTGTTGGACATTTAGGTTGCTTCCATGTCCCGGTCATTGTAAATAGTTCTGCTATGAACATTGGGGTGCATGTGTCTTTTTGAATTATGGTTTTCTCTGGGTATATGCCCAATAGTGAGATTGCTGGCTCATATGGTAGTTCTATTTTTAGTTTTTTAAGGAACCTCCATACTAGCCATGGCAATCAGAGAAGAAAAAGAAATAAAATGAATCCATATTGGAAAAGAAGAAGTAAAACTGTCACGGCAGATGACATGATACTATACATAGAAAATCCTAAAAATGCAATCAGAAAATCACTAGAGCTAATCAATGAATTTAGTGAAGTTGCAGGATACAAAATTAATACACAGCAAACTTCTTTTGTAAAGAACAAATTTAGGCTTTGTGATCCAACATGTCTCTGTCACAACTAGTTAACTCTGCTATTATGTGGCAAAAGTAGACATAAACAACACCTAATCAATGAGGAGCAAGGGCATTTTTTTTTTTTTTCAAAAACAGGCAGCAGGCAGAATTTGGACCTTGCTCTCCTGCTCTTGAGGCAGTCACTTTTATTTCTTCTAATTGTTTCTTCTGATATTATTTCTGTATTTCTAAATAAAATTTCTATACCGCTATTCTCTATTCATTTTAGTTTTCGATAGTATTTCCCAACTTTTTATTATGAGATGATGATTTCATTCTTTAACTGTTCTGCTAAAAAATACAAACACTTCTCCTCCCCCCACATTTATATCCGTATTTTGGTTAAATTAATATTCAGTCTTTTCTTTATTATGAAGAGGTAAATAGTCATTATATATGGTTAAGCTTTTCTCTTCTGCAACTGTTCCATCTGCCTCCTGCCTTCTGCAAATAATTGCTTCTTTTCCTGTTAAACTGGTATTCAATGCTCCTTTTGCAAATCTCTTCTGTTTTCCCCAAGTCCTCCCCCTGACTCCCACCATACCTTTGCTTGGCTGCTTTTTTCTCTGCTTCTATTGATGCCTTTCATCATTAAAAGATTATCATTAAATTTTGAAATAAGGTTCTATATACATATTTGGACCGTGCTCATTCATTTCTTTGGGGGAGTCTCCCTTACCTATATCTGTAAATCTTTTATCTTGATTGGGGGTTTTCCCATAGAAGAATTTTCTAAACTCCCGACTATAGAGATATGCTCGACTACCACTATTCTGGATTTTGAATCTGGAATCTCGTCAACCACTCCAGAGAATGAGCCTCTAGTTTCCTGTCATGATGGACAATGAGTCACTTGGGTGCTTGGTGTGAGGGAAGGAATATGGGGACTTAATTTTTGTTTATAAAGAACCAAGCTGTGCCTGGCACCCCAGGTGCTTCCAGTGTTTTGCATTCTGAGATTCCTTAGTGTGAATTATTATTTTGTTTCTTAATTTTTTATGTTAAGTACTTACCACTTTTTTTTAAAACATCTTTATTGGAGTATAATTGCTTTACAATGGTGTGTTAGTTTCTGCTTTATAGCAAAGTGAATCAGCTATACATATACATATATCACCATATCTCCTCCCTCTTGTTTCTCCCTCCCACCTTCCCTATCCCACCCCCCTAGGTGGTCACGAAGCACTGAGCTGATCTCCCTATGCTATGTGGCTGCTTCCCACTATCTATCTATTTTACATTTGGTAGTATATATAAGTTCATGCACTCTCTTACTTCGTCCCAGCTTACCCTTCCCACTCCTCTTATCCTCAAGTCCATTCTCGACGTCTACATCTTTTTGTTTGTTTGTAATTTTAACATCTTTATTTGAGTATAATTGCTTTACAATGGTGTGTTAGTTTCTGCTTTATAACAAAGTGAATCATATATATATATATATATATATATATATCCCCATAGATCCTCCCTCTTGTGTCTCCCTCCCACCCTCCCTATCCCACCCCTCTAGGTGGTCACAAAGCACCGAGCTAATCTCCCTGTGCTATGTGGCTGCTTCTCACTAGCTATCTATTTTACATTTGGTAGTATATATAAGTCCATGCCACTCTCTCACTTCGTACCAGCTTACACTTCGCCCTCCCCATGTCCTTAAGTCCATTCTCTACTTCTGCATCTTTATTCCTGTCCTGCCCCTAGGTTCTTCAGAACAATTTTTTTTTTAGATTCCATATATATGTGTTAGCATACGGTATTTGTTTTTCTCTTTCTGACTGACTTCACTCTGTATGACAGATTCTAGGTCCATCCACCTCACTACAAATAACTCAATTTCGTTTCTTTTTATGGCTGAGTAATATTCCATTGTATATATGTGCCACATCTTCTTTAACCATTCATTTGTCGATGGACACTTAGGTTGCTTCCATATCCTAGCTATTGTAAATAGAGATTCAGTGAACACTGTGGTACATGACTCTTTTTGAATTATGGTTTTCTCAGGGCATATGCCCAGTAGTCAGATTGCTGGGTTGTATGGTAGTTCTATTTTTAGCATTTTAAGGAACTTCCATACTGTTCTCCATAGTGGCTGTATCCATTTACATTCCCACCAACAGTGCAAGAGAGTTCCCTTTTCTCCACACCCTCTCCAGCATTTATTGTTTGTAGATTTTCTGATGATGGCCATTCTGACTGGTGTGACGTGATACCTCATTGTAGTTTTGATTTGCATTTCTCTAATGATTAATGATGTTGAGCATCCTTTCATGTGTTTGTTGAAAATCTGTATATCTTCTTTGGAGAAATGTCTATTTAGGTCTTCTATCCACTTTTGGATTGCATTGTTTGTTTTTTTGATATTGAGCTGCATGAGCTGCTTGTAAATTTTGGTGATTAATCCTTTGTCAGTTGCTTCATTTGCAAATATTTTCTTCTGTTCTGAGGGTTGTCTTTTCATCTTGTTTATGGTTTCCTTTGCTGTGCAAAAGATTTTAAGTTTCATAAGGTTCCATTTGTTTATTTTTTATTTTATTTCCACTTCTCTAGGTGGTGAGTCAAAAAGGATCTTGCTGTGATTTATGTCATAGAGCATTCTGCCTGTGTTTTCCTCTGAGAGTTTGATAGTGTTTGGCCTTACATTGAGGTCTTTAATCCATTTTGAGTTTATTTTTGTGTATGGTGTTATGCAGTGCTCTAATTTCATTCTTTTACATGTAGCTGTCTAGTTTTCCCAGCAACACTTATTAAAGAGGCTGTCCTTTCTCCACTGTACATTCCTGCCTCCTTTATCAAAGATAAGCTGACTGTATGTGCATGGGTTTATCTCTGGGCTTTCTGTCCTGTTCCATTGCTCTATATTTCTGTTTCTGTGCCAGTACCATACTGTCTTGATTACTGTGGCTTTGTAGTATATTCTGAAGTCAGGGAGCCTGATTCCTCCAGCTCCGTTTTTCGTTCTCAAGATCACTTTGGCTATCAGGGTCTTTTGTGTTTCCATATATATTTTGAAATTTTTTGTCCTAGTTCTGTGAAAAATGCCATTGGTAGTTTGATAGGGATTGCATTGAATCTGTAAATTGCTTTGGGTAATATAGTCATGTTCACATGTTGATTCTCCCAATCCAAGAACATGGTATATCTCTCCATGTGTTTGTATCATCTTTGATTTCTTTCATCAATGTCTTATAGTTTTCTGCATACAGGTCTTTTGTCTCCTTAGGTAGGATTACTACTAGCTGTTTTATTCTTTTTGTTGCAATGGTAAATGAGAGTGTTTCCTTAATTTCTCTTTCAGATTTTTCATGATTAATGTATAGGAATGCAAGCGATTTCTGTGCATTAATTTTGTATCCTGCTACTTTACCAAATTCATTGATTAGCTCTAATAGTTTTCTGGTAGCATCTTTAGGATTCTCTATGTATAGTATCATGTCATCTGCAAACAGTGAGAGTTTACTTCTTCTTTTCCGATTTGGATTCCTTTTATTTCTTTTTCTCTTCTCATTGCTGTGGGTAAAAATTCCAAAACTATGTTGAATAACAGTGGTGAGAGTGGACAACCTTGTCTTGTTCCTGATCTCAGGGAAATGGTTTCAGTTCTTCACCATAGAGAATGATATTGGCTGTTGGTTTGTCACATATGGAGTTTATTATGTTGAGGTTAGTTCCCTCAATGCCTACTTTCTGGAGGGCTTTTATCATAAATGGGTGTTGAATCTTGTCAAAAGCTTTTTCTGCATCTACTGAGATGGTCATATATTTTTTCTCCTTCAATTTGTTAATATGGTGTATCACATTGTTTGATTTGCGTATGTTGAGGAATCCTTGCATTCCTGGGATAAACTCCGCTGGATCATGGTGTATGATCCTTTTAATGTGCTGTTGGATTCTGTTTGCTAGTATTTTGTTGAGGAATTTTCCATCTATGTTCATCAGTGATATTGGCCTGTAGTTTTCTTTCTTTGTGACATCTTTGTCTTGTTTTGGTATCAGGGTGATGGTGGCCTCGTAGAATGAATTTGGGAGTTTTCCTCCCTCTACTATATTTTGGAAGAGTTTGAGAAGGATAGGTGTTAGCACTTCTCTAAATGTTTGATAGAATTTGCCTGTGAAGCCATCTGGTCCTGGGCTTTTGTTTGTTGGAAAATTTTTAATCACAGTCTCAATTTCAGTGCTTGTGATTGGTCAGTTTATATTTTCCCTTTCTTCCTGGTTCAGTCTCAGAAGTTTGTGCTTTTCTAAGAATTTGTCCATTTCTTCTAGGTTGTCCATTTTATTGGCATATAGTTGCTTGTAGTAATCTCTCATGGTCCTTTGTATTTTTGCAGTGTCAGTTGTTGCTTCTCCTTTTTCATTTCTAATTCTATTGATTTGAGTCTTCTCCCTTTTTTTCTTGATGAGTCTGGCTAATGGTTTATCAAATTTGTTTATCTTCTCAAAAAACCAGCTTTTAGTTTTATTGATCTTTCCTATCATTTCCTTCATTTCTTTTTCACACTTTCTTTTCAATCTTTATTCTTTTCTAGTGTATGCATATAAGGCTAAAATTTAATTTCTCTGTTTAATGTTTTTACTTTATGAC
This sequence comes from Monodon monoceros, assembly GCF_005190385.1. Classification (NCBI taxonomy): domain Eukaryota; kingdom Metazoa; phylum Chordata; class Mammalia; order Artiodactyla; family Monodontidae; genus Monodon; species Monodon monoceros. The sequence goes on from NW_021703774.1 coordinate 140,506,062, forward strand.
ACATGCTCTGATATGTAGTGCTGAATTAATCATCCAATTTCACATACTTTCCACTCTTCATCATTATTTCTTCTTTGATACATGAAAAATTATGAATATATATAAAATTTCAAAATGTTGAGAGTTTTTTGTCAACTTTTTGTAAAAGATATATGATTTTATGACTTGATAGTGAGCGGTTGTGATTTGAAGAGTATTAATTCTCTGATATTTGTTGAGATTTGTCTTGTGACCATATGTACATGCTTAATCTTTTACAATTATCCTTCTTTTACTTGATAAATGTTTGTTATCTAATCGTGTATGTGGAAAGCATTGTAGGTTTTAATAAGTGATCTTTTAATGGAGCTTATCAAATTGGAAGATTACAGTTTTCTATATCCTCCAGAATATTTGGTTGTCTCCACTCTCAATTACTGAGATTAATCATTGTAGATTAATCAGTTTTTACTTGGGGTATTGTCAATTTTTGTTTTATATATTTTAATGCTCTTATTAGGTGCATACATATTTAAAGTTGTTATATCTTCCTGTAGAATATTTGGTTTTATGTGGTGATTATATCCTTAACCTTACATTTTTTTTAACCTCAGTCTGTTTTGTCTGATACTGCCATAACTCAAATAGCTTTCCTTTAGTGAATATTTTCATGTTATATCTTTTTCTACCCTTTCACTTTCAAAATTTTTGTGCCATTATGTCTTATGCATGTCTCTGGGAAAGATGATAAGTGTAGATTTTTTTCCTAATCTGTTTTTTAACAAAGCGATGTGTCAATTTCCAATATCTGTGATTATTGATATTTGGAATTATTTCTACTATCTTATTTTGGGCTTTCAATAAGTAATGTTTTTCTTTGCTTTTTATCCCCTATCCTATCTTCTATTATATTTATCGTGCTTTCTTTATTCTCTTCTTTTTACTCATTTGGAATTTATAAATCCTTTTTCTATTATTGTATTGACTACTCTTGAATTCCCACATTCTTATTTTACAGCAATGTTTTAAGTTAATTAGCTTCCCTATCCTCCTGTGGAATCATACAAAGACCTTAGAATACTTTAAGTCTGATCTTGCCTCTCTCTTCTTCACCACTGTCCCAAACACATCTGTTTTATTGACCAATGTTTTGGTGCAAACTTTTAACACTCCTAAAATTTAATACTGTTATAATAATAGTTTTATTCATTCAGTTCTTATTTAGATTTACTTGTTTCTCTGCTCATTGTTGTTTCTTGCCATTCTTACCTTTTATGTTCAATTTCTTTCGTCCTCTGAAGTTCATCTTTTAGTAGCTCCTTCACTGAGAGTCTGAAACTGCTAAACATCTTAAGCTTTGTTTGTCTGAAAATTTATCATACCTTCATTCTTGGGCAATGTTATTCCATTATTTTCTGGTCTCTCATGTTGCTGGTGTTAAGTCTGCATAAGTCTAACTTCTGTGTCTTTGTAGGTAATTTTTGTTTCCTCTGATTTGCTATCAAAACATGCTCTTCACTTTTGGTGTTTTGTAATTTCACTATGATGTGTCTATATCTAGATTTTTTAAAAATCCTGCTTTGGATGGACTTGTGATTCCTAAATCTGAATATACATGTCTTTCATCAATTCTGGAATATATTCATCCTTTTCTGTATAGATTTTGCCTCTCCCAATTTCTCTTGTCTCTCTTTCTAGAACTCTTATCAGATGTATATTTTTATTTATTTCCCCTCTGTCCCGTTTTGTATTTTCTTTCTTTATAAGTCTCTCTGTTGAATTTTGGAAATTTCATCCATTCTGCATCTTAACCTGTCTACTGAAATTTTTAGTTTAATTAATTTTTTGTAATTTCTAAAGGCTCTCTTTAATTTTTTCAAGACTATTTCTGGTGTTTTAAAATTTTTATTGTGCTTTGTTCTGTTTTCATGTGTTTGAAACATTTTTTACATTTTTTAATCATTTAAAAAATCCTTTCTTTATAGTTTGCCATATAGTTTTATGACCTGAAGTTCTTTGTAGTCTAATTCAGTTATCTATTTTTCTGCTGATTCTCACTTTTAGTGTGTATTGTTTTCTTGTATGTTTTATAAATTTATATGAAAGTTTGACCTCTTTAGGACTTCATTATGGAAATTCTGTGTGCCCGGACTGAAAATGTGTGCATTCAAAGTGATTTTTTTTTCTTGTTTTGACCAGGTGCCCCAGGGTTATCTTCCTGTAACTAAATTTATTGTAAATGCTTTACCTGGGTTCTTAAGACCAAGCTGGTAATGTAAATTCCAACCCAAACCCCAAAATGTTCTGGCCCATGTTTGAAAATTACTTTTTCTTTCTCAAATCTATGAATAGATAGACATGCATCTTTGTTATCCCCCATTGCTAGTGAATGATTTCTTTCTATACCACAGTTCCACTAATACTATATCATTTTGAGGATCCTAAATTTGTGAAGGCATCTCATGTCAGATATCCTGCCTCATGCAGATTCAAGGCCTCGTTTGCTATCCTTGCATACATGTTAGAAATCTAATTTCTTAGATACCAAGACCAGTGACCTGCCTTCTGGCATCTATGGATTTCTTTTTATTTATTAGAAGTTCTTCATGTAAATAATGTTCTTAAATATTCTGTAATTTCTAGGAGTTTGCGAAAGGTTATCCAGAGCAGTGTTCTCCAACCTTTTTCACACCCAGGCACATAGAGAAAATAATATGTGTACACTTAGGCAAGATGATATCTATGCAGAATTTTGGAGTACCTGGGGAATGTTTGCAGGATGACTATATGAAGCTTGGTGAAAAAAAATTAACACATAATTTTTGAATGTAACAAAAAATATATACAGAGGATATCAAACGCTAAAATTTTTTTAATCTTCAAATTTTTAATTGAAACACTTGAGTTTTTGTCCATGCACATTCCATTTTTATATGAGGTTTTGACTTCTGAAATGGATATATGCAATTCCTGTTCAAGACTTTTCAATGATGATCTATTCAAAGTCTTAATAGTCAGCCATTAATGAGAAACTGTTCACACAATAAAATGATAAAACTTTTAAACTGTTCAAATATTTAAACCATATGAAATTATATTAAAGCATCTAACAGTTCTCCTTTTTTCATTCATAATTGAACTGTTGAAATTTCTTGTGAAAAACAAGTGATGGTAAGACAGGAATAAAGACACAGACCTACTGGAGAACGGACTTGAGGATATGGGGAGGGGGAAGGGTGAGCTATGACAAAGCGAGAGAGAGGCATGGACATATATACACTACCAAACGTAAGGTAGATAGCTAGTGGGAAGCAGCCCCATAGCACAGGGATATCAGCTCGGTGCTTTGTGACCGCCTGGAGGGGTGGGATAGGGAGGGTGGGAGGGAGGGAGACGCAAGAGGGAAGAGATATGGGAACATATGTGTATGTATAACTAATTCACTTTGTTATAAAGCAGAAACTAACACACCATTGTAAAGCAATCATACCCCAATAAAGATGTTTAAAAAAAAAAAAAGAAAAACAAGTGATGTTAAAATCTAACCAAACTTTCAATACTACAATGATTTAAGATAATGAAACATTTTAGAATAATGATGACCCTCTAATTTGCAGAACGTGCATGCCTATTTAGAATAGTCCTTGGGACTAGCTTGGACACCATTAAGTAGAAAATTTACTCCTGACTGGACAAAAGTATTGGCTATATGGGAAGACAGAGAATCAAGGCCACTGTCTGGGACTGCATGCAGGCTTCTCATTACACCCTCAGCAACACTGGACCACTCCTTGGCCTACACCTGGGATGGAGCTCTTGAACTCCTCCATAGCACCACAACCCCCTTACTAAGGATGGGCAGAGCCCCAGGCCTCACACATGGCTACCTTGAGAGCTTGTGCTACAGGTCACCATTTGCAAAGTTTCAATATAGAGCATCATATTACTGAAACAAGAAGCCTGGATTAAAATTTTAAATAGAGAGAAGAGAGAAAAATAAATAATGGAAGGATGGCAGGAAGGCAGGCAGGCAGGCGAAAGGAAGGAAGGAAGGAAGCTGTAAAGAACTAAAAGATCCAGTTTCATTGAAGATAAGGGGGAAAATCTCAATAAATAGTGAATACCTATTCTTATCTAGATGCAATGTGACAGGTGATTACTTATGTAATCTCACAGATTTTTATAAAAACTTTGTTAGGATGGTATTATCATCTGAATTCCAGATTGATTTTTAAATCAATATCAAAATGAATAATCATCTTGCCTAAGCTCACAGAACCAATAGGGAACTGGCTTTCAGTCTCAGGTATATCTATCTGGAAAGTCCATGATCTTATTCTCTTGAGTTAGTGGACTTGGTTCAAATTCTAGCTCTACTACTAACTATTATGTAATTTTAATTTACTTAATCTCAATACCACTTGTCTCATCCATAAATAAGAGGTAATGAATAGTCCCTGTCTCAAAAAGCTCATTATCCTCAAAACAAGTGAGATAATGCATCAGATACCAGCTTGGAGTGAGGTCCAGGCATCTCTAGTACTTAAAAGCTATCCAGGTGATTCTAATACACAAAACACTGAAACTATGAGTGCTTAGCTTAGAATTTGGTGCATAGAAAGTCTCAGAAGTTGTTATTTTTATAGTTGTTGCTGTTACCATTACCTCATGGATACAGTTTCATCTGATGTATTTTGAGTATATAACTTACAAATAGCTAGAAAATATGGAAAGCCAAGATTTCCTGCACTGCTTGCTTCCAAATACCTTTGATTCTCACAACCACATGCTGCCTTACTAAGTAAGCTAGAAAACATTTTTAAAAATGCACAGGTGGAGAATAATAAAAGACTGTTCAGGAATTCTCTTGCAGTCCAGTGGTTAGGATTCTGCACTTTCACTGCCAGGGTCTGGGTTCGATCCCTGGTTGGGAAACTAAGATCCTGCAAGACGTGCAACCAAAGGGAAAAAAAAAAAAAGGCATACTTATTGTCCAGACACTTAAGATTTAAGTCCTAGCTCTACCAGTTAATAGTTCTGGGATCTGGGGGTGGGGGGTAAGCCAGTTAGCCTTTATTAGATTCAATTTCCTCATGTCTAAAATTGTGCTAAAATAAACAACTTTTGTTTATGGATAGAGAAGCTAAATAATATAGCATATTTTAAACACCTGAGAAAATTTCTGGCATGTATTAGGATATGAATGATCAATAAATATTCCACTTTTTAATTTCTTTATTCCAACTTCACATATACACATTATTTCTGTATTAGATTTCCCCCTGCATTTAGCATTACTCTAGATCCTGAAAGTACACCATGGCTTCTGGGTTCACTGGAGATGGATCTGACACCTGGAATCTCAGAAGAAAAAAGGAGGATTAGGCCCTGTGAGGTTCAAAGGCCATTTGCCCCCTTGATATTGATTTTCTTAAAACAGACAGTAGCCAAGACCCTGGCAGAAGTAACTGAACTGACAACAGGCAGGTCCAGGTTATTAATAATGGAATAGTCTTGGACATTCTTGATGACTTAATTTAATGACTGAAAGGAGTTCTGAAACTGAAATGCCTGGAGATGGGGTCAATGGCTAGGTCTCTGAGGAGAAAGGAAAACATGAGTTATTCCTAAGAAGTTATTTCATAGAACAGAGCATTTTATGGTAGTCCCAAATATGAGGCCAGAGGAAATGGTTTTGATTTTCTGTTTTTAAAGGAAAATGAAATTTTAAAGGCTTGAAAATGGCCACTATATTTATATTTATTTTTGCCCTTATTTTGGAAAACAGACTTGGTTAGAGTTATGGCATTTGAACTTTAGTGAGTAACTCAAGGGTAGAGATCTTGGATATCTTAACTTTTTTATCCCTTGGGTTCAAATATCAGTTCTCCGTCTTTTAATTGCATGGCTCAAGACAAGTTAGTTAATATCGCTGAACCTCAGTTTCCACATCTGTAAAATGGAAATGTTAATATTTTTATTATAATTATAAGAGAATATTTAAAAATTTTTAAGTGTATAAAATTTCTGGCACTTGACATTAATACCTCACACAATAAACATTTGTTCAATGAAATAATACATGAATTTTGATGCTTCTGTCTTCCACTGCCTCTGGATAGAAAAGCCAGCCTATGGTTAACCTCTTGCAAGCTTTTCATTTTCTCTGACTATTCAGGCTGCCCTTGCCCTGAACATCATCCTCTCTCCTTTGGACTATTTCAGTGGTCATTTAATGTCTTTTAACCCCAGTTCTCTTTCCTTTCCCAATCTCTCCTCCCCACTTGTGACAAAGCTGTTTATTAAAACAAAGACCTGATCTCTTTTTAATATACTACCCTTCTGGAAGGGTTTTAGTCATCTAAAACATTCCACTCCCCCATTTTAAAGGTGAGAACCAGAGAGGGAAGGAGCTCACCCAAGTGTCTGTGCTACTATAAACTGATACTGAGATTAGGGTTGAGCTCAGTACTCCTGGCCCCTAGCAGAAGATAACAAAGGGGAAGCAGACACATATCCTTTAGTTCTAATCAAAGGGTTGCTGAGCAGTTACAAATTTTTTAGTTTCAATTTTGCACTAAGTTGTTATCTTTAGTTTTGTTGAACTTCAAACGCACTACTGTTACTATAATGATAATATTATTCATTTCCATGGAAATTCTAGGTGAGCCTAGAGAGAGGGCACAATTAATAATGATAACTAAAACTTATATAGCTTTCACTATGCACCAAGCATGGTTCCAAACCCTGTACTTTTATTAAATTATTTAATTCTCATCAGTAATTCTAGGTACCATTACTATCCCAATTTTTCAGATAAGGAAACTGAGGCACAGAAAGATTTAGTAGCTTGGCAAAGTCACGCATTGAGAGTGGTAGAGTGGGATTAAAACTCAGGCTTCCAGGTTCTAGAGTCTGTGTTCTTAACTACTATGTTAAGCTAGCAGATAAGCTAGCAGAAACACTGAATTTCTGTGAACGCCATTTATCCTCACTATGCTGGTAGTTAGTCCATGTGGTTTCCTATAACCCTGCTTATTACTTCCAGTCCTAATTATCAGGAAGTTGCAACTTGAATAGCATAGTCTTCTGATAAACTTTTCCCTCTTTCTTTTTCAGAGAGTCATTTTCAACATTGTTAACTTCAGCAAAACTAAAAGTCTTTATAGAGATGGGATGGCCCCTATGGTGAAATCTACCAGCAGACCAAAATGGTAAGTGACCCACAGAATGGGACCTCCTTCTGACTGGGGAATTTGACCCAGGGCTCAAGTTTATCTGCTGTATGGCTAGGGCTTAGTCTCACTGGCACTAAGAAGAGTTAGATCAGTTTCTGGATGGCCATTATCTGGGCTCTAGCTACCGCTCTTTGAGAATGTTGGAATAGAAAACATGGTCCCATGTTTGGAGTCACTAGCATTCTATTATGCAGGAAGGTACAGTCTGTTATTTGATAAACTCCCTGTCCTCTTTGCCTTTCATCATGATATATCTGGAAGCATAATTAAGTTGATCCCGTTCCTTTCTTTTCTAACCTGGGCATACATATTATACGGTAACCTAGCAGGACATCAGGAGCTACAGTTTAGAAGGTATCCCTTGGTTTGCTTGTTTGTTGTGGTGTTTTGTGTAGATGTTGTGTGGGCTTTTTGGATGTTGAAGCTCTATTTGTCCCATTGCTATAGTGTGGATGAAGACAGTCGTATAGGGTTACTTAACAGCAGTAATGAGGAGGAGGAGGACAGCGGTGTTAATGATAACTCCTGTCACCTACTGAGAGGGCCCACTCTTTGGCAGACGTTTAATATTTGCTGTTACTAGTCTCACAAAATTTTTGCAAGGGACATTTTAAATATCCTTGTATTACAGATGACGCAATTGAGGCTAGGATAGGTTAAGGACTTTCTCATGACCATAGATAGTAAGGGGAGGAGCCTGTGTTATTGTTATTATCCCACACTGACATTCAAACCAATTCATTTCTTCGTCCATTCATTCATGTATTCATGCAACATTGATTGCACCAAAATGAGAGTCTTTAAAGACAGAAACCAAGTGTTATTCATCTGTCACACAGTAGATGTTAAGTGAATGCTTTTGAATTGAACGGAATTCATGATGAGAATTTACATGTAAAGTGCCTGGCACTTGCTTAGTGCTCAATAAATGTCATCTATTATTGATAGTATTATGTAGAATACTATACAAATTCCAGGAATTGTTAATATTATTCTAGCTTAGATACCTGTTCAAATATTAATGACTAGTGAGAAGATCATTTCCAAGTACCTATATTTATAGAAAGCTAGCAATTCATAAATATTGAATTGTGCTTTTATGTAGAAAAGATACTTGGCAATTTTCTATAAATGCTGGGCTGAGAAACTCAGGTTTGTAAAAGTGTAGGCATTTGATGATAATAATGAAAACTCTTTATTAAAAGATAAAAATATCTTCCTGGGCCTGTTTTTTACTTTACTAAATCAAGTTAACTATACTGCTGTTCCTCAGTTTCCTTTTGACATGGGGATCTGAACAAGGGGTAGGCCTTTGCTTTGAGCCTCTGAATTCGGCCTGAGTGGATAATAACAGAGCACTTCTTTCTGTTAATAGGCATATGTGTAGATAGGTGCTTCAAACCTTGTCAACGACGGATATCACTGTTGATCTGCTCACAAGGGCCTTAAAATAACATTGTACTTCTTTCACCAGGCTCTGTGTTGGGATCTTACATAACAGCAATAATCACCATTTGGTTTCCTCAAGTGTTCAGTTCTGGAGTCTTCTCGTTTTGTGTGCTTTTGAAAATCCTTTTGCCTTAATTAGTTCATTTTGTTTTGTTTTGTTTCTCATGGACTACCATTTGGGTCCCCTCTGTCAGGGCTCTTGACAAGCTTTTGAAATATTAATGAGTCCCTGTATTTATATTATAATGCCTTAGAAATAAGTTAGCGTTCTTATCCAATGTTGGCAGGCTCTCAGCAGCCTCTGTTATCCAGTCACTGGACTTCTCTAATCGTCTAAAAAGAGTTTAAAGTTTCAGAACCAAGTCTGGTGTAGTTGAAGCCAATAAGGCACAAGGTACCAGAGTAAATCAAGTTGTTGATATGTCTAATCTCCCCTGTCTTTTGCTGTACCATCCCCTGACTTTGGATGGAAAGCTTTTTACCTTCCTTCACACTCCCTTTTCCTCAAGCAAGACATTTGGATATTTATTTACTTGATAGGACTTTACTGAGCACCTTAATGTGCTATGCACTATAGATATTGGGCATATACAGGATTAATGTGACAGAAACGATCTGTTCCCAAAGAGAACTTTCATTTTAGAATTTTATTAACTGATCTCTGCAGGCCATAATTGTTACCCTTCTTTCTACTGTTTTTTTCTGAAGATCCTTTCTGTACCTTTGGTGCTTTCTGCCTAGGACTTTCTTCCATTCCTTTGTTGATTCCCAGTATGAGAACCTATCTTCCAGTAATCGTCATCCTAAATGTACCCAGGGTAACATAAGAAGTGATGTGACTGTTTAGCTCTCAGATTATTAGATTTTACTGGTCCTTTGGAGTTCCACAATTTAGGATTCTAAACAGTGTCCCGACTCGAGGCTGACAATTGCCATACAGCTCTCTTGTCTTCTCTAGTGTCTTCCTAATTCTAGTTTCCCCAATACCAGGGCAACCACCATAATAAAAGGAGAAGTAGTGGATACTTTTCTTGTCTAGGGGCTTTACCTATTTTAATATTACAAATAGACATTGGAAATATTCTTACCTCATGACAAACATTAAAAGCCCTAAATTTCCTGGATGAAATATATACCAAATTCGGAAAATAAACTTTCTTCACATTTTCAAGGTGAAATAAATATTCGTCTTCACCTGTCATAGAGGGCTGTAACTGATTCCAAGCAAAGATGCCTTCAGAACTTAGCATGGGTCTGGTAATCAATTAGTTGTAGAAAGCAAATAAGCAACTAAAAAGCCATTATGCAAATAAATATATGTCCACTCAAGTCTGTTCTGCCTTGAGGAGATAAAATCAGCATACCTAGCAGGAAAGTGGAGAAACTGAAAGATTCAGAAGTTTTCTGCCTATTTTAGTTCATTCTAATTCTGTTTACGTATTAGACTTATAGGGATTGTTGGTTGTTGGGACTCTGTAGCATGAAGTTTTTTCAACCATAACTGATTAATATTTTTTAATATTGTCAAAGGCTGAAATTTCTATGTGCTAGACACTGTTGGAAACCAGCATTACAAAACAGCCAATATTTGTATCCTCACCTATGCAGAAATTAAACCTAGGATATTTACACAGCTAGTAAGTGGTGGCATTAGCTAGAGACCTCAGGACTCCACCTTTACTGTTCCTCCCATATTCCATGCATGGAAAGGGCAGAGAAGGGGGCACAAAGAAGCAGCGTGTAGCATGCAGCTGTGTGGCCTTTGGTAGATCTGAAATAACTTCTCTGATTGATTTGTCCATTGTAGTAGATTGAGGAGATTGGACTAAATCTAATATGTAGCTTTCATGTAACACATTGTTATGGAGCATCTAACTTTGTGCTAGGTACTGGGGTGATAAATATGAATATGACCTGGATTATATCTTTAAAATTTTTTTTTAGGGGTTTAAATGAAACAGAAACATAAATAGGCACAATGTAAGGAGCATTGTACTAAAGACCACTAGGGAGGTATATAAAATGTGCTGTGGATTAGAGATGAAGAAAATAATACTATTAGGACTTGGGGAGAAAGGGAGAAGCTTCTGAGGCAGGTGGTATTTCAGCTAGATCTTGAGGAAATTGGATAAGAACAAAATTAAGGAAATGGGATTCCAAATGCAAGATATAACTTGATGAGCCATGATACCTCTTTTACGAGCCTCAGTTTCCTCAGTGTAAAAAGTGCATAATAATACTTTCTTACAGAGTTGTTATGTTCAATAAATGTGAAATGGATGTGTAAATACTTTTTAAAGTCTCAAGGATCTTATTAATTCAATAAATTTATTTTCCTCTGTCTCACCCAAGACTGACTGAATGTTATTCCTTCTTTCCTTCCCTTTCTCCTTCCTTCCCTCCCTTCCTTCCTTTATTCCTTTCTTCCTTCCTTAAGCTTGTCCATAAATGCTAAGCAGTTACAATGGACCAGGAATTATGTAAGGTATTGGAGTAAAACAAGAGAAATATGATTACTGTTCTCATAGAGCTCATAGTCTACAGGGCTAGACATTAAATATGTAACTTTTGATAAATGTGATAACTGTTAAAATGGGATAATTCAGCATGCATGGAAACTATTCAGCATGCTATATAGCATTTAAGACTTAGACTGCTTCAAGGATAAGAGACCTTCCTTAGGAATGTTATTTATGCTGAGAGCTACAAGATCAATGAAAGTTACATCATAGTGGGTGGAGGTATGTGTGAAGTGATAGAATGTGTTTGACGGCCAAGAGTTGAAACAGATCATTACACCTTTGATGAACAAAGAAAGGACAATGTGATTGGAGCATGAAATTCTAAGGAGAAAGTCTGGAGAGGTAGGTGTGAGTGAAACTGATGTGAGCCTTGTAAACCGAGATAAAGAGTTGGACTTGATTCTGAGGGCAATGTAAATCAATTGAAGGGATTAACCAAGAGCAGGACATTATTGGCATTTTATAAAGATTAGTCCTGTTTCTGAATAGAGAATATCTTGGAGAGGAAGACAGTTGTTTAGAGATTTTTTGCAATACCTTAAGCCAATGATGGATTAGAAGGGTAACAGTAGTGATGAAAACAAGTGGATGGATTTGAGGGTTAACAGAGGTTGAATAAACTTGTCTGTGATTGACAGGCTGTGGTGGGTAAAATAAAGTGGGGGTGGGGGGGTGTCCTGCATGACTCCCAAGTTTTCTGGAATAGGCAACGGAAGGGATGGTGGTGTCATTTACTGAAGATAGGGGCCATGGGACAAGAGACAATTTTGGCAGATTTGGTTGGATAGGGGATATGATGAGCTTAGCCTTGGAATCATTTAGCTAGAAGTGCCTGGGAGATATCTAAGCAGAGATGTCAAGTAGGCAATAGGGTATACTGATAAGCAACTCAAGACATGAATATGGAGGTGCAGATTTAGAAGTCATAGGCCTGTAGATGATAACCAGAACACTGGGAACAGATGTGATCCCCCAGGGAGGTCATATGTAGTGAAAAGAGACGATTAGGACAGGGCTCTGAGAAATCCTCATTTAAAGGTCAGGAAGAGGATGAGAAGCACAAAAGAAGATGAGAGGGCCCGGCCAGAGAGTAGGAAAAAAACCAAGAAACTGTGGTGTCATGAAACCGAGGAGACAACAAGGAGTGGCTAACACTGCCAACTGCTACTGAGGGGTCAAAGATAATTAAGGTTTTAAATGCTCAATGTCTGTAGTGACATGGAGGTTGTTAGAGGCTTTGGTGAGTGTACTTTTAGTGATGTGGTGAGAGTTCAAGCCAGACTGTGTGAGTTGGGGGATAGAGAAAGTGTGAAGAAATGGAGACCATAATTATGGACAGTTCTTTCAAAAGTTTGGCTACAAAAATGGAGGAAAGAGATACAAGCCCATGAGATAGACAGCAAGTAAACAAACGGTTAAAATATTCTTTCGAATTAAATGCAGTGATAGAGTTATGTACAAATAAGCAATAGATCTATATTCTCTATTCTTAACATAATGATAATCTTTAGCCTTATTCTTGTCAAAAAATGTCTAAAATTTTGAAATTAATTTTTTTTCCTGAAATAATGGTGCTTTACTCTATTGTTACAAAATAATATTTTTGAAAAATTATAAATTCATGAATTAATAATTTGTAAAACAAATAAGTCATATACTTAAAATTAAATTACATCCCCTTGCCCACCCCCCATATACCTATCCTCTTTCCCTGCTTTACTTTTCTATGTAGCACTTATTTCCACCTAACAAATTAAAATGCATTATTTATTTTATTAGTGACCTCTCCCTCTATTAGAAAGTAAACACCATGAGAATAGCAATTTTTGTCATTTAAAAAATTCACTTCTGGGCCTTCCCTCGTGGTCCAGTGGTTAAGATTCCATGCTCCCAATGCAGGGGGCCTGGATTTGATCCCTAGTCAGGGAACTAGATCCCATATACTGCATCTAAGAGCCTGTATGCCGCAACTAAAGATCCCACACTCGGCAACTAAAGATCTGACATGCCACAGCTAAGACCCTGCACAGCCAAATAAATAAATAAATATAAAAAAAAACTTTAAAAAATTCACTTCTGTATCCCTAGCATCTAGAACTGTGCCTGACATATAGTAGGTACTCAATAAATGTTTGTTAAATAAATGAATTAATCCATTATCCCTGCACTAAACCTAACAATTACTTTTAATATTACATTTTCCTTTTTAGTTTATTTCCATAGAAACAATCAAATATATATACCCATTTGTATTCTGTCCTTTTCATTTAACATTATATCGAAGCAGTTTCTCATGTTTGATCCTAATGTTTATTATACCATAGTTGGAGAATGTTTTACCATTTTCAATATCACAAATTACTGTGTCATATTCCTATTGCTGGTCATTTAGACTGCCTATATATTGTTTTTCTAAAGTAGATACTATTATATAGATTTACATTTATTAAATTATTTTTTAGAATCAGTTCCTAAGAGAGAGATTGCAGAGTTAATGATTATAAGCTCCTGATATGCGTGCTCTCAGAATATGTTATATTCATATTGGTCTTTCACATATTCAATATTCATATTCATATTCAATATGAATATGTTATTATCATATTGGTCTTTCACTCTATCAGTTTTACTGCAATCTGGACAGCATTAAGAATTGACATTGAAAAAAATGATTAATTTAGGAGATGTAATATGGTCCTTGTAGTTGTTTTGTTCTCATTTAAGTTTTATATTTTAAGTCTATTAGCGTTAATGCAATGCCATAAAATCGAGTTTCCAAAAATAAATACATATCCATTAAAAAGAAAAGGCAAGACATTACAGACATCTGGTTCTGGGACAAGATGGAATAGATGCATATCTCCCTATTTCTTTCACTAAGTACAGCTAAAAACCATACACATTACTTATGGGAAAAACAGAGATGACTCTGAAAGGTGAAGAGATGAGGGAAGAATGGCAAGGTTTCTCAGGACCTGACAAATGATATAGTGGTGAGAACCTTGGGTTTTATTGTTGCCTCATAAATGCCAGAATGGTTGCTCAAGAAAGCAGCAACCTGGAAATGCCCACAGGCACAGAGAAAAGCCAAGCCTTCCCAAAAGCCTGTTCTGGCTAAGCAAAGGACAGGAAAGGGCAGCCTACTAAGACAGAAAACTTTGAGACAATAATTGCCTACTCTAGCCAAACACTGTGGAAAAAACCTGTAGACCCATCTTCTTCCTTAACAACAAAGGTTGAGTGGGGAGCCTAGGCTTCCATTTTTGCTCCAAACCCCCAACCAGTTCATATCAGAGAAAAGTACAGAACTTGGACTGTTATTCCAGCTGGTCAGTAATGAATCCCTTTCACCTATGATGTCAGACCACATGAGGAATATGGATTTCCACCACCCACTTGTGGATGAGATCAATAGCAGAGTGCAGGGGAACAGAGACAGAATAAATGAATGTGAGGATGGAACAATACAGAAAAAAATAGACCAAGAAAAATGAACAGAGCCTCAGAGACCTAATATTCATGTCATTAGAATCAAAAGAAGAGAAGAGAGTGGGACTGAAAAAGTGTTTTAAGTGGAGGAAATCTTCTCAGATTTGAAAAGAATACTTAAACCTACAGATTCAAGAGACTGAGTGAACCCTAAACAGGAAAAACTGAGGGAAATCTATGCCAAGAAACATCATAATCAAACTTCTGAAAACTAAGCACAAAGAAAGAATCTTGAAAGTGTTGAATAATAAGAGGAAATATGCCAGAGGGAAGTGACATAATGTTTGTCAAATGCTGAGAGAAAAGAATTGTCAACCCTGAATTCTATATCTAGCAAAAATGTCTTTCAAGCATGAAGGGGAAATCAAGACATTCTAGATGAAAGAAAAACTAAGAATATTTGTCACCAGTAAACCTACTCTAAAAGAATGGGTAAAAGAAGTTCTTGAAACAGAAAAGAAATAATAAAGAAGGATTCTTGGACTATCCAAAAGGAAGAAACAGAAAGAGTGAAAATATGGGTAGATACAACAAAATTTCCTTTTTCTCTGTGTTCTCTAAATTATGTTTGATGTCAAAGCAAAAATTATAACATTGTCCAATGTTTTCAATGTATGTGGAGGAAATACTGAACACAATTATATTATATGTGGAGATGTAAAAGGACTTAAAAGGAGGAAGTGTTTCTACACTTTTCACTCAAATTGGTAAGTGTCAACACCAGTAGATTATGATGTTATGTATTCATATTATAATAGGATGATGAAGGAGGTGGGGTGGATGTAACATAAAGGGGTAGCATCTGGGAGATCTTTGTTGTGGTAACATAATTCTGTATCTTGATTGTGTTGATGATTACATGTGATAAAATGGTATAGAACTATACACACACATTGTAGCAATGTAAATTTCCTGATTTGATGCTGTACTATAATTATGAAAGATGTAGCATTTGAGAGAAACGAAGTGAAGGGTATACAAGATCTCTCTGCACTAGTTTCACAAATCCATTAGAATCTATAATTACCACAAAACAAAAAGGTAAATCCATATTACTTAACTCTATTCCCCCCACACAAAAAAAAGCTCCCAAAGCATAAGAATAGTTTGAAGAATGTAAAAAAGTACAGAAGGATCTAAGGTTTCCAAGGGATTGAAAGAGGGGTGGGAGAAAACATGGGGAGGGGCCTTTTGAAGCCAGAGATGTAACAAAGGAAAAACTCTAAAAAATTTAGTCTAGAATAGATCATGTAACCCAAGGAACTGTGGAAGTAGAAGTAGGGTAGTGGGGTGAGAGTAACATGGACTTGAGTCTATATTCCACCTCTGGGGAGGGGGTGAGGACAAGATGGCAGAATAGAAGGACCTGAGTTCACCTCCTCTCACAAATATACCAAAATCACAACTAACTGCTGAACATCCATTGACAGAAAAGGACTGGAACCTACCATAAAAGATATTCTACTTCCAAAGACAAAGAAGAAGCCACAGCAAGATGGTAGGAGGGGCACATTTGCAATACAATCAAATCCCACACCCACCAGTTGGGTGACCCACAAACTGGAAAATAATTATGTCACAAATATTCTCCTACAGGAGTGAGAGTTGTTTTTTTTGTTTTTTATTTTATTTTTTTATTTAAAATATTTTTTTTGGCCACGCTGCATGGCATGTGGGATCTTAGTTCCCCAACCAGGGATTGAACCTGCGTCCCGTGCATTGGAAGCATGTAGTTTTAACCACTTGACCACCACTGGAAATCCCAGGGTGAGAGTTTTGAGTCACATGCCTGTCCCCAGTCTTGAGTCTGGCATCAGGAGGAGGAGCCCCCAAAGCATTTGGCTTTGAAGGCCAGCACAGCTTGATTGCAGGAACACCATAGGACTGGGGGAGGCAGAAATACCACTCTTGGAGGATGCACACAAGGTCTCATGCACACCTGGACCCAGGGGAGAAAACAATGACTTCATAGGAGCCTGGGCCAGACCTGCTTGCTGGTCTTGGAGAGTCTCCTGGGGAGGCAGGGGGTGGCTGTGGCTCACTGTGGGGATGACACTGGTGCCAAAGGTACTGGGGAGTATTCACTGGTGTGAGCTGTCCTGGAGGCCGCCATTTTGATGCCAAGACTTGGCCCCACCCAACAGACCTTAGGCTCCAGTGCTGGGATGCCACAGGCCAAATAACCAACAAGGCAGGAACACAGCCACACCCATCAGCAGACAGGCTGCTTAAAGTCTTCCTGAGACCATAGCCACCTCTAAACACACCCCTTGACACAGCCCTGTCCACCAGAGGGACAACACCAACTCCACCCACCAGTGAGCAGGCATCAGTCCCTCCCACCAGGAAGGCTGCACAAGTCTCTTGGACCAGCCTCACCCACCAGGGGTCAGACACCAGAAGTAAGAAGGACTACAGTCTTGTAGCCTGTGGTACTGCAAACACAGAAAGTTAGACAAAATGAGACAGCAGAGGAACATGTTCCAGATGAAGGGACAAGATAAAACCCCAGAAGAACAAAGTAAAATGGAGGTAGGCAATCTACCTGAAAAAGAATTCAGAGTAACGATAGTAAAGATGATTCAAGATCTCAGAAAAAGAATGGAGGCACAGACCAAGAAGAGCAAGAAATATTTAACAAAGAGCTAGAGGATTTAAAGAACAAACAAACAGAGTTGGACAATATAATAACTGAAATGAAAAATACAGTAGAAGGAATCGATAACAGAATAAATGAGGCAGAAGAATAGATAAATGAGCTGGAAAACAAAATGGTGGAAATCACTACCACAGAACAGAATAAAGAAAAAAGTATGAAAAGAAATGAGGACAATTTAAGAGACCTCTGGGACAATATTAAATGCACCAACATTCACATTAGAGGGGTCCCAGAAGGAGAAGAGAGAGAGAAATGGCCTGAGAAAATATTTGAAGAGATAATAGCTGAAAACTTCCCTAACATGGGAAAGGAAACAGTCATCCAAGTTCAGGAAGTGCAAAGAGTCCCATACAGGATAAACCCAAGGAGGAACATGCTGAGACACATATTAATCAAATTGACCACAGTTAAAGACAAAGAGAAATAGTAAAAGTAACAAGTGAAAAGCAACAAATAACATACAAGGAAATCCCCCATAAGGTTATCAGCTGACTTTTCAGCAGAAACTCTGCAGGCCAGAAGGGAGTGACACAAAATATTTAAAGTGATGAAAAGGGAAAACCTACAACCAAGAATATTCTACCCAGCAAGGCTCTCATTGAGGTCTGACAGAGAAATCAAAAGCTTTACAGACAAGCAAAAGCTAAGAAAATTCAGCACTACCAAACCAGCTTTACAACATTGCTAAAGGAACTTCTCTAGGTGGAAAAGAAAAGGCCATGACTAGAAATACGAAAATTTGAATGGGAAAGCTCAGCAGTAAAGGCAAACATACAGTAAAGGTAGGAAATCATCCACACACAAACATGATATCAAAATCAGCAATCATGAGAAGAGGAGAGTACAAATGCCAGATATTGGAAATGCATTTGAAATTAAGAGACCAGCAACTTAAAACAATCTTGTATATATAGACACTGCTATATCAAAGCCTTGTAGTAACCACAAACCAAAAATCTACAAGAGATATACACACAAAGACAAAGGAATCCAAACACAATGTAAAGATAGTCATCAAGGGACTTCCCTGGTGGTCCAGTGGCTAAGACTCCATGCTCCCAATGCAGGGGGCCTGGGTTCAATCCCTGGTCAGGGAACTAGATCCCACATGCCACAACTAAGAGTATGCATGCCGCAACTAAAGATCCCTTGTGCCACAAGGAAGATCCTTCATGCCACAACTAAGACCCAGCACAGCCAAATAAATAAATATTAAAAAAAAAAGAGGTAGTCATTAAATCACAAGAGAAGAGAACAAAAGAGGAAGGGAAGAAAAAAGACCTACAAAAACAAACCCAAAATAATTAACAAAATGGCAATAAGAATATACATATTGGTAATTACGTTAAATGTAAGTGGATTAAATGCTCCAACCAAAAGACATAGACTGGCTAAATGCATATAAAAACAACAGCCATGTATGTGCTATCTACAAGATGCCCACTTCATATCTAGGGACACATACAGACTGAAAGTAAGGGGATGGAAATAGGTATTCCATGCAAATGGAAATCAAAAGAAAGCTGGAGTAGTAATACTCATATCAGACAAAATAGACTTTAAAATATATTCCATCTCTGGGTCTACCACAAGCTCATGGAATGAATCATGAGTAAATCATACAACCTCTCTGTGCCACCATTTCCTCACACAGGACCCAGCAAGGTTGTCCACTCTGGATGATCTTCACATTGTGTTTACTGGAGAGTTCTTAACCAGGAAAGGGTAGAACCCAGCCAGGATGCAGGACATTCTTTCTTATTTCCACCAGAGAAGATGTGCTTTTGTCCTCTTCCCTTATCAGTGATTGAGTTGAATTTTGTTTTAAAAACGATATATGCTGATATCCCTCTCCCCTCTTTATAAAAGAGAGATTATTATCTACAGTCTTTCAGATGGGAAATAGAAACCAGAAGAAGACAGATGACTTGCTCCAAATCATACAGCAAGTAAATGCCAACAGAGCCTGGAGCCCACATGGGACTGAATTATAGGCCTATCACTTTCCTCACTGCTGCCACATTACCTTCAAATGAAGCTTGAAAACTTGGAGCCTGGTGACAACTTCTACCATCGTCTAACCACTTAGTTTTATATAGTGCATCCTACCAACTGGAACTATCCAACAATGGAGGGCTGTCAGCATGTGGTGAGTTCTAGAGCTGCTTCAGCTGAAGGAGGATGGCTCCCTGTCAGGGAGAAGTGGAGGGGATTCGTGCTCCGGGAGGGAGAGTGGACCTATCAGTATCAGTGTTCCCAATTAAATTATAGGGCATGCTGGCAAAGTATTATAGTTAGTGGTATTGTTTTGACCTCAAAACTCAAATGGAAAGAAGCACAGAAGGGAAGAGGGAAGGAAAGAATCCATGCTACAATCCCAGTCATGGGACCATGAGACAAATGAGGAAATGAGTGAGAGGTGAAGGGAATTTGCTGATTAATGAACCAGAAGGTGGTGACTTCCAAGATCCCCTTAAACTCAAACTATGGCCTAAGTTACTAGGATTTTAGGCTCTTTGTATGGAATTCAAGATTAATGCACATCATTCTGTCATAAGCAGCTTTCAGACATTGTGCTTGGTTCTGTGATCCTCTCAGAACTTTGGAAAGGGTATCTATCACTTTCCCAATCTTAACCAATGAGGATACTGGGGCTCAGAGTGATTAAGTAACTTGCTCTAATAGTTTAGGAAAGCTAGTAAGTGGCAGAGCTGGGACGTGAATACCAAGTCAATAATTTAAATCTTAGTCATTTTCCCTATTCTAATATAGTAGTGGTTAAGAGCTTAGTTATGGTTTGAAGCGGAGAGATCTGAAGTTGAACCTGGCTCTGTTGTGTCTGTCATGAGGACTTGCTCAAGATCATACAGCAAGTAAGTGCAGTACAGAGCCTGGCATCCATGTGGGACTGACTAGCAGACCCATAATTTTCCTCAACCTGCCCCACTGCCTCCCTTAGCTTTTTCTCCAAGAAAAGGGGCTGACATGTAATAGCTTGGTGTACGAAAAAAAGCACTGGCTCTGCCGTCAAACAGTTGAAACTGAACTCAAATCTCAGATCTTGCCTTTGGGCAAAACCAATAATATTTACCATTTATTTACTTCAAATAATACAGATGGTGTGCTTAATATCCTGCCCAACATCCCAGAAGGAAGGAGTCTTAGGGATTACCTAGCCAAAAGCCCACATTTTGCAGACGAAGAAACTAAGGGCCAGAGAAGTATTTGTCTAAAGACTCCAACTACTCTGTAAGAATTAGATTTAAACCCAGTACCTCTAACTCTTTGGGCACAATATGAAACAGTCTGCCCAACAATTTATTGTTACAAAATGATTTTGCATCATGGTATTGTCATGATAGCTCCAGGAGGCAGGAAAGTCAGAGGTTATCACCTCCGGGTTGAGGAAACCCAGGCTCAGAAAAGGGTGTCATAACTACTCAGGGGCAGAGAGCAAAGCCTCAGCCCCAGATCTGTGTGACCCTTAGCCATGCTGTTTCCATTACCTACTCCTGACTGGTAGGGTGACCAACCAAACTGGTTTGCCTAGAAGTATGGGGTTTCCTGGGATGTAGGAATTTAAACTTTAGTTTTAAATTGAGAATTTCCTGGGAAAACCAAGACAAACTGGTCATCCAACTCCTGAGGGAGAGGCAGAAATGAAGACTCAGGGAGGTAACTCTAAAGACAGAACAGAAGAAAGACCCTGTGTTAATATTAGGAAGATAAAACCAAAGACCACAAAATAATACTGGCATAGTCCACTAATACTCTAATCAGTGTCATCACTAATATTAACGTTATTACCAGTTACCCTTGAACATTTTCCTATTAAATAATAGTACCAAGAGCTATGTTTGCATTTAGGTTAGGTTTCAAAGTGCTCCCTTCCACTGTAGGTTAGGGATCACTAAGAAAGCCTTAACATTTCCATGAAAACTTACAATGGCATTATGTTAAAATGTCCATGTAGTTTAATGTTTTAAGAATTGAAATATGTAGTAGAAAGAAATCAAGAATAGGAATCTAAAAATCTGAGTCCTAGTCCTGGCAATACTGTTCTGAGATTTAAACAATCAAAAAAGATCCATATTATGGAAAAATCTTTGTATAAAACGGTATTCATTATACGGTAGTTGATAATGACAGAAACTCAAACTAACCTAAATGTCCAAAACTAGGAACATTATTAAGTAAATTATAATGTGTCAACTTGATGCAGTATTATGTAGGCATTAAAAAATAGTTTCCAAGCATCAGTAATAACATGGGAAAATGCTGATCTTATATAAAGTAAAAAAGTAGGGTATAATACTATACGTAATTGTTGTAATAATATGAAACCTATGTATGTATATATACAGTACATTAAATACACACATATATAATACTGTTAACTGGTATCTATAGATGGTAGGATTGTGGTAGAATTTTATTTCTTTAGAGTTTTTTATATTTTTAGATATTCTACAATTTTGCATTCTTGAAAAATCAAAGTAATATTTATTAAAAATAAAATAATAGTTTGTTAAATGATGTTAGAAATTGACTTACACTTGGGTTGAGTCATATCACTTTCCCGGGACTAAGTTTCCTCATCTTAGTAAAATGGATATGACGTACCCTATCCTTCTGACCTCCCAGGGTAGTATTTATATCAGTAAAGACAATGGGAGTGAGAGAGTAAGAGGCGTTTGGAAATACAGGCCATGACCAAGAGTCAGATTCTTATTAAGAGATGAGACAGGTGGACATGTAACCCTACCAAGTCACCTGTGGCAGTGGTGTGCTAGAGCTGCTCCTGTCAGCTTGCAGAAGCTGATTATTAAGTTTTCAGCAATTTTGTGAGCTGCTTTTAAAACCATTGGTAGTTTTAGTTTGAAATTATCACATATTTATATCATCAAAATTGAATCAGGCCATTAAGGTGACACCAGCACCTCTTGAGTGCTGTGAGAGGCTGAAGAAATGAATGGAAATGTAGATTCTTGTATATTCACAGGACTGTGTCTCATTTAGGTCTCCAAAAGGAAACAGACAGCACACCCAAGTTATGATAATTTGAGGGAGGTTTATTTATAAAGGCCTGTTGTATTAAGGATAGGTGGTGTAGAACCACAAAGGATAGTGCAAGAACCTGGGGCTAGAAACATCAGAATTGTTACAGGAGGGAGAGGTTATTGTAACCTAGAAAGAAAGAGTTGTATAGAGTGGGCTGCTTTGAAGGCAGTAGTGACCTTCTATCAGGAAAAATAGCCAACCTTAGATGACATTATGGGAAGGGATCCAGAGAAATAAATACCTCTTCTCCTTCTTGACTCTGATTTCTTGCTAGATGTCCCCATTGGAGGACCTAAACAGAAGCCAGAATCACAGAATGCAGTTGATGTAATCCATAGAGGTCAGCCATCTCAGGCAGAGAAAAGGGTAAATAAGGATGAAGAGTGTTACAGAGGGGCAAATGGAATGTAGGCAGCACAGTTTAGTTTCAGTTTCAGTTTCCAGCTGACACTGACTTGAGTCCTTGTTTTCTTATGAAAAGATATATAATAATACCCTACTTTTCAGGATGGTTTTGAAGATTTAATAGAACACGTGAATCACCTTACCGGAAGCACCTGATGTACAGTAACGTGTCCAGAAATAGTGGCAATTATTATTGTACTATATTACTTCATATCATTGAGCTTTATTTCTCTTATCAATGAAATAGATAAAATACTACTTGCTGCCCAATGGTTATTATAATTATAAACATTAACCTTAGGATGTAAAAACACTCTGTAAGATATGATGCTTCAAATAATATTAAATATAAGATGGACCCTATACTCTTTATCAGAACTGAAAACTCAGCTTTCTGTTTCTAGATCCATCACCCCTTTCTCTACCTATAGAAATCCTACCCAAGTGTTCTTTTTTTTTTTTTAACATCTTTATTGGGGTATGATTGCTTTACAATGGTGTGTTAGTTTCTGCTTTATAACAAAGTGAATCAGTTATACATATACATATGTTCCCATATCTCTTCCCTCTTGCGTCTCCCTCCCTCCCACCCTCCCTATCCCACCCCTCCAGGCGGTCACAAAGCACCTGAGCTGATATCCCTGTGCTATGCGGCTGCTTCCCACTAGCTATCTACCTTACGTTTGGTAGTGTATATATGTCCATGCCTCTCTCTCACTTTGTCATAGCTCACCCTTCCCCCTCCCCATATCCTCAAGTGCGTTCTCCAGTAGGTCTGTGTCTTTATTCCTGTCTTCCCCCTAGGTTCTTCATGACATTTTTTTTTCTTAAATTCCATATATATGTGTTAGCAAACGGTATTTGTCTTTCTCTTTCTGACTTACTTCACTCTGTATGACAGACTCTAGGTCCATCCACCTCATTACAAATAGCTCAATTTTGTTTCTTTTTATGGCTGAGTAATATTCCATTGTATATATGTGCCACATCTTCTCTTTTATACCTCAGACTTGCAAATCCTCTTCCTATGCCTGGAATCCTCTTCCTTCTCCTCCTCTTCCTGGTTAACTTCTGTATATGCATCAGGCTGCAACTTAGATGCCGTTTCTTTGGGGAAAGCATCATCACTGGAATCACTAAGATGAGATCAAGCACTCATGTATTCACAAAGCTTCCTCCTATCATATACTGTATCCTATATTCCTATGGATTTAACTTCCTTCCCCTATAAACTTCTTAAGGGCATAACAAATTTATTTGTCGTGTCACAGGGTCTATATATATTAGGGTGTGCTAACTATTGTGTTAGATTGAAATGTCTAATAGATCAAGCAAGTATAATTTTTTTATAATTTATAATATAAATTTTTTTCATCATGGATAAACGGACAGGGTATCTCTTGACTATATAGCCATTCAGGGACCCAGGGTGACTGTTATCTTCAATGCATTAGCTTCCAGGGTTACCTGAGCATCATCTCCATTCCAGCCAGCTAGATAGGAAAAGAGGTAGGAAGATCCCACGTGGGAGCTTTTCATTAGCAGTCCAGAAAGTGGCTCATAGTACTTTCAGTCAAATTCCATAGGCTAAAATGTAGTTTAACGGCCATAACTAACTCTAAAGAAAGTTGTGAGTTGATGTCTAGCTGTGTGTGCAGGAAGAAGTGGAAAGCAAGGATTGCCCTCAATAGCTGGTGGAGTTGGCTCCACTCCCACATATAGGTACTTAAATACTTATTAAATGATTACATGCATTTCTTCTTAACAGCTCATATCACACAAGTAAAGACTTTCCTGATTCTACCAAGAAAATATTTGTGTTTGCATCACTTTTGTGGCACTTAACCTTCCTCTACCTGAATTACAGTTATTTGTACACATATCTTACCTTCCACCAAAAATTACAAATTCCTTGAGGACAGCATCCAGCACGTGAAGCAATGAGGTCTAGTGGGAAAAGCATTAGCTTAGGAATCATACAGCCTCAACTTAAGTCCTAGTTCTGCCAGGTATTATTTGTGGGATCTGGGTAATTTCCTTGGCCCTCTGAGCCTTAGTTGCTGTTAATGATATTCATGGCCTCGCTTATTTCTTTGGGCCTCTACTAATCTTTTTGGTTGTGAATCAACACCTTGAGTTTCCTTTCAGTTTACGTTAACTGATAAACATAACAATCAGATCAGATTGGGTTTATCTGGGGCATGTGTTTACCTTTTAGGGTAATTAAGTGATTGGACCAGGAACAGAGACCAGAGATTTATAAGGACCATTTGTTTTCCCTGTGATTAATGAAGTCAAAATATGAGCTGACACTTAACTGCTGCTCAACTGAATCTGAGCGTTCAAATTCATGATAACAAAAGAAATAGCGATATGCCTGAAGATTTGTTCTTAGGATGTTCATGGCAGTATTGTAATTGGGAAAAATTATAAATTATCTAAGTACTCATTAGCAGAGATTGGTTAAACATAGTTGATATATCATAGTATGAAGTCATTAAAAATCATGTTGTAAAAGAATGTTTAAAACAAAGCTAATATGTATACATATAAATGACTTAAACAAAAATATTCCTAATGGTTTATCTGGGTATTTTGGATATTTTCTTTCTTTTTTGGAGTTGCTTTCCTGTTATATTTCAAATGTTTAAAAATGATTATCATTGACTTAAAATTTATTTGTAATTAACAAAACAAAAATTATTGTAATTGTGCCCTCTGACTTCCTGTAGTCATTTTATGCAGATCATATTCTTCATGAGACCAGGATTGTTCAGGTTATCACTGTTGGGCAGGTCTTATTTAGGATTTATATTCTTGTGCCAGCTAGGTCTGGGTTTGATCATATGTGTCTCTCTTATTTTAATAACAGCTTTATTAAGTTATAATTCACATATCATATGGTTCACTTATTTAAATTTCACTTATTTAAAAATTCAGTGGTTTTTAGTATATTTAGAGTTATACAACCATTACTATGATCAATTTTAGAGCATTTTCATAATTGTTAAATAAAGTAAAAGTAAAAACCCGTACGCATTAGTAGGCACTCTGCTTTCCCCAATCCCCAGCCTTAGGAATCCACTAATCTATTTACATTCCATCTCTATAGGATTACCTGTTCTGAACATTTCATATAAATGCAATCATATAATATGTGGTATTTGTGATTGGCTTCTTTCATTCATCATAATGTTTTCAAGATTCATCTATATTGTAGTACGTGTCAGTATTTAATTTTTTTATAGCCTAATAATATTCCATTATATGGATATGCCATATTTTAGTCACTAATTAGCTGATGAATGTTTGGGTTATTTCCACTTTTTGGCTGTTGGGTATATGACTAGCAGTGGAATTGCTTTATTATATGGTAACTCTATGTAACCTTTCGAGCAACTACAGACTGTTTTCCAAAGTGGCTACACCATTTTACATTCCCACCAGCAGTGTATAAAGTCAGGTATCTTTTTTGATTTCTATATTTTGTTCTCCCATGTTGCATGTGTGTACGTTGTATGCGGTATGTGTGGGTTTACGTGTGTGGGGTGTATGCGGTATGTGTGGTTTTGTGGGGGCGGGTGTGGGTGAGTAATGTGTATGGGGTGTGTGTGTGTGTGTGTGTGTGTGTGTGTGTGTGTGTGTGTATCTGCACACATTTCCCTCTTTTGCATCACAGCCAGGGCTGGTGATACCATTTAGGTACTGCATTTTCCACCCCCTCCCAGAAAAAAAATTCTTTGTGGCCTGTTTGAGGCAGATCTTGCTTGGCAGCAGGCTACAGCCAACTCCATAGCATGGGAGCCACTAACCAGGCAGATCTATAGTTGGTCTCAGGGTTTCCAAGCTTTGGAAGGGACAGTATCTTCTGTTTGCCTAGTAACTACTAGGCAAAGTAGTAGTGCCCCTGGAATGGGGTACGGTCAGAGCCCAGTTTGCCAGCAGTCTCTTAAAGTGGTTATTGAGCTTAATTATCAGGGAGGATTTCGAAGAAGACAAACTGCTTCCCCAGCAATGTCCCTTTTCTTCTTGATCCATCTCTCTGGAACCAACTTCTAAAACCCAGATTCCACCACTTACTTTGCTGGCTTATTAAGCAATCTATGTAACCTCTCAAGCCTCTGTTTCCTCAGATGTAAAATGGAGCTAATAATATCCATCTTACAATGTAGTTGGGAGAATTAAAGCTATGTGACCCCCCAAAATATTGTAGCTCTAAGAATTATTGATTCAATTTCCTCTTTTTTCAT
The DNA here is from genome assembly GCF_005190385.1 of Monodon monoceros. Taxonomy (NCBI): domain Eukaryota; kingdom Metazoa; phylum Chordata; class Mammalia; order Artiodactyla; family Monodontidae; genus Monodon; species Monodon monoceros. The sequence goes on from NW_021703774.1 coordinate 140,533,114, forward strand.
AAAAACCCTACATTGTCTCTAGAACTTAATGCCTTTCCATGAAAGTTTGCTTTTGTTGTCAGGTCTGTACTTTCAACCAAATCCAGAAAGCTTTATTTGGTATAAGAACTTAATAAGGATACTTGGATCATAAGCAGAATACTTATTATTCTTTGGCTTATGATCAAGTATATCAGAAACAATAAAATGATTTAACTTGAACCCAGATGTGGTTTAACATAAGCAAGTTTAAAAAAAAAAGGAAAAATCTCTGCTCACAAAACAGCACATTATAAAATCCCAGTCATTTAAAGAAGATGTAACTGAAATAGAAGGGATTACCTCCCACTCACTCTGGTGAGAAGAAAAGGAACAATTAAAATGAATATATTAGGGAGAATATTATTTTTATTTCATATTTCTATTATATTTTCTCCAATTACATGCTGAATAGGGTTATTTAGTGTAACTGAAACCCCAAGGTAGAGTTTAGAAAGAGTGAATTGTAGAAGATAAAGGCAGCTCTCTTTTGCAAAGTGGAGGGTAGTTTTTCCTGACAAAAACAAAGATCAGATAGTAAGTATTGGGGGAGGTATGTAGTTTTGAGTGAATCAACAATGATAAAGTCTCTCAAGTCTCTACCCTTTGTCAAACTTCTTTTTCCAAACTGGATAACATAAAAAGATTCTTTATACACCACTTTGAAAGGGCATGTGGGTGTGTGTAAAGAATGGTGGGAGAGAGTATAGGGAAAGGAGAGAAGAAAGTAGCACCTTTAAAATTCTTACGGCTATCATAGAATTTTAGAGTCTGAAGAGACTGTAAAGATCACCTGGTCCTAACTCTTAATGAACAAAAGATTAAAATGAGGCTCAGAGAGGGGGCATTCTTTTCCCACAGACACATAGCAAGGTGGACAAAAGCACATCTGAAACTTGGGTCTCCCATCAGGCCCGAGCCAGACTCCTAAGCTGAGCAGCCACGTGGGTAGCTTCATGCTGTGACTGAAAGAGATCCAGATGTGAACACAGGTTCTACCTGGTATCTATCTGGCTCCAGACAAGTTGCTTAATGTCCCTATACCTCGATTTCAGTGTTTCTGAAAGACAGCCATGACTAGTTTGGGGGTAGTTATGAGAATTAAGTGAGAGAAGGTGGAATGAGTCACCCAGTGCAACAACTGGCATCCCCTCTCTCTACCCATTCCTCTTAAGCTTAGACTTTGCCCTTTACCATGACCAGGCCTGGCGAGTTTTCCAGAACCTCTCAGCCCCTCCCCAGCCCAGCCCTCACCTCATCCGCTCTGGCCTAGTGCTGTGAGTGCCAGCCCCAAGCAGTACCGAGTCACTCTCCACAGCAGAGTGGGTTGCTCACTCTGTCCTGCTCAGCACATTTGTATCCCCATTACAGCTCAAGCAGGCCCAAAGGTCAGGACCCAAGCCCTGACAAGTCCTTTTTAGAATTTGATCAAGGCATCCAGATGTTTGTTCTGATTAGAGGAATTTTATAGATGACTGACTCCCACTGACCGCATCATCCACCCCAGTTTCCAAGACTATTTCTGGAGCTGAGCGTTTGCTGAGAAATGTGCGTGGAACCTGAGTTGTTCTTACTCTGCTTGCTCCTAGTTTTCTCTTTAAAAAGGACCATGTGAAGGGGTTTTTCTAGAGCAGGTTGGCAAACTTTCAAAAGTGGTTTGTGTTAGTTCTTGCCTTCCTCTCTCCCTTTCTTTTCTGTTCTCCCTACCTAACTTCTTCCCTGTGTTTAGTAAAAAGATAATGAAGGCAAGGACTTTTACTAGATATTGTAGGCATTAAGTCATAGTACCAGTGATTTACAATCTAGCAGGAATCTATTTATAATACACCTGGATAAGTGGTATGCAGAGGATGCGAGGGAAACAAAGAGGAGGGGGACTGATTCCACACAGGCTGTTAGGGGAAACTTCCCTGAAAAGGTGGCATTTGAATTGAGTCTGGAAGAAGTTGAAATGTGTGAGCTTAGCAAGCTGGGTAAATGGGTGTCTGGGCAAAAGAAAGAGTACTGCAAAGGTATGAGAAAGCAAGGTGTATTTGGGAAATAACGAGCAATTTGGGCTGACTGGAATACTGCGTGCTGGGAACGGGAAAGATGAGCAGAACTTGGTCCTGTTGTAGGTAATAAGACCAGGAAAATAGGTTGGGAACAGACTGCTGACTGTGAGCTTCTTGAGGTGGAGAAAATACTGTATTCTTTATACCCTCCTAGAACCAGAAGCACAATAGATGCCATGTGACTGTTGTTGAACTGGTGTGAGGCACCACCATCTTTCTTCTGAATTACTGCGGTGACCTCCTGTTGGCCCCCTGCTTTTGCCCTTGCACCCCTGCAGTCTGTTCTCTACAGAGCCACTGCAGTGAGCTTTTCAAAACACAAGTCAGATCATGTCGCACTTCTACTCACTTCATTTCTTACTGCTTTTTCCCTTGCTCCCAGTGACCCAGCTGCACCAGCTTCTCTGCTGTTCCTCAGCCACGCCAGACACACTACTGCCTTAGGGCTTTTGCACTAGCTGTTGCCTTTGCCTGGAAAGCTCCAACTTCAGATATCCGTATAGCCACTCGCTCACCTCCTTCAAGTTTTTGCTCAGATTTCTCCTCAATGGCATCTGTCCCATCATTTCAAAGTGCCCCTACCCCCGTGCCCTTGATCCCTTTTATCCTGTTCTACTTTGTGCCATTGTTGTTGTTCATAGTCCTTATGTTCTAATAGATTTATGTAGTTCGTTTTTTAAAAATTATGTTTGTCGTTTATGCCTGTCTTCTGCTAGAACATTAGTGTCACAAAGAAGGTTGGGATCTTTGCTTTGTTTATTGATGTATCCCAAGTACCCAGAACAGTGCCTGGCACATACTAGGTATTCACAAGATATGTATTGTATGACTTCAATAAATATTATCTGAATTCTGCTTCTGTGCTGGGCATTTTACACATATAAAGATGAATAAGACATTTTCCTCATGCTTATGAAATTTGCAGGCTGTTAAGGGAATCAGGACTGGTACATGTCACTCTGTTCTAATACAAGGTAATAAGTAGGAAAAGTCACATAGAAGATGCTAATGGACATCACAGGAGCGAGAGGTCACTTTGAATTTGGGGCCTCTCATGTTCTCCTTGAGCGTTAGAGTAGTAAGATGTGAGGAAGAAGCCAGGAGCAGTTAATCTACAACAACATAAAATGCAGGAGCCAGGGAGGCTTTCAAGAGATCGTGAGCTCCAGACTCCTGCCACCAGCATAGTAAATGCATTCTCTTCTGAAGGAGAAGAGGTCACTGCAGCCACAAATATTAGGTGGCTGTTCAAGGTCAAAGAACTAAGTCAGGGATCTTATCATGGGATCAGAATTCAGTTTTGTGTCCAGGAACATACTGGATATTGTATTCAAATTTGTGTGCATATGTTTACATAAACCATATCTTTCAACTGATTCTTAAGAGGGTCTATGACTTCAAAAATTTCAGAATATACTAAATACGCTTAGCAGGTCAACTGGACATCAGGATTTTTACTTCACGGTACAGGGTGCTTTCCATCTTAAGGCAAGGCTACACCAACCCTTAGGCTGTTTGATTCAATCAGATCTCACCCGGGGGTAAAAGAAGGGACATTATCAGTGATCAGATATGTGCCTGAGAAAGTCCACTTTGGCAGAATGGATGATGACTTTTTTGATGGGCCAGTTAGAAGACAATTAAGAGACTGTTGCTGTTACCCAGGTGAAAAATGATAAGAATGTGAACCAGGTGTGTGGCAAAGAATAGATTCATCCATCCTTTCCACATGTATTTGTCGAATGCCTACGATGTGTCAAGCACCATTATTGGTACAGGCAATAAAATGGTGAGAAAAGAGATATTGCTCCTGCTATTATAAAATTTACAGTATAATAGGGGACATATATTATTTGAATAATCATAAAAATGAATTTTTAGAAAATTACAAAAATAAATGTATGAATACAATATTTGGTAAATACTATAAAGGCACTATACACATTTGAAAGATAGAAATTTGAATTTAAGAAAGGACCTAGTGATTGGGAAAAGAGAACAGTGTTGGGGAAGACTGTTAGGTGTTTGTTTAGGGGGATAAATAGAAGATGGTACTAGTCCCAGAGACAGATAAAAGGATAAGTAATACTGGAAGAGAAGCAGGTTTGAGGTGAGGGAAAGCAATAATGTGTCCATTTTTGCACAAGAGGCTGTGGGACACCCAAGTAGAAGAGTCCAGCTAGAAGTTGGACATATAAATTTGAGCTCAGGAGAGACATCAAGGAAGGAGATTGAGATTTTGTTGTTACAAAGACGCAGGTGACGGTTCAAGCCACCTCCAGAGATGTAACATAATGTGGGAAGACACTCCTCCCGCCTTCCATAGCAGCTCCAACAGGCATAGTTATAAATCAGATCATTAAATATTCAAGAGTTTGCAACAGATAAAAGTGATTTTGTCTAGTTTCCCTAAATTTTAATATGTTTGTGCACCTTAATCCTTTCATTATCATAAACATTCATTCAAGTTAAGTATTAAACACTCTTATTTGTCAGGATTTATGTTTTTTTGCATCTGATTTCATTCTGTATTAAAGGCTGGAAATGTGAATGAATTGAATTGTTTGGCAGTAACAGACTGCTTTTGCCTACTCTTGTATTACCTGAAGGTTCTGAAAAGGAAAGAGTATGGACTTTGTTAACAGATGGACCTGGGATTCATTTCTACCTCTCCTACTTTCCAGCTATGACAGACGAGTTGCTTAATCTTTCTGAGCCTCAGTTTTCTCATCTCTAAACTGCAGTTAGGGTCATCTTGGAGGTTTAAAAAATAATCTAATACACTCAATAGCGTGCCTAGCACTTAGGAAGTACTCAGTAAATGCCCATTTCCTATGAATTCAGTTCTCAAGGTGATTGATCTTTTTGCACAGAGCCTCTCATCACTATATCTCAGAGACCATTGGCTCTGGATTGGCTGGCAGCACTACGAGAATCAAATGTGGTTCCTGATGGCCACTAGCCCTTGTAGCCCCAAGGACATGGAACATTTGTCTGAGCTCACTCTATAATCCATGGAGATCCAGTTTGCTTAATATCATAGGTGGCCCACACCAGGGTTTGCTTACTGAAAATAGACTCCCAATTAAGCAGATTTTGTGAGCCATGCCAATGTGAGCCTGATATACCAAAGTCAGTTTGGCAGCTCCTCTAATTTCACCCCACCAGGACATCCTATCCTCGTTAAGGTAAGTGGGGTCAGCTGAAGCAGTCCCACCTTGGGACTAGTGGAAGTCCATGATTAATCTGCCTGTAAGTCTCCTCTGGCTTCTCTGCCTAGTTCTTTAGTATTGTGTTCTGGCAATCATGGAACAAACTAAATAGTATATATCTTTGCAGTTGTGGCCCTTTCTTTTTTTAAGAATCGGATGTCAAACAAAGCATCCTGTGACATATAAAAGAAGGCATTTTCTGCTTCCTTATCAGTCAGCTGCACAATTATTTTCCATTGCCATATACAGAATACACAATACTTCTGATTTTGAGGCAGTTGCAGTTTAGTGGGCAAGAAAGAAACTTAAATAATTCCAATATTGAAGGCAGGATTGGTGCCTAAGTCTTCATCTTCATATGCCTCCTGGCACCCAGTTGCTGGCATGTATCTGGTGCCCAGTAAATTCTGGTTGGTTGACTGAATAAGTGAGTGAATGGAAGCAGTCAGTAGTAAGTCTTAGGGCCTGCCTAATTTTTCTGTAGTTAGCATATTTGGCTAACTGACATATCTGACCATTTCGTTTTCATTTTCAGATCTTTTCCTCTATCTTCTCTTAGAGATTATACATACAGGTATAGGCACAGATACAAGTATGCATTTGTACATGGGAACACAACCGTACACACACATACATATATGCTCAGTGTATGCTGTATCTATCAGAAAGGAACTTGACTACAGGATTCAGTGGTTCAACTTCCTATTGCCTCATCCCAACCACACCTTCGCCTTCTACTCCTCTAAGTGAGCACCCTTTTGGACAGTGAACCCCCAGGGTAGAGACTGTGTCTGATTCATCTCTGTTCCTCCAGTGTCCTGCACAGGGCCTGCCGCAGCGCCTGCTCTGTGTCGATTTGGTTGCATAGCAGAGAGACACTGAGATTTTTGTTATGTTGAATTCCAGAGTCATGTGGACCTTGGTGTAATTAGGCCAGATGTGTGAGCTCTCAAGCTCCTTCTCTACTCTTCTGTTTCTCCCAATGTTCTTCTGCTTGCTTAAAGTCCTTTGAATGGGTTCCTAACTACCTTATTAAAAGAATTCCAAGTGAAAAAGAAGAAGGCCTAGACTTTATAAGGAAGTGTCAGTGATACAGATTTATGTCACCTTAACAGTATTTTCTGAATATGTACTATGTGCAAGGCATATTTGATCCTCACAATTGGCCTTTGGTAGTATAGTAAACAATATTCCCCTTTTACAGATATGAAGGTTGAGATTTGGAAAAAGTAAATGAAGCCCAGGGCCACACAATGGTTTAATGGAAGATCATGTATTAGAGGTAGAGAAAGACCATGAAGTAACCAGACTAGTGGAAGGACAGAGAGTCGAGGATTTGATCAAATTCAAAAGAGAATTTTCTGATTTGTCAGTTTTTTGATGGGTTTCCTTGGGATTGTTCCTCAGTTAGCATAACAGTTAGTTTTAGGAAACACTAACTCTCATTTTTTTTTTTTTTTTTTTTTTTTTTTTGCGGTACGCGAGCCTCTCACTGTTGTGGCCTCTCGTGTTGCAGAGCACAGGCTGTGGACGCGCAGGCCCAGCGGCCATGGCTCACGGGCCCAGCCGCTCCGCGGCATGTGGGATCTTCCCGGACCGGGACACGAACCCACGTCCCCTGCATCGGCAGGTGGACTCTCAATTACTACGCCACCAGGGAAGCCCCTAACTCTCATTTTTAAACACAAAATTCTAGCATACCAACCAGTTCTGGGCAAAATCATGAAAGCAGCATAAATTTTTGTGGCATCCTTACTGCCCTACACCATATTAGTCCTCTTTGGGCCTATAGCCCTTGAACCCAGCTCCTCCGAATCTGGTGTTCTGGCTCAGACCAGGGCTTCTTAAAGTATCGTCATTCTCATCCTCATTGCCGTACTTATTTCTTACCTTCGTCATCATCACCAGCATGTACTGCTGTCAGAATCAATGAGCAGATGTCAAAGGGAAAGGGGAAGAATGGAAGGGCTGGTGAATAACTGATGTAAAACTTCCTAAAAATATTTCCCCTAATAATTACGGACTACTAATGACCTATTCAGGACTGTACTCAGTGAGTGGTTGCTTAGATCCAGGTTTTAGTGAGAATCTAGGGATGATTTTCAGGACTTGCAACCCATGCAGTTTCATAGGGCCTTGCACTTAGAAGAGCCTCATGCTTGGTTTAATGCCCTGTTCTTGCCCTCTGGGGAACTTAATAATTTTTGAATATGAGGCGTACATTTTCATTTAGCACTGGGCCTCTCAAACTATGTAGTCAGTCCTGTAAGAAGTCATTTCAAAGGCAAAATAAAGCATCAAAGAAACAAAACAAAATAAAACAAAGCAGCTGAGAAGGTGCTAAAATTAAAGAATGGCTGCCCTATATAAACGTTTACACTTGACAGAAGGTTTTCACATGAATGTACCTGTGTGGAAAGCTTGGACTACCAAGTGAAGCAGCAGGGGAAGAGCATTACTGTTATTTGAACCCATAAAGCCCTTCCTTACCATTATACCACCAAGTTTGCTTCCTCTTCCCTTGCTGTGATACCCTTCTCTTCCTCAGTGTTTTTTAATTCAACCCCCATCCCCAAACTTTAGGACAATAATATTAAAACCTTCTTAGACTATCCTCACTCTTTTATCAAAATTTATTTCAGGGCCCAAGTCTGAACTGGTTAAACTCAAAAACTAACATCTAATACAGTAACCCTTGAACAACTCAGGGGTTAATCCACATACATATAATTTATAGTCAGCCCTCTACATCCACGATTCCTCTGCATCTGCGGATTCAACTAACCATGAACCATGCAGTACCGTAGTATTTACTATTGACAAACATCCTCATATAGGTGGACCTGTGCAGTTCAAACCCTCATTGTTCAAGGGTCAACTATATATTAAAGGTCATTAGCAGCCAAATGTGACTTCTAGATTCTGTCATTGCCCTCACCTTTGAAAGGTTCCCCACATGGATATGGGATGTCCACTGATAGGTGAGACATTTTAGGCTTCTTGGTGTAGCTACAGCTTGGCCACACTCGTTTGAGGATTTGGGTCTTCCCTCAGAGAAGAACACACAATGTCTGTATTCTAGGCCCTTGCCAGAAACCGCAACCTATACTCTCTACTATTAACAAAATGAATTATTTTGTTAAATGATACTTTGGGATGGTGTGCAGCCCATCCATTTCCCTATAAATTGTAGGAATTATTACTGAATAAAGATTTATCATCAGGCAATCATGCACTTGGATCAGATTGCTTTGAACTATTTTGTCTGCTATCCAGTTGGCTTTTGCTCTCTTAACATGTTATTTGGGACATCACAAAAACAGTCGTAAAACAAAGTTAGTGTGTTTGCTCTAGGAACTTTACTGACATCACTGGTCATGGCATCTATCACTTTCCCTATTTATTTCTCCCACATGGGCTCACTTGGGGAGAAATGTTTTTTTCTTCCTTAGATGAGTTAAGTTTCATACACAAAATATGTGTCTTTGCTTTCACTATGGCCATCAGAAAACTCAAAGCCAAATTCATGACTTAACAATATCATCTGGGGACTTCCCTGGCGGTCCAGTGGTTAAGACTTTTCCTTCCAATGCAGGGGTTGCCGGTTTGATACCTGGTCGGGGAGCTAAGATCCCACATGGCTTGCGGCCAAAAAACCAAAACATAAAGCAGAAGCAATATTGTAACAAATTCAATGAAGACTTGAAAATAAAAAATAACAAAAACAAAACACAGTATCATCTGTGTGGGCATTTATGGCCTATCCAGTTGTGCTCTATTTCTATTTACTCTAGTTTTCACCTATTTTCTTAATCTTGATTTTTATATTGTATTCTTTTATTTTACAATTTTATGGTTTATATTTCCTTGGATCACCTCAAAACCTTTGCAGAATGAGGTGGAGCAGAAAATTATATACACACATACAGACATACATAATGTGGGTGTTGTATCAGGGATTGCTTAAACAGCCCAAAGGAAAAAGCCAAAGATGCAAATTTTAGACACTAGAACTGGCTTAAAGATCAAATGATGTTTGCGGTTGATAGAGTAGTTCTTGCCATTACGTGTCTTGGGGAGGCTCTAATTTTCCTTTTGAAAGAGTAGTCCTGCCTGCTGAGTCTGGATCAGAGCTGGATGGTGAAAAAGAGCATTACCCAAAACTCAAGGCTGAGGAATTCTAGCCCTGATCCTTTCACTCTCTTGCTCTGGATTATTGGCTTAAACACTTTATCTGAGTCTTAGCTTCCAAATCTCTAAAAAAGTTTTAAAAAGTATTTTTTATGTTAAGATCATGCATTGTATAATAATTTAATAAGGATTGTGTTGATTTATCAACTTCTCAGGAAAGAAAAGAAATACTTTGTTGATTGTAAGACACAATTCCATTTCAAAAAAAATACAAAAATGTGAAAAAACAGATTTGTAAATCATGAAGGTACTTTCCTCACAGTTCTTTTCTGAGGATCATAAGTAAGATATTAAATTAAAATGTGAATTGTAAATGGTAAAATGCTACCCAAATACAAGGAATATTATGCAAGGGAAGGGGTACACAGTATTGATAATGCATCCTTCTCTTTTTCCAAATTCTGAATTTTAATTTTACCTTTTGAGGAAATTTAATCTCCCCTTTTAAAGATCTGTCTAGGAGATGAGGAAACCACTAAGTGAATGAAATATAGAGTGCTACCTTGTTGTTCCCTGGGAGCTTGTACTGTCCATCAGTCACAAGTATTCAGTGAGAACTTGGGTGCCTCTGAATACTCTGTCAGCTCTAGAGGATGTTGAAGAGGGGATCATATAATCGCAGAGTCGTATGTGACCTTTAGACCCAGATAAAATGCTTAGATTTAGCTGCTTTTTTATTTTGAAACAAAAATATTTTATGAAGCCGGAATAGTCGTGCTCTATGGTTTACTGCACAATGAAACTCCTTTGGAACTAGGTGCACCGTGGGAGAGATATCTAAATGCATCTCCAAGATCATTCCCCAAGTATACTGTAGCACTTATATTTACTGAACATCTTGTTCCTGACTGTGAGCTTCTGGAAGCCAGGAACAGGTGTTTTAGTTTTGAGGTTTTTTTTCTTTCTGCCCTTTACATTCAGTTTAGACTGGGCAGACAAAGGAACCATAATGAATTCTTTGTCATTAACTCTAAAAGCTACAGTTTGTTTGTGATGGGTCAGGTTCTCCAAAACATGCTTTCCGTTTATTTAATCTTCACAGCACAGCAAACCTATGGCATAGGTAACATTTTTATTTAAAGATGAAGAAACAGAATCTCTGAAAAGTTATTTGCCTGATTTCACACAGCTTGGAATCAGCGGATCTGGGATACAAACATACATTTTTATGGCAACAAAAGCCAGCCCTCTCGGAGGAGAACTGCAGAGTAGGAGAGCAGGGTCTTCTTTGGGTATCGGGGCATCGTATCTGCTGACAGTAGACTCGCTGTATTCTTAGAAGAACCCCTGCATTTTTTTTTTTTTTTTTTGGCGGTACGCGGGCCTCTCACTGTTGTGGCCTCTCCCGTTGCGGAGCGCAGGCTCAGCGGCCATGGCTCACGGGCCCAGCCCCTCCGCGGCATGTGGGATCTTCCCAGACCGGGGCACAAACCCGTGTCCCCTGCATCGGCAGGCGGACTCTCAACCACTGCGCCACCAGGGAAGCCCCAAACCACTGTATTTTGAGGTGGGCAATATGGTGGGAAAAGGGAAGAAGAGTAATATTTAATTGAGCACATGCTGCGTGCTAAGGACTATGTTAAGCTCTGTCATAGAGGTTTTCTAATTTAATCTTCTCTATAATCCTCAGCGATAGCTATTCTTATTCCTCTTTTACTAAGGGAGAATTTAAATCTAAAAGGGGTTAAGCAACTTACCCAAAGCAAGTAGCTGGCAAGTAGCATAGCTAGGATTCAAACCAAGTATTCATGATGACAATGTCCATGCTCATTCCATTGCATAATGATGGATAGGGATTGGAGAAACAGGGAAACAATTTCACACAGGCAGGAGTGGCCAGTGAAAGAAAGCAAGATGGAGCAAGGAAGCATATTTTAATTCTTGAGAGATTCCATTTTTTGGTTTCCAAGTTCCGGTTCATTTCACCCTTGAGAACAATGGGTTCTGGACATGACGACCAAAGCCTGTAGCTATTTGAGAATGTGTCTGGGATGTTGTAATCAAGGTGACCTTCCTGCAGTTTAATTCAAAAGAGGACTAGTGAGCTTCAATAGTTATGTGTGGGCCAGATATTTATTACCCAGCCTTGCTTCATGCTGATCTAGTTAAGGTTTTTTCTACCTGCCTAAAAAAGAAAAGTAAAAAAACTAACTGAAATGTTTTGAAGCTACTCTTAAATTATGAGACAAGATTCCTTCCCCCACCCCCAGCCCCTTACCTAAACAGAAGTAAATAGCTGCATAGGATTTCAAAGTAAAGCACGGGAGTGTTGTAAGACTGGCCGGTAGAAAGCAGCCCAAATGTCTTGCTCAGCACTGTGTCAAAGGAGCACTTCTGGAATCTCTGACAGCCAAGCTTTCCTGCTGATTGAATGACCCCCACGACAGTGATCAGCAGGGAGTGAATTAAAAACATTGCCCAGAAATTAACTGTTTTTTCGTTGTAGTCACTTCCACTAGCTCTGCTGGGAACAGTAAATATTCCACTTATTTAGGGACTCTGAGCATTGCTGTGTGGTGGGATGTTTCCTTTTATGTTTGTATTGAATCTGTTGCCCATGTTAACAATGTAGGAATCATTTGTGTAGGTAAGCCTTACGTGGGGCACGCGTTTCCTTAAATAGGTAGCTTGTAGTATATCTTCTTTTTCCATTCCTTTCTTGGCAGCTCTCATGAGTATCATGGCTCAAAGTAAAGCCATGACAAAATCCAGAGATTCTAATTTCTCCCCTGATGCTAATTTTCTTTGGGACCTTGGCAAAGTCACTACTGTCTCAAACCACCAACCTTGACAAGAGGGTCATTTAGGAGAAACTTCAGCCATTCTAAGGCCTTTGAGATGGAACAGGGGATTGAGTCCACAGGGGCTGTTCTCAGGGGCAGTGGCAAGAAATGAAACTGGAAAGGTCAGTTGGAATCCATGTCATGGGGTGAGTTTTGTCACGAGGTCTGTCCTACCTTTATTTTTTTTGTATCTCTTTTGATAGCAAAGGCTGAGATTTGTATAGGTATTACAAAATGAGATGCCTCCCAGTAACTTAGAACAATAAAAATTGGATTTTTCTGAAGTTAAACTTAAACTGATTGGAGGAGAGATATGGAAAATCATCTTTAAAAATGCTTTCAGATCCGTAAGACTGACTGGTGAAATAACACATTTAAAGAAGAACATATTGACCCACAGTGGGTGATAATCCAGTGCATCATAGAAAAGGGAGTTGTGCAGTAGTTCTGGGTGGGCCTCTGACTCAGAAGCTCTGACCTGAGTGCTCTTGTTGTATAAACCTCTTTTAAGAACCAGCCATGGAGGCTAATGGAGGGACCACTGTAATGCAAATGTTCCAGTGAGTATGTGAAACTCAATCTAATAAGTCATTTTTGGATCATCACTTTGTGGCTGGTACTGAGGGTGAGCTGACAGGGAGATGTTGTGAGATAGTATAAAGACTATTTGACTAGCAAAAAAGACTTGAACCCAAAAGACCTTGGCTAGAGCCAGCCTCTTCCCCTGTCTAGCTATGTAACTTTGGGCAAGTCACTTCACCTCTCCGACACTCAGTTTTCTGACTGCTTTCCCAGCCTCACTTTTACCACCGTATGTCCTGTTTTGCACATTATCCTTCTAGGTTGCTGGACTGCTCTTGTTAACACCATATTTTTGCCTATGCTGCCTCCCCTGCCCTCAGCATAGAGTGCCACCTAGGCTCCCTCTGTTGCTTTCCATCACCTGGAGTCCTGGTGTCTTCCAAGGTTAAGCTCACATTTGCCAATCTCTTAGTTACAGAACCTGACTTCCCCTGCCAGCTGCCTCTACAGCTAAATCTGCCTCCTCAGCTTTGATCCTAGAAACCAGTGGGGGGTTCCTGAGGTCCCAGAATGCCTTGTTCAAGTGACTACTTAATTTCTCAGTTTTTCATCAGATAGCTGAAAGGACGTCATTTAAGGGAGAAAATACATGTAAATAGTACAGTTTCAGAGAACAGGAACAGTACCAGTAGGGAGAAGTGATAGAAATATATAGTATGACATTCCTAATAATTAATATTGTTAAAGAATGATTGAATTCCCTTATAAGGCAGTGGACTCCTTATCACTAGAGATATTCAATCAGAGAATGAATGAATGATTGAATGATTCCTGATCACAGAAAGGGGATTTTTGCCCCAGTAGGAAGATCGGATTAGATGGCCTTTAAGATCTCCTCCAACACTTATATCCTGGGCTTTTATGATCACTTCAACGGATGAGTAGGTTAGGAAGTGACAAATGGCGGGACCAAAAGCTGTATTACAGTCGCTAAACTCGAAGCAGACAGTTTCAGAAAAGGATATCAATGTTGACACATGGAAGCAGAGATTATTAATCAAACATTTGTTTATTTATTCATTCGTTCAGTCACCTTTTATTGAGTGCATGTTATGTTCCAGGCACAATTCTGCACACTACAGAGATTCAGGAGAAATAAGATGCAGCCCCTGCCACCAAAATAGTATAGGCCAGTAATGCAGGCACATATGTAAACAAGTTAATATAATGAGATCAGTACTACAAAGGAAGAGCAAATCAATGTGACAGTTGCATGGAGGAGAGAGAGAACAACTTCTTGCATAGGTTGGGGATAGCTTCAAAGAGGAGTTGGATTTGGACCCATGAGAGAGTTTAACAGGATAAGCAATGGGAGCTGGTCATGCATTTTCCAAGCACAGTAATAGCTTTATCAAAGGCATTGGGATGTAAAAGAGCAAAGTATGTTTGGGAAAAATAAGAGAGAAGAAGGTAGATGGGGTGAAGGAAGAGAAAGGCAGGCACTCGGCTAAATGAGGAGAGGCAAGATTCTGCCAAAAGGCCTTAAACACCACACTCAATGTAACGTTTAGATTATAAAGTATGTGGCTAGCACAGAGCAGACACTAAAAAACGGTAGTTCCCTCCCTCTCTACTTTTTCCTTTCCTGTGCATGGATGTCTGGGTGGGTTCAAGGAGGGACCAAAGGCTTCTCATCACTCTCCAAGGTCTGACCAAGGCGCATGCTCTACAAATCATGTTTTGCTCTGACTCTTTAGTTGTCAACAATGCAGAACTCTGTTAAGAGGGATATTGTGTCAGAGGTTGTTACGAGGTGAGTGCTCATTCCCAATGAATGGGCTGAAGACCCAGGGAGAATCATAAGGTTATTGCAAAGGGGTCCCAAATTCAGATGTGGCTATACACTCACTGTCTGTACACTGGCCAACAGTGTCTCTCACAAAGATGTGAATTCAAACAGACATTGTTGCTGTTGTGATTAATAAAGTGCACGTTCATTTGAAAGCTTCACTGAATTGATTGTAACGCTTTGCCATTGCATAGTTCTTGAGTAAAAATACAAATTCTATCATGTGAAAGTTTGAGGAAAGTTTTAACATTTAACAGTTTCTCGCAAAATTTGCAACCAGTAGTCTAATTGGGAGAGACTTGAGTTCGGACCCTGTCTTTGCCACTCAGCCTTGTACTTTCCACATCATCTTGTAACTTAGTTAGTGTGAGTGTATCCTCCATTGTGGGCTTCTCAGAATCAGACATGGTGAGATGTCATATGCATCTCTATGCCTCCAGAACCTAGATTTGATAGTGGCAAAGTAATAGCAGTAGATGCATACCTGCAGACCTCAGCTGCTATGTACTGAGTCTACTAGACATATGGCCATGGGCAAATTATGTAAGCGCCATGAACCTTAGTTTCCTCATACTAAATTTGAGATAGTGATACATTATATTGAAGCACTGTTGTGAGGATATAGAGCATATATATATAAACAAGAGTCAGCAAAGAGTCTGGCAAATTGCAGATGCTCAAAAATGTTGCCATTTTCCCTTCCTCCTTTCCTTAGCATTTGACTAAGGGTGGTTGTGATTTTTTCATCAAGCAAGTTACATTTTCATATTTACGCTTTGGAGTCACTATCAATGGAATAGTGAATAAGAAGCTTGGGATAGGAGGAGGAAGAGGTCTGAGAAGCAGGGAGAAGAGGGGATAATGGCCACAGAAAGGCAAGTTAAAGGACTACTTCAGTAATACAGGTAGAGATGATGAAGCTTGGACAAAGGCAGTGGAGGTGAAGATGGAGGAGATAAAACTCAGAAAAAGTAATATTTGGGGGTGATTGTTTCTGATAACAGAGCTTCATGGCAGTGAATTATCTTTCCTATGGTTTACTTACAAGGAGCACATTATGTCTGGAGCTGGGCAAGTAGGGGGACCTCTCTGAATAGTCCAGATTGATGCACTCTTCCTTGAAATTAGATATGGAGGGAGGTCCTTCAGAAGAGTGCAGAAACTGCCCATGAGGAAGGGCCAGAAGCACCATGAGCTCTTGGGAATAAAGAGAAATTGTCCTGAGAATGTTTAGGAATCCTGACAGGGTTTTGGCAGTTTACATATCATCCAGTGTATTTAGACATAGAAGAGTAATGTCAACTAGAAAAAAAGAAAAAAAGCCTGTTTATTCTACAGTTCATCTCTGGAGAATTTCATCTATCTCCTGTTGCCCATATAATCGAGGCTACAGACACTGCCCCTGATAGGACCATCTGATATGTACAGGAGGGACATTCAAAAGTTGTTAAAGGGCTTATCCTGGATCGGGTGCCCTTTCACCTAGCCCAGAACTACATACTTCTCTTGTTTTCTGCTTCATGTCTCCACTTGAAAAGTGATTTTGAAAAGAAGCATACAAACTGATCAATCATGCAAACAAGACAAAACTCCCACGGAGCACATGAGGAACAGAACAAAGATTATTTTTGTCTGTCTAGCTAGGATTTGCATATGCTGGAATATTTCTGACAGGTTCCTTGTGGCTCTCCTGAGAGAAAAAAAAAATCACGAATCTGCATATAACTAGAAGATGAGGAAAGTTCAGTGGAGAAAAATAGAGTGAGGTTCTTTACATTCTCAAGTTTCTATTGCAATAGTTCATGTGACACTCAAGTTACAAAATGGCAGTGGTGGTGCCTCTTGCTGATAACTTCAGACAAATGAGGGGGGAAAAGAAAGATTCCTCTTTGTCTTGATAGGGAAGAGGCTGAGAATCGCTTTTTCTCAACCTTCAAAAGTGTTTTAACAACAAATATATTTGATGCTGCCTTTATCCCTTCTCTACCCCTTCAATCTCAAGGCTTTCAGGTTAAGGCCCTATGCCAATCTTATTCCAAACAGGAGGCTTATTACTAGTCTCAGACTTCCAGCATATGATGTCTAAATTAGTCCTCAGTATGTCTGGGCATGAAGGTAGGTGGGGAACCTCAGCAATTTGCATGGTCATGGAGAGCCTTTCTCTACCACAAGCAACTGGACTTTTTCCTCAGTTTCATTGTCCAGCACTCTAGTTTCCCTCTAGGACTGGATAAGACCAGTGCTCAAGTCTGAATTCCAACTTGTTTGACTGGAGTTCTGATACAGACTTTAAGTCAATTCCATCCCCTAGAGAGGCAGAATCTTCTCTCTGCACTGCCTGAATGAATTGATCTCCCAGAGTGTTTACTTCCTGCTTGATTTTAGCCTCACCTGCTACTTGGTCTCACATCCAAGCCACTTGCTTGCCTCAGTGGGTCCCTGGGACAAAATTCTTTCTCAGCCTGGCCTCATCTTGGCCTGGTGCATTGCATGGTGAGTAGGTAAGTGGGTGATTCCCCAACCTCTTTCCTTCCTGTTCTCCTCTTGTCTCCTCTCACTCTCCATTGGCCAGCATCACTGAGCTCTTTCCCAAACAAATTATGATCCCTGCCATGGGCCAGACACTCTGGACACACCCTTATCGTTGTAATTTCATACA
This sequence comes from Monodon monoceros, assembly GCF_005190385.1. NCBI lineage: Eukaryota > Metazoa > Chordata > Mammalia > Artiodactyla > Monodontidae > Monodon > Monodon monoceros. The sequence goes on from NW_021703774.1 coordinate 140,550,402, forward strand.
CTATACTAAATATGTTTACGTGTCTCTCTCCCCAACTAATCTTAAACTCTGAATCATATTTATTTCTGTGCTTCCAGGGGAAAAAAATAGAAGCTTAATACATGATTGTTAAACTGTGTTGAATTTAGAAGCTTGATTAAAGGTGCTTAGTTTAGTGTACAAAATAAATGAAACACAAGCTCTTGAGGCTCACATCCAGACTGGGGACATAGGACCTGTCTCCTATGGTTCATTACATCAGATGTGATCAGGCTTTTGTGTCTGATCTGGAGGGTACACCTCAGAATGCAATGCTAGAGAGATCCCTGAGAATTGCAGAAGACAGAGAGGTCTTTCTAAGGAAGTGTGTACACTGATCTGTCCAGATCTAAAACCTCTTAATTCACCCAAACCTCCAAGGTACTTGAGTTTCTGAGTTACATTTCAGAAAGTCACATTAATCAGGCATCAGCTTTTCTCTGCCCATCAAGAAAGCAAGCCTATGGTACATACGAATATGAAGGGACATATTTGATACACATTTTGTACAGCTTACAAATAGTTGTAGTAATTATCATACTGTAATACTAGTAGTAATTGCCACATTGTATTTTATGTGTTTACTTCCTTCCCCATTACTAAGGGACAATGTTCAACATAGGTAAAGCATGGTACATTTTTTTTTAAAGATTTTTTTGATGTGGACCATTTTTAAAGTCCTTATTGAATTTGTTACAATACTGCTTCTGTTTTATGTTTTGGTTTTTTGGCCATGAGGCATGTGGGATCTTAGCTCCCTGACCAGGGATTGAACTCGGACCCCCTGCATTGGAAGTTGAAGTCTTAACCACTGGACTGCCAGGGAAGTCCCAAGCATAGTACATTTTAAGTGTTGAAAGAATAAATGATGTTCACACAACAATGATAAATTTAGGATCTGGAAAAAATGAGATTGTATCCTTTATTTTATAAAATGATAGAATAATTATTAAAAATAAATGCTTTTGTTATCCCCCATTTTAAAAATGGAGCCCTGCTCGTAACATGAATTAAGAAGGCAAAAATATTCACCTTACTCATTGTAACCTAGTTGCCATGGATTAACAGAAAAATCACTTATAAGTTTCCTAGCCACCAAGGACCAAAGGCAGCACTATAGGCTACATAGTTCTTATTGTCAGAAAGGAAGAAATATACTAATTCTTCAGGGAGTAAATATTTTTACCTGGTGGAAATTTCTCATACAGGACTTCCTCCAGGGCCAAATTAAGCAGTATAATTGTTACCTCAGGGAGCCAACCTGTGGCAAAAGCAAGGATAAGTGGTCTTCAGTGATCTGACAGAACGCTGTGGACCATCTCTGAACTGCCAGGTTCCTATAATGAGGATTTGTTCTCCTTGTCTTGATTTAGTTTGCAGTAATATGATTAAGGGTTTTCCTTAGCACTTTCAGTTTTCCTGTCTAAGGGCTAGCAGCTTGTTTAAACATTTGGATTTAGTTGGCAACCATCTGAATGTTATCTATTCTGTATCTGGATGACCAATATAATTTCTGAAAGACTGAATGCCAGAATCGGCAATGTCAATGTTAAAGTTCGATGATAGGCCATCTGATCTGGTATAATAGCTTCTCCAAAGGCCATTTGTTTGTGAAACCTGTCTGTTAATATGCCCTAGCTTTGTTGAATGGCAACTACTGGGACACATCTAGGAGCATGACTTCCATATCTAGTGTAGAGATCAGGGTATTAATTGTCAGCCACTCTTTTGCATTATTTAATCAAGATGGATGTATTAGATCTCACTGAAAGAAAATTTTCCTGTTCTTCCTCATCCCCAGTGTAATTTTCTGTGAGCTGCTTTGTAAACTGCAAGTGGAGAAAAGACCATGACTTGGAGACAGACAGATTTGTGTCCATATTCAGACTACATTGCTTACTGGTTGTGTGACTAGGAGAAGTCAGTGAATCTCAATGAATCTTAGTTTCTCCATCTGTAAAATGGGGATCAAAGTAGCTACTGATACTTTGCAGGTTTCTTATGGTGATTAAGTGACATAATACACGTAAAACTCCTAGCCCAGGGCCTGGCAAGGTAATCATGTAGCAAATGGTAGCTGCCAGAATGGTGGTGGTGGTGATGCTGGCGATGGTGATCATGATGATGACGATGATTTGTAAAGGTGGGTAGTTCAAACCTACTTCAATTTTTGCTGTGAGATGATAGCTTTGAAAACTGTAAAATGCTATATAAATGTAAAGTATTATTTAAATTGCTACATCTGTGTCATGGAGCAGTTCTTACATACTTCTATTGTAAGAGTTATTACATTGCAAAGTAGTTAATTCTTTTCCTGTTTGTCTATCCCACTACACTGACAGCTTCATCCGTGGGGGACTGTGTCATATGTGATCAGTAAATGTTTGATAAATAAAGAATGAAGGTTTAATGTTTCCCCTTGAGATGGCAACAGCAATAACAACAACTATTACTGTTCGTTGAATTTTTCTGATTAACAAGAAGTGTGCAAGGCACTTTCACATATAATATTCTGTAAAATATTTCTATAATATTTATATAGTATTATTTTTATAATATTTTCATTAAAATATTTTCATAAAACCCTGTAATATTAGCATTATTATCCTTATTTTACAAATAAAATAAGTACAGAGTTGTTGTGATCCTGTAGATACAACTGGTTGACTTAATTTCCCTCACAACCTTTTTATTTCATATGGCTTTGGATAAAAGTAAATTTTAGTCTATTCTTTCTCTCTTCCCCCAAATTTTGAAATTGTGGATTGGTTGTGGATGAATGAGAACCATCTTTCTAACTCAACTGCATATTTCTATAACTGAAATGTTTTCTCAACACACAAATGGAAAATGAGATTTCAGAAAGAGTATGATCATCCTATGATAGCAATGGAAGAACTGCTAATAAAAACAGTAGCCATTTTAAAAGCAATTACATGGATTAGATGAAATGTTGTTGCTTTTTGTTCCTTCAGAGACATCTTGCCTGTGTGCTAGGGATGCACTTGGGCCATAAGCTGGTCACCATTTGGCAGGGTACTTTGAAATGATAGGTGGAAAATTCATTTTCTAAAGAGGAAAGAGCAACATCTGGGAGGGAAAGATATTATGTTGCTATTTCCCGGGCCCTCATCAAAACCAGCAGTGTAAAATAGCATTTCCAGTGTGGAAAAGCAATACACTTTTCAAATAACTTCAGCAAGAGAAAGACGGAGCAAAGGAAAGTGTAGAATTATAACCAGATAGGACTTGTAGCAGGGCTAGATAGAGTCTATTATTTGTTTAAAGGATTATCTGGGTCCACCTCATCTTCAGTATTTGTGTAAGTTCATCCAAAGAGATTTCATAAGGGAAGGGGTAGCATTTATATTCATTAAGCCAGAATCAACAATATGATTTTTGCACAAGATTTTTAGGGAGATTTAAAATGATTAAAGCATCTTCAAGTAGTTAGGGATGGAGGATTTTCTAAAACATCGTATCTTTATCTAATAAGGCCTCCAGAGGATACAAAAGCTTATTAAGGCATACAGAAAAATTTGCAGCAGTTTATTAAAAACACATTTGCACAAATTTCCAAAGTGTGCTGCTATTGTTTGTCGAGGCTGTGAGATAGAGGCCTCTTGTGCAATGTGTATGGAAATGGGATACATAAAATCCCCTGTTTAGTAAGGCAAGAGACACATGCTCCTCTCAGTACAGTGGAACAATTATAGGCTTCAGAGTCAGTCTTGTGATCAAATCCTGATGTAACTTAGTAGCTACATGACATGCAGCAGATACTCACTTTGTCCACATATAAACTGGGGATAATAATATCTAATTCCTTGGGTTTCTTTTTTAAAAAGAGATTAAATGAGATCATGTTTGCACAATAATGCTAAGCATAGGTGTCTGGACATGATAAATACTCTATGAAAAGTACCTCAGTCTAGGCACCTAGCCAGCACAGTCCGGATAATGATCTGGAAAAAAGTTACCTGGAAACCTGTGGATGAATGGGCCTCATTGCCACAAATCTGACCCCCTAAGCCATCTCTCTCTTTCACTTCCCTCCTGCACATAAATGGAGGTCACTTTTTGCTTAACAACTATTTATTGAGCACATCCTGTATTTTAGGTCCTGAGAATACATGCAACAGTGATACACTGGGAGTACCAAGTATTCTCATGAAGTTTATCCTCTCACATGGATTATTGCACCAGCCTTCTGATTGGTTCTCCTGTTTTCAATTTCTCCTCTTAAAATCTATTCCCTACCTACTCTAAGTATGAACTATCCAAAACACAAATCATGTCATGTTGATCCCTTTCCAAAAACCCAGCCAGGTTTTCTTCACCTATAGAATTAGATTTCCTGTTTGTAGATATGACAGTCGAAGTCTTCATCAACTGTTCCCAGCTGACCACTGCTGCTTCATCTCTAACTTGTTCTCACATCACAGTTCTCACTGGGCAACCTGCCTTTCCCTGATCTCATGCCCTATCCTTTCAGTAGTCTTACCTCTGCAAATTACTTATTATGAGACTGAACTAGGCTTTGCTGTTCCCTTAAAGCAGTGTTCTTTATTAATACTTCCATTGTTAAATATCTTTTGTTATATAAATAGAAGCAGAGTGTCGAGAATAAGGGAGAAAGAAGATCCTGCTCTTCCTTCCCCCCACTGGACTTTGGAATCCGCATCTGGGGCCTTTATTGTAAACTTAATGTTGATAGAGCAGAGAGCAGAGAGTGACTAGAATTGGGAGTAGAAATATTGCCTTTAGCCAAAATGTAGTTCAGGAAGAAACTAAATCTGGACAATAGAAAGTTACTGTTTCATCTGTATGGTTCCTTTGCTCCTTGATTTAAAAACGTGATCTAAGTTTCATTTCAAACTTATTTACCTGATAATGATACAATATTGAGATGATATACATTTTCTTTTTTAATAAGGTCACAAATACCTAAAGTTAATTTCATAATTCTTTGTTTGAGTTGTTTCAAAATATTAAACTAATGAACATTTTAAATTACTGAAATATATGTGTTAGTTGTGCCGGATAAAATGGTTTCCAAGGTCCCAGGCAACTTTCCAAGGTCCCCATGACTGAGGTCGCTGCTTATGTTTCACATGCCCTAGCACTCCTCCTACTAGAACTGTCTGCTTAGTTATTCCACCCAGCACTGACTCACTCCCTGCTGCTGGTAATGAAGATTCTCTTTATCTGGTTTTCTTGGAAAATAGCTTCAGGATTGGGAGGTGTGTGTGTGTATTTGTGAATGTGCATGCCTGCACATATGTGTGGGTCCACCAAGAGCTGAGTTCTGACATATCACGAATACGTTTTTCCCCTTGGAAACCAAATCAGGCATGACCCTGTTCTGGGTTTCTTTGGAACAATAACTTGAACTAACTTTATTTTTATAGCTTAAGTAAATCTACTCATTACTCATAAAACCAGCAGCACTGTGGGACAAATGCACTGTGGTAAGATGAGAAGAGAAAGATCTCCAGGGGTGATGCCAAATTCTTGGACCCCTCCTCCCATATTAGGCAGCACCCAAGAATGAATCTTCTCTGAGATGGGTATCACGTGGCCACAAAAGGGACAGCTTGTCTTACAAAATCTGTCTTGAGTTCCTCTAATTTCTAGCTCTTTGGTTTCTGCTATCTGAGAGCTGCTTGCAAGGCTGGAGAAGATGAGAGCAGGGAGGTAATGGGGAAGAATTGATGATAGGATAGGATTTCAGGTATCAACCAAGGCAGACTGAGGAGAATCAAAATCATCAGAATTATTATTGAGAAGAAATAAATCATTACTGAGGCATTATAGCTCAGGAGGAAAAGTGTGGACTTTTAAGTCAGGAGGATGACCATTTTGAAACCTGGCTCTACCACTTTCTCCCTGTGTGATTTGGAGCAAGGTACCAAACCTCTCCTAGCCTCAGTTTCCTCACCTGCAAAACAGAGTTAACACCAGAATCAACTCATAGGCATAAGATAGTCTCTGAATTACATATATATATAATTATATACATATAGAATTATAATATATATATACACACATATGTGTATATATATATATATATATATATATATATATATATATATATTCACTCAGAAGAAGCCATGGCGCAAACTTCATGATATAAAAAGTATAGCTGTTATTATCATTAATTATAGTAGTAGTATAATGAGAAACAAGAGTTGCATAGAAAAGGATAATACACAGTGAAAGAAAACATTGAGAGGAATGGCAAAGTCAGTGGCCAAGAGAGTCATGAGTAGGGAAGGGCAAGAAGAGACTCAGTGAAGGGTGAGTATTTGTGTCAAGAGGCTTCTTTTGTGTGGTTTCTGGCTCTTGTTTGGAATGGGAGCATGAACTTAATGGAGCACCATCCTGGCTTTTGATCTCCCTCAAAGGAGCATCATTCTGCCTTTCCAACTCTGTCTTGTCAGTCAATAAAATCTGCTAAATCAATTGGTTATACAGCAAGGGGTGAGAGAATTTTTGATACTGCCACTCATAGACCCCAGTCTAACTGGGTTCAGCTAGAATGGCCTGATGACAAAGTCATTACCTCAAACCTATATTTTAGCTCATCCTACCTAGGGCCTCCTGAGACCATTCCTAGTCATTTTTGCTGGATCGGGCATCCTTGGATAACAATACCTGCAGGAACCATGCTGGAGTTTTCTTTTCTACTTGGAATAGTGCATCAATCTTCAGGTCATCACTTCTCCATGGACTGGGGAGGAAACAATCCATTGAAGAGCTTTGTTTGCCAGGAGTCCGTTCCACCAACTGGCTACTGTTTCCTCCCTTTCCTTTCCAGCCAAAGTCTGATACTCAGAATGTTATTTATAAAATGTTCACCCATTGATCCAAGTTCTCTTTTGGGGGTTATTTTTTTTCCCATTCTTTATACTCTTTCCAGAATGTTTTGTTCTCCAGACCCATCCCCATCCTGGTCATCTGTGTTGGATTTTTGCCAGTGACATGCTTGGAGTGTGGGACCCAGATGTGGATGTCAAAGTTGTAAAGTCTACTCACTGTGGGGAAGGTTGAGCAGAACCTTCATTTTTTTCATTCTCATCACAATTTCTATTAATGCAGCAGAATAATATGTATAAAGCAAGTGTCAGGGAAGGAGCTGTGTTTGGGAAGGGTCAAAGCCTTAATAGCAGAGATAAAAAAGACATGGAGAGAAAACAGTTAAGGAAATTAGGCAATGGAAGCACTATTTACAATAGCCAGGACATGGAAACAACCTAAATGTCTTATGACAGATGAAAGGATAAAGAAGCTGTGGTACATATATACAATGGAATATTACTCAGCCATAAAAAGGAGTGAAATTGGGTCATTTGTAGAGATGTAGATGGACCTAGAGTCTGTCATACAGAGTGAAGTAAGCCAGAAAGTGAAAAACAAATGTATATTAACATGTATATGTGGAATCTAGAAAAATGGTACAGATGAACCTATTTCCAGGGCAGGAATAGAGATGTAGATGTAGAGAACAGACAAACGGACACAGCAAGGGAAGGGGAGGGTGGGATGAATTGTGAGATTAGGATTGACATATATACAATACCATGCGTAAAATAGCTAGCTAGCGGGAGCATGCTATAAAGACAGGAAGCTCGGCTCAGTGCTCTGTGGTGACCTATATGGGTGGGATGGGGGGAGGGGTGGGAGGCAGATCTAAGAGGGAGGGGATATATGTATACATGTAGCTGATTCACTTCATTGTACAGCAGAAACTAACACAACATCATAAAGCAACTATACTCCAGTAAAAAAAATTTAACATCTTAAAAAAAAAAGAAAATGAATATTACTAGAGACAAAGAGTATTTCATAATGATAGAAGTGTCAATACAAGAGAAAGAAATGAAATATTATTAGTTTATTTGTACCTAAAAGAGAGCTCCAAAATTCATAAAGTAAAAACTGACAAAATTGAAAGAATAGAAATACCAATCATTATAGTTGAAGATATCAATACTCTTCTCTCAGTAAGTGATAGAACAAGTAGAACAGTAAGAACGGAAAACGTGAACAGCACTATCAAACAACTTGACCTAACTGACATCTATAGAACACTTCACCCAGCAACAGCAGAATACCTTTTGTTTTCAAATGTACGTGGAATGTTTACAAAATAAACTCTATGCTGGATGACAAAAATAAATAAATAAAGTAGGCAATGGAGGAAGTAATCATCATAATAATAACAACAATGATAATAATTATAATAGACCCTTCATTCCTAAGTCTCTTCCCTCTCACAGGGCAATCCCAGTGGTCACAGGTTTTCTAAATCTCAGAACCTGTCACTGGAATTCAGTGCATTTTTTCTGGTCTCCCTTAAGGGAACAAGGCCCATGATACAGGAACAGAAAAGCTGATTAAGAATTTCAAAACTTTATCCTTCCCTCCAAAACGTGAAGGTGACACTGTCCAATGATTCTCAGTCTTTCCTTGACTACTTCTCTCAACCCAGGTACTGAAGTGTCTTTGAACATTTTTCTAAACTGGGCCTGTTTTCTCCTTCCTTTGGCTAATGCCAAAATTTAATTCCTAAATCTTCCTTCCCACTCCCCTTGTCCAAGTCTGAGATGTCCTCCTCATTCTGCCAGATTAATTTTATTTTCCTAGTAGATTTGCTCCATAACTAAATTAGAGCAAAGATTGGGAAAAAAAAACTGGGGTCCTATCCCAGTGTGAAGGTGCAAGGTCCTTGGAGGTTTGTGAAGATCCAGGAATTCAGTCATAACATCATCAGAGCAGTGAGTACATCTGTGAATAGCTTTCCCATTTGTAAGGTACTTTTCCAAAATTTCATTTATCTATAACTTTACATTGTACTAATATTATGCAATGGATATATAAGCAACATAAAATGTAATTTGTGAAAGGAAACATAAAGGGACTTTTGGAGTCACCTAGTACAAACACCTTTGTTTTTCAGACTAGAGACTTGAGCCCACAGAGGAACTGTGATTCATCCAAGATTACACCACTAGGACAAGCTGGAATTGGGGCTTACGCCAGGGTCTCTTAACTCCCAATACACTACCCTGATAAACAGGAATCCTACTTCCCTACTTCTACTCCTACCCCACTTTTCTATTGAGATTGATCCTAGGGGCAGGGGCAGAATCGAATGTTTATGCTGAACATGCCTACAGTTTGTTTACCTGTGCTATCAGAGGAAGTAGACATACACTCAGTTTCTACAGAGTCGAAGGGCTTTCCAGAGTCTAGGAGGAACAAGACAGTTAAGTGAGAATCAATAAGAACTAAATACAGGTGGATAGAGGTTGTTTAAGGGACACAGGGAGCAATGAAGAAGAGGAGCAGCCTTATTTACAAAGGAAAAATTCTATGCTGCCCTCCTCTGTGTCCATGAAAGAGGAAATATAGAACTTCCAAGGAGTCACTTTGGCAAGAAATTAAAACCATGAGAGGAAGCAAAAAGCAATGAATTTTCAGGAGGCTATTCAATCAAAATCCTGGCTCTATGAGGAAATAAAAGGTGGAGAAAAGATAGAGTTGGTCTGAGCTATGGTTTGTATCATAACATCTTGATGCTCAGAGCATAGAAGAACCAGCCAAGACAAGGCCAGTAATCCAGTGCTCCATTCTGAGTAACTGGGCCCAGGAAGAAGGAAAATGTCATGTGATAAAGCATCACCAGACAAGATCTCTGCCACTTACTAGCTGTGTGAGGAATCATTTTGCCTCTGTGAGTCTATGGTGCCATTAGAAAAGCTGTGCAGATGTGGGTTCCAGTGGTGAGTGCCCACATCTGAATGGCAATCACCAAATACTGTGACATGCTCCCAAGTTTCTGTGCAGGAGATTTGGGACCAGGGGAACTGGAATCACATTCTGTATCTGTTAATAGCTCTGAGTAACATCATTGCACTTATCTATAAAATGTGGACTTTAAGGAGAATCAAATAAGAGAAAAAACATGGAAGTGTTGTACATTAGGAAGTATCAAATATAAATGCTTAGTTTTAGTATACTCATAATAACTATTATTATCTTTTGCCTTCTCTTGGGACAACATTACCCAGAGAAGAGGGTCTTGACAATATATGAAGACACATTCTGTTTCACAGGGTCTTTGAATCTACTGAAATTATATCTAAAGTTTTAAGTGTAATTATATCAGCATTTTGAAGGAGTCTATGATCCCAAGGAACTTACGGACTTGATTTATCAGAGATCTGCAGCCTTTCATTCTGACCCTGACACCCAGGGGATACTATAGCAGTATAGAGGCTCACTATAGCTGTAGAGTTGGTAAATGGAGTTTCGGAGAGGCTGTTAAATTGTAATCACTAGGGGAAAAAGTTATGGAATGTTTGAAAAAGTTGCCCCCAATCTTCAGATATATCCCTTCCTTAATGTCATATTTTCCCTACCTCTCACCACTTAGAAATCACTGAAAAGGCATATGGATCCTGGATCAGCTTTGATTCAGTCCTTATTCTACCGTAGGCTCTCATTCCTACATCTCTACTAAATCTCCTTCTTTTAAGGTTACCAAATACTTCTTAATTGCCAAATTGCCAAATATATGGGTCATTTTCAATTCTTATCTTGTAAAAACTCTAGAATTGGACATTCTTTGTCATTCCTCTCTCAACATCTTTTACTGAAATATAATTGACTTACAATATTATATTACTTTCCGGCATACAACATAGTGAGTGATTCAACTTCTTTATGTATTACAAAATGATCACCATGATAAATCTGGTTACCATCCGTCACTATACAAAGATATTACATAATTATTAACTATATTACCCACACTTTACATTTCATACCTTTGTCTAATTTGTTTTGTAACTGAAAGTTTGTACCTCTTAATCTCTCTCACCTATTTCTCTCCAGCCTCCACCCCATTCCTCTCTGGCAGCCATCTCTTTGTTCTCTGTACTTATGACTCTGTTCCTGTTTAGTTATGTTTGTTTGTTTAGTTTATTAGATTCCACATCTAAATGAGATCATGTAGTGTTTGTCTTTCTCTGACTTATTTGATTTAGCATCATAGCCTCTAGGTCCATGCATATTGTTACAAATGTCAAGATTTCCTTCTTTCTTATGGCTGAATAATATTCCATTGTGTGTGTATACCACATCCTTTTTATCCATTCACCTATTGATGGACACTTATGTTGCTTCCATATCTTGCCTATTGTAAATGATGCTGCAATGAACATAGGGGTGCATCTTTTTGAATTAGTGTTTTTGGTTTCTTCAGAAAAAAAACCAGAAGTGGAATTGCTGGATCATGTGGTAGTTCTATTTTTTTTTTTTTTTTTTTTGCGTTATGCGGGCCTCTCACTGTTGTGGCCTCTTCTGCTGAGGAGCACAGGCTCTGGATGCGCAGGCTCAGCTGCCATGACTTACGGGCTCAGCCGCTCCATGGCATGTGGGATCTTCCTGGACTGGGGCATGAACCCACGTCCCCTGCATCAGCAGGCGGACTCTCAACCACTGCACCACCTGGGAAGCCTGGTAGTTCTATTTTTAATTTTTGAGGAACCTCTGTATTGTTTTCCATAGTAACTATACCAGTTTACATTCCCACCAGCAATGCATAAGGGTTCCCTTTTTTCCACATCCTTGCCTATTTATTGTCTTTTTGATAATAGCCATTCTGACAGATGTGAGGTGGTATTTCACTGTGGTTTTGATTTGCGTTTCCCTGATGATTAGTGATATTGATCATGTTTTCACGTGTATGTTGGCCATCTGTATATCTTCTTTGGAAAATTGTATATTTAGGTCCTCTGCCCATTTTTTAATTTAGTTGTTGGTTTTTTGATTTGTGAGTTGTATGGGTTCTTTGTATAGTTTGGATATTAACCCCTTATCAAATATATTGTCTGCAAATATATAAGTAAGCTGCCTTTCTGTTTTGTTGATAATTTCCTTCACTGTGCAAATGCTTTTTAGTTTGATGTAGTCCCATTTGTTTATTTTTGTTTTTCCTTTTCTTGCCTGAGGACATATCCAAAACAATATTGCTAAGGCCAGTGTCAAAGAGTGTATTGCCTATGTTTTCTTCTAGGAGTTATGGTTTCAGGTCTTACGTTTAAATCTCTAATCCATTTTGAATTTATTTTTATATATGGTGTGAGAAAGTAGTCCAGTTTTATTCTTTTGCATGTAACTGCCCAGTTTTCACAGTACCATTTATTGACAAGGCTGTCTTTCTCCTTTGTATAGTCTTGCCTCCTTTGTCATAGATTAATTGACCATTTGGCTTTATTCCTGGGCTTCTGGGCTCTCTATTCTGTTCCATCGATCGGTGTCTGTTTTTGTGCCAGTGCCACACTGTTTTGATTACTGTAGCTTTGTAGTACAGTTTGAAATCAGGGAGTGTGATACCTCAAGCTTTGTTCTTTCTCAAGATTATTTTGGCTATTCAGGGTCTTTTGTGTTTCCATACAAATTTTAGAATTATTCTAGTTCTGTGAAAAATGCTACTGGTATTTTGATAGGGATTGCATTGAATCTTCAGGTTGCCTTGGGTCATATGGTCATTTTAACAATTTTAATTCTTCCAATCCATGAGCAGAGTTCAACTTTTTTTTATTGTTTGGCTTCATCACCATATATTTTTATGGCTTTCCTCCTATGCCTCCATCACTTCATTATTGCTCTCCTTTGTAAATCTTCTTCCACTACTTTCTTCTTAAATGTTGATGTTCCACAAATTTTTGTTCTTCCTATGCTTTCCTCTAAGAGTTTTATAGTGTCTGGCCTTACATTTAGGTCTTTAATCCATTTTGAGTCTATTTTTGTGTAGGGTGTTAGGAAGTGTTCTAATTTCATGTAGCTATCCAGTTTTCCCAGCACCACTTATTCAAGAGGCTGTCTTTTCTCCATTGCATATTCTTGCTTCCTTTGTCAAAGATAAGATGACCGTATGTGTGTGGGTTTGTCTCTGGGCTTTCTATCCTGGTCCATTGATCTATGATTCTGTTTTTGTGTCAGTACCATACTGTCTTGATTACTGTAGCTCTGTAGTACAGTCTGAACTCAGGGAGCCTGATTCCTCCAGCTCTGTTTTTCTTTCTCAAGATTGCTTTTGCTATTCGGGGTCTTTTGTGTTTCCATACAAATTGTGAGCTTTTTTGTTCTAGTTCTGCGAAGAATGCCATTGGTAGTGTGATAGGGATTGCATTGAATCTGTAGATTGCTTTGGGTAGTATAGTCATTTTCTCAATATTGATTCTTCTAATCCAAGAACATGGTATATCTCTCCATCTGTTTGTATCATCTTTAATTTCTTTCATCAGTGTCTTATAGTTTTCTGCATACAAGTCTTTTGCCTCCTTAGGTAGGTTTATTACTAGGTATTTTATTTCTTTTTATTGCAGTGGTAAATGGGAGTGTTTCCTTAATTTCTCTTTCATATTTTTCATCATTAGTGTATAGGAATGCAAGAGATTTCTGTGCATTAATTTTGTATCCTGAAACTTTACCAAATTAATTGATTAGCTCTAGTAGTTTTCTGATGGCATCTTTAGGATTTTCTATGTATAATATCATGTCATCTGCAAACAGTGACAGTTTTACTGCTTCTTTTCCAATTTGTATTCCTTTTATTTCTTTTTCTTTTCTGATTGCCATGGCTAAAACTTCCAAAACTATGTTGAATAATAGTGGTGAGGGTGGGCACCCTTGTCTTCTTCCTGATCTTAGAGGAAATGCTTTCAGTTTTTCTCCATTGAGAATGATGTTGGCTGTGGGTTTGTCATATATAGCTTTTATTATATTGAGGTAGGTTCCCTCTATGCCCACTTTCTGGAGAGTTTTTATCATAAATAGGTGTTGAATTTTGTCAAGAGCTTTTTCTGCATCTATTGAGATGATCATATGGTTTTTATTCTTCAGTTTTTTAATATGGTGTATCACATTGCTTGATTTGCATATATTGAAGAATCCTTGCATTCCTGGGATAAACCCCACTTGATCATGGTGTATGATCCTTTTAATGTGCTGTTGGATTCTGTTTGCTTGTATTTTGTTGAGGATTTTTGTGTCTGTGTTCATCAGTGATTTTGGCCTGTAATTTTCTTTTTTTTGTGGCAGAACACTCTATGACATAAATCACAGCAAGATCCTTTTTGACCCATCTCCTAGAGTAATGGAAATAGAAACAAAAATAAACAAATGGGACTTAATGAAACTTAAAAGCTTTTGCAAACAAAGGAAACCATAAACACGACAAAAAGACAACCCTCAGAATGGGAGAAAATATTTGCAAACTGACAAAGGATTAATCTCCAAAATATACAAGTAGCACATGCAGCTCAATATCAAAAAAACAAACAACCCAATCCAAAAATGGGCAGAAGACCAAAATAGACATTACTCCAAAGAAGACATACAGATTGCCAGCAAACACATGAAAAGATGCTCAACATCACTAATCATTAGAAAAATGCGAATCAAAACCACAATGAGACATCTCACCTCACACCGGGCAGAAAGGCCATCATCAAAAAATCTAGAAACAATAAATGCTGGATACAGTGTGGAGAAAAGGGACTCCTCCTACACTTTTAGTGGGTATGTAAGTTGGTATCACCACTATGGAGAACAGTATGGGTGTTCCTTAAAAAACTGTATATAGAACTACTATATGATCCAGCAATCCCACTACTGAGAATATACCCTGAGAAAATCAGAATTCAAAAAGACACATGCACCCCAATGTTCATTGCAGCACTTTTACAATAGCCAGGACATGAAAGCAATCTAAGTGTCCATCAACAGATGAATGGATATATACCATGGGATATTACTCAGCCATAAAAAGGAACAAAATAGAGTTATTTGTAGTGAGGTGGATGGACCTAGAGTCTGTCATACAGAGTGAAGTAAGTCAGAAAGAGAAAAACAAATACCATATATGCTAATGCGTATATATGGAATCTAAAAAAAATGGTACTGAGGAACCTAGTGGCAGGGCAGGAATAAAGATGCAGACATAGAGAACGGACTTGAGGACATGGTGGGGGAAGGGGAAGGTGGGACGAAGTGAGAGAGTAGCATTGACATATATATACTACCAAATGTAAAATAGATCGCTAGTGAGAAGCTGCTGCATAGCACAGGGAGGTCAGCTCGAGGCTTTGTGATGAACTAGAGGGGTGGGATAGGGAGGGTGGGAGGGAGACTCAAGAGGGAGGGGACATGGGGATATATGTATACATATAGCTGATTCACTTTGTTGTACAGCAGAAACTAACACAACATTGTAAAGCAATTATATTTTAATAATGATGTAAAAATTTTTTTCATTCTTGACTCACTGTTTTTTACTCTACCATTTTTCTTGAATTTTATCATCTTTCGTATTTTCAAATGCCATTTATATGTGGTTTATTCCAAAGTCTAATTTTTCTCTTATCCAGATCTTCTCCTTGAGCAAGAAGCCAATATATCCAAATTCCTGTCATATGTCAACACTTATGTGTCTATTATACCTTACCTTCAACATGTCCAAAATGGAACTCAATAACTTTATCTAATTTCTGTTGTTCCTCTTCCATTGTGCTCTATCTGGTTTACTGCACCACTGTCTGCCTAATTACTCAAGCTAAAAAAAATGTGTCTTCAACTTCTGTCTTAGGTTCACATCTGAATCATTATCAAGTCTGCCAAATTTGTCTCCTAAGTATTTTTAATTTGCCCCATTCTATTTATTCCTACTGCCTCTAAGCCAAGTCTCTAATTATCTTTCATCTGAATGTTGAAATGTTCTCCAAAATGGTCTCATTGCTTTAAGCCTTGTCCATCTCACATATATTTCCTATAAAATCTCTCCAAAACCTAAATCTAAGTATGACAACTCTCACTCACACTGTGTCTCATTTACAAAAATGTGCTAGCGGATTAGCAGTCATTCTACTCAAGCTGTTGACTTTTAATATTGAGGGAGTTCCTTGGTGGATAGCATTTCCTGGAGGAAATGAGGTATTACTCTGCTCTTCTCTTTGTTATCACTGGAGTGAATACTCACTCACTGTTTTATTTCCACTCATTCCTTTTTAATAACATGGGATTTTCCACCTCTCCCAGCTCTATCTCCTCTATACATGCATCCTCTTTCTGGCTGGGAATTAGGAAAAATTCAGGACACTGTTATCAAAATTAAGTTTACCAAGTCTAATCAGCCCTTTGGGAAGGCAGGAGGGAGAGCAAATTCTTAGTAAAAAGTGCTGAGGATTACTTAATTAAATAGGTTTATATAATTAGATTCAACTTTATACCAGAAATTTCAAATGAATTTCCTTGGTGAGGAAGCTGTAATGTCTTCTTGAATGTCATTTTGTTTTTATTTTTTAAAGACCTGGCATGAAATGTCATTGCATTTTGAATAAAACTAAAGAAGTAAGTTCTTAATTGTTTGGTCCAGATGTTTATGCATGTCAGTATACTCATATGCATTCTAAAAACTTACAGTTAAGCTTTATTCAGGTCTGGGCACTGCACACTAAAACGGACTTGGACAAAATGGAACATACCTAGGTTAGTAAAATATCTTAAACCTTTTTTGACCTGTCAGAAGTTCAAATTCTGGCACTATCACTTTAAACTGCGTAACCTTGGGCAAGTCACTTAAAGCTCTCTTACTGGCAAATTTCTTGTTTACAAATTAGACAAAATATGTAAGGTGCTCTGAATATTTTGTTAGACTATGGTTCAGCAAGAAATTAAAATGAACTCCATCATTGTATGGCAGGCTTGGAAGGCCAAGTTTAGGAGAAGATGGAGTGAGCAGGAAGTTAACAGGAAAAGCAAACCAAGAAGAAGAATGGCTGGTTGTGTGTGGTTCAGATCCAGTGGGAAGGAGGGAATGGAGAAAGTGAGAATGAAGATGGTGGGTCTGTTGAACACATTCTTTGTAGAGCCCTGTTGTCTGAGGGAATGTATCTGAAATGCGCTTGGGCAGGGGATGGAGACAGGAGTGGGCTAAGTTGGAAAGGAGGAGAGCTGGGTCCTGGGAAGACAGTACCTACAGAAATTAAGTGGTGAACAGGCCCTAGGCAGAAGACTGGGATGATACAGGGCAGCACTCTGCCTGCCTTGTTTCAGTACCTTTACCCAGAGTAAAAGAATCCCAAATGCACAGGAGCTGCAAAGATGATCAGGTCTCTCCCCTGAAATTTTCTAGGACATTTGCTTTTGTAGAGTTTCACTAGAGCCTTTTCACCTTTGCCCTCTGGCATCAGATAGTCATACCTGTCCTCATATCATAGCTATAGGACAGGATGCAGTTCTGAGAAGGCACAGGGCAGACAGAAAAATAGATGTTCATGACAAAGAACAGGGAAGGGACCTGGACCAAGGCAAAGACTAATTACCTGACTAGAATACTGGATAAAGGAGTGTCTAATGCAGCTTCTGACACAAAGAGGGTTGGGTCATGGTTAAAGTTAATCAAGGAGAACTGGACAGTTTGGAGATAAGGTTCAGGGGAGAGTGTTAGAATTTCTAAAAGCTTGTCATGGTACCAGGAAACCAAGTGGTTTTGGATGTTTCAAGAGAACAGAACTAGACTAGTGGGTAGAAATATAGTGAAGCAGGTTTTGATCTCCTATGGGAACAAATATGGGAGCTGTGCAGTCTTGAAGAAGGCTGTCTCAACAGGCAGTATGAACTTCCTGTCACTAGAAATGTATTCCCAGAAGCTGTACATGGGATCTCTGTATTAAGGGGAAAGCCAAATTAAGTACCTTTTGATGCCTCTTTCAATAATCCTAAGGCTTTAGAAAGGTAGAGCAGCTGGAGAGAGAGTTCACACTCTCCTATTTTCATGGATCTTCTTAGTTTTTGATCTTAAGATTTTTCCTATGGAGAAGAAAGGCAGAGAAACAAAAGTAGTCTTGCCCCTGATAATATAGCATTGTGGTTAAAAGTTTGACCTTTGAGGTTAAACGACTATGGGTTCATCTCTGGATTCTGTTATTTTTAAATCATGTAAGTTGAATAACTTATCTGTGAATCAATTTCTTCATCTTTAAAATGGACATAACAATACTACCTTTAGTAGTTGCGAGGATTAAATTAGATGCAAGATGTTTAGCACAGGTCCTGATGCATAGTAAGTAAGCACTTAATGTAATGATAATGATAATGACAGTGATGAAAAGGATGCAGAGGTAGAAGACAAATATGGTGTTAATGTTGTTGACAGTGACACAACTTTCTTTCATATGCATTTAAGCCAGGTTAATTTTACAAACCTATACCAAGCACATATGTGCAAATTGGCATCCATCTCTAATTAGTTGTTTGGTTGCAACTTCAGAAACAGGTGGACAGACCCAATCTCTTATAGTTGGAAAGGTTATGCAGCCAAAAGTGAAGGCCTAGAACTATATTTATCCCCTGGGATAGGACAGGAAACTTTGAAGAAATGGTCAGACAACTAGTAAGAAAGCTAGGAGAGACCACTTTCCCAACTGACTTTTTGATAAAAACTGTTTAAAACCAGGTTTATTGAGGTACAATTGATATACAATAAAACTACACATATTTAAAGTGTGCAATTTGATAAATTTGGACATTGTATACATCCATGAAACTATCTTCACAACTGAGACAATGAACATATCCCTTTCTTCACACCACTCTTCCCTTCCACCCCCAATTCAGTCCCCAAGCAACCCTTGCCAACAAACTTTTGAAGAGAGTATCTTAAAACAGAGACTGCTCAAGCAGTTGGAATGAGGCAGAAAAATGAAGTAAAACAACAACATTGAAGAATCCTTGAAACTGGCCTTCAGGAGAAGTCAGTGAGAGCAATTTCATTGGTAGAAGCCCTTCTACTGGGGGTTAAAAAGCAAGTGAAGGGCTTCCCTGGTGGCACAGTGGTTGAGAATCTGCCTGCCAATGCAGGGTACAAGGGTTCGAGCCCTGGTCTGGGAAGATCCCCCATGCTGCAGAGCAACTAGACCCATGGGCCACAACTACTGAGCCTGCACGTCTGGAGCTTGTGCTCTGCAACAAGAGAGGCTGCAACAGTGAGAGGCCCGTGCACTGTGATGAAGAGTGGCCCCCGCTCGCCACAACTAGAGAAAGCCCACACACAGAAACGAAGACCCAACACAGCCATAAATAAATAAATAAATAAATAAATAATTTTTTTTTTTTAAAAAGCAAGTGAAATGTGAAGAAAGAGAGACAGCAGTGTAGAGTCCTGGGAGAGTAGAATTTCTACAAGGAGGGATTTTGCAGGTAGGACATTGCAATGAAGGTAATCCACAATTACTGAGCACCACCTATGTGTTACACCTTGTGGGGAAGACAAGGCATATAATACTTGAAGGCCTAAGGAATAGCTCGCCCAGAATGCATGAGAAATTTTATATTGAGCAATCATGAAGGCTACTACTGTGGGTCCATTAAAAGTGAAAGGATGCTGGGAGTATAGGATAGAAGCAGAAAGCTGTCTTCAAGCGGCAGCTGGAGAGAGAGGGTATGAGGATTTAAATCCAACAGGGCCAGAAAATAAGCACATATTAGACTGGGTATTACCAAGTCTGAATCTTGAAGTTTGTGTGAGAATTCCGAGAAGAAGGATCTTTTGTGGCTGGAGCCCAAGTAAACTCTTGAATAGAGGATGGACTTTAGGGGGGAACAGAGCAGAGGCATGTTATAGTGGGAAGAGCAGTAGGTTTAAGGTTAGCCACTCTGGATGGTGTCCTCACCTCATCAACTTGTCATTTCTGCATCTCATTTTTTTTTTAAATGGGGCATAGGCTGTTGTATCAAATAAGAGAATGTTTGTGAAAGACTGTGTCCTCTAGAGCTTTGTTTCTGTCTGTATAAGGTTGTTATGTTTATTCGGATGGTTGGCTTAAATTATAGTTTAATATGTTACATTAAGGACTAAAATGCCATTTCATTCATTCATTCGTTCATTCAATAGATATTTACTAGTGCCCACAATATGCCAGCATTGAAAATACTGAAATAAGACAAACTTAGCTGCTGTTATAATGAATCTTTCATTCATTATGGGTTAAACAAGCATCTTGTGATAAATGGTATGATTGGAGAGAAGTACAGGGGTACAGTGGAAGTATCTAGAAGAAACTTCCAGTCTAATCTGTTGAGACATTGATGAGAGACATTGATTTGGAGAATGTTTTTTAAAGTGAAGTCTTCTTCTTCTCTTAACATTCAGGACCTTCTTTGTATCTGAATTGGTTGTTTAAGGGACTTTTCATCCCACTAGATAGCAGACTCTTGGAGAGCAGACACTGTTTTTGATTCATCTCTGTATCTCCCATGCATTGTGCTCAACACATGGTATATACTTAACAGTATTTGCTAAATTGATTTGAGCTAAGTGTCAGCACATCCAATTAAAAACCCATGATGGATATTTCCAGTCCAAATAAGAACAAAGCTTTTAGTTTTCCTTGAAGTTAAAATACAAAAGAGGCAGGAGTTCCAGGCCTATAAGACCACATCACATTTCTAGTTCAAGTGGGTCTCTTCCTGTCTTCTCAAGAACACATTTTTTCTGATTTATCCCGTTAACCACATGCCCCGAGCAATCAGATCCAAAGTTAACACATGGAACTTTTGCTAGTTTCTCCTTCCCTGTGCAATTCTAAAACCTTTATGGAAATAGACTAGAATAGTGAAGGGAGCCTGGGAGACGATGGGAAGCTACCCTATAATCATGTTTATTGTTTCATAATAGGTTTATAGAAATTATGAATGCAGCTATTTTATTAATGGGACTTTTAATTATCCACCATGCTGAAGGGTGAGGCAAAATATCTCTCAGCCCCACTAATTAATATGGGTATTCAATGGCTGTTAATTAAAGACAAAGGGACCAAAGGAACACAACCCACCCTTGACTCTGATGAATGCAAAGTCAAACCAATAGCTTATTTCTAAATTAACATGATTGATAAAAAGTCAAGCTCAGACCCAAGCCTTTTCCCCTCAGGGAACTATAATTTTCCTGTTTAGATAATAGACTAAAGGGCTCATCTGTGGACCCAGGAACAAAGCCCAGAGCTGCAGGCACTGAGAAGACAAGGGAGCTATGGATTATTTTGTGAGGCCTGCATTTCAATAGGCAGCATTTCACAGTCTTTTGTAGCCACTGCTTATCCTAGAAACTCTGTGTGCAGCTTCAGACTCATGGGCAGGCCCAGCCCCAGCCATGCTGGTCCAGAGGAACCTACCTTCCTGTTCCCAGGTACACATGACTGTTTGCCTCTGAAGAATCACATGCATGCTAGCAACCTGTCTCTCTTGAAGCAAATTATATTTATACATGCCAGATGCTGCAGGTACTATCTTTAGTCTTCGGAGGAACATAAAAAGAAAGAATGCATTATTGTAGCAGGAGGGTTCTGTTGAAGAAAATGTCATATGGTTTGGAGAAAGGAGTATGGGCTTTAGAAACACAGTGGTTTTACCCCTTAATAGCTCAGTGACCTTGGGCTTGAGCCCTGGTTTCCTCATCAAAAATTTGGATATCAAAACCCACTTTTTCAGGCTTTTGTGAGAATGAAATAAGCTAAAGAATGCAAAGTTCCCAACAAGCAAAATATTACCAAGATCTTGCCTTGTGTTCAAACAGTGCTGTTTATTTTACAATGGTTTGAACTTTACTACAAACCAGTGAGGTAAGCAAATCAAGATTTATTTTCTTTTTTCACTGGTAAGGAAACTTATGACCAAATAGTATACATACAAAAGAGGCCACTTAATCTTGGAGACTCAGTTTCCTCATTTCTAAAACAGTCAATGTCACTGCCCACCTCTTTGCATTGTGGTGAGGATCAAATGAACTGATGGAAGTGAATGTGCTCTGTAAACTGTTGAGCACCATGTCAAATTATAGTTAGATATGTTACATTAAGGACATGCCCAAGGTCATACAGAGAAGAAGCAGAAGGTCTGTATATTCATTCATTCATTCACTCTTTCATCCAACAAACATTATCAGCTCTATCTATGTGCCAGGAACAAAGCATTCATAGTCTAGAAGAAAAAGGTAATGTACCTGGACAACAGTAAGATAAGGTAGATTACTCTAAGTAGCTTAGAGAGCTGTGTGAGAGTTGTATTCTCTCTGATGGTCCAGTTAAATGGTCTATGGTTTCCTTCTTTGCTCTCCATCCCATTCCATACTACTCCCAGATTTATGCCACTCATTCACTTAGCTTTCTATGGATACCCAATGTCTATGGGACAGCAAATACCTGTCTACACGTAGTATATAGCCACTCTCCTGTGCCCTCATGGGCAGGCTTTGTTAATTGATCACAGTACTTCTTCCTACCAAATCTGGATTTAATCTCAGAATCCTTCTCAACTAAATACTCCAGAGAGTAACTGCCAATTGATCAGAGTTGGCCCTAAGTTCTATGTCCCCTGGAACGGTATTCCCACTGTGTTCTATGTAATTCTATTCTTTGAGTATGAACAAAGGAGTGAAAACTTTGAGCTCTTTCTAAATCAACAGGTGTTAGTGTTTTATTTATTATTATTTTTAAAAAATTTTATTAGGGTATAGTTGTTTTACGATGTTCTGTTAGTTTCTGCTGTATAGCAAAGTGAATCAGCTATAAGTATACATATATCCCCTCTTTTTTTTCTTTTTATGAGATTAACATAATCTTTTTTTTTAATAGATCCTTATTGGAGTATAATTGCTTCACAATACTGTGTTAGTTTCTGTTGTACACCTAAGTGAATCAGCCATATGCATACATATGTCCCCATATCCCCTTCCTCTTGCCCCTCCCTCCCACCCTCCCTATCCCACCCCTCTAGGTGGTCACAAAATACTGAGCTGATGTCCCAGTGCTATGCTGCTTCTTCCCACTAGCTGTTTTACATTTGGTAGTGTATATATGTCGATGCTACTCTCCACTTCACCCCAGCTTCCCCCCCCCACCTCGTGTCCTCAAGTCCATTCTCTATGTCTACATCTTTATATCTGCCCTGCAACTAGGTTCATCAGTACTATTTTTTTTCTTTTTTTTCAGATTCCATATATATGTGTTAGCATATGGTATTTCTTTTTCTCTTTCTGACTTACTTCACTCTGTATGACAGACTCTAGGTCCATCCACCTCACTACAAATAACTCAAATTCGTTTCTTTTCATGGCTGAGTAATATTCCATGGTATATATGTGCCACATCTTTTTTATCCATTCATCTGTCGATGGACATTTAGGTTGCTTCCATGTCCTGGCTATTGTAAATAGAGCTGCAATGAACACTGTGGTACATGTCTCTTTTTTCCGATTTTTTTCAGCTACTTTAATTTTTTTAAATAGATATTTATTGGAGTATAATTGCTTCACAATTCTGTGTTAGTTTCTGTTGCACAACAAAGCAAATCAGCCATATGCATACACATGTCCCCATATCCCCTCCCTCTTGAGCCTCCTTCCCATCTTCCCTATCCCACCCCAAAGCACCGAGCTGATCTCCCTGTGCTATGCTGCTGCTTCCCACGAGCCAACTATTTTACATTCAGTAGTGTGTATATGTAGATGCTACTCTCACTTCACTCAAGCTTCACCCTCCCACCCCATGTCCTCAAGTCCATTCTCTATGACTACCTCTTTATTCCTGCCCTCAGAAAGAGAAAAACATGTCTCTTTTTGAACTATGGTTTTCTCAGGGTATATGCCCAGTAGTGGGATTGCTGTGTCATATGGTAGTTCTATTTTTAATTTTTTAAGGAACCTTCATACTCTTTTCCATAGTGGTTGTATCAGTCTACATTCCCACCAACAGTGCAGGAGGATTCCCTTTTCACCACACCCTTTCCAGCATTTATTGTTTCTAGATTTTTTGTAATGGCCATTCTGACTGGTGTGAGGTGATAACTCATTATAGTTTTGATTTGCATTTCTCTAATAATTAGTGATGTTGAGCATCTTTTTATGTGCCTCTTGGCCATCTGTATGTCTTCCTTGGTGAAATGTCTATTTAGGTCTTCCACCCATTTTTTAATTGGATTGTTTGTTTTTTTGATATTGAGCTCCATGAGCTGTTTGTATATTTTGGAGGTTAATCCTTTGTCTCTTGTTTCATTTGCAAATATTTACTCCCATTTTCAGGGTTGTCTTTTCGTCTTATTTATGGTTTCCTTTGCTGTGCAAAAGCTTTTAAGTTTCATTAGGTCCCGTTTTTTAATTTTCGTTTTTATTTTCATTGTTCTAGGAGGTGGGTCAAAAAAGAGCTTGCTGTGATTTTTGTCATAGAGTGTTCCACCTATGTTTTCCTCTAAGAGTTTTATAGTGTCTGGCCTTACATTTACGTCTTTAATCCATTTTGAGTTTATTTTTGTGTATGGTGTTAGGGAGTGTTCTAATTTCTTTCTTTAACATGTAGCTGTCCAGTTTTCCCAGCACCACTTATTGAAGAGGCTGTCTTTTCTCCATTGTATATTCTTGCCTCCTTTATGAAAGATAAGGTGACCATATGTGTGTGGGTTTATCTCTGGGTTTTCTATCCTGTTCCATTGATCTACATTTCTGTTTTTGTGCCAGTATCATACTGTCTTGATTACTGTAGCTTTGTAGTATAGTCTGAAGTCAGGGAGCCTGATTCCTCCATCTCCGCTTTTGTTTCTCAAGATTGCTTTGGGTATTCGGGGTCTTTTGTATTTCCATACAAATTCTGAACATTTTTGTTCTAGTTCTGTGAAAAATGCCATTGGTAGTTTGATAGGGATTGCACTGAATCTGTAGATTGCTTTGGGTAGTATAGTAATGTTCACAATATTGATTCTTTCAATCCGAGAACATGGTATATCTCTCCATCTGTTTGTATCATCTTTAATTTCTTTCATCAGTGTCTTATAGTTTTTTGCATGCAGGTCTTTTGTTTCCTTAGGTAGGTTTTTCCTGTGTATTTTATTCTTGTTGCAATGGTAAATGGGAGTGTTTCCTTAATTTCTTTTTCATATTTTTCATCATTAGTGTATAGGAATGCAAGAGATTTCTGGGCATTAATTTTGTATCCTGCAACTTTACCAAATTCATTGATTAGCTCTAGTAGTTTTCTGGTGGCATCTTTAGGATTCTCTACGTATAGTATCATGTCAGCTGCAAACAGTGACAGTTTTACTGCTTCTTTTCCAATTTGTATTCCTTTTATTTCTTTTTCTTCTCTGATTGCTGTGGCTAGGACTTCCAATACTATATTGAATAATAGTGGTGAGAGTGGACATCCTTGTCTTGTTCTTGATCTTAGAGGAAATGCTTTCAGTTTTTCACCATTGAGAATGATGTTTGCTGTGGGTTTGTCATAAATGGCTTTTATTATGTTGAGATAGGTTCCCTCTATGCCCACTTTCTGGAGAGTTTTTATCATAAATAGGTGTTGAATTTTGTCAAAAGCTTTTTCTGCATCTGTTGAGATGATCCTATAGTTTTTATTCCTTAATTTGTTAATGTGGTGTATCACATTGATTTGCATATATTGAATAATCCTTGCATCCCTGGGATAAATCCCACTTGATCATGGTGTACGATCCTTTTAATGTGCTGTTGGATTCTGTTTGCTGGTATTTTGTTCAGGATTTTTTGTGTCTATGTTCATCAGTGATATTGGTCTATAATTTTCTTTTCTTTTCTTTTCTTTTTTCGCCATGTTTGGTTTTAGTTTCTGTGCGAGGGCTTTCTCTAGTTGCGGTGAGTGGGGGCCACTCTTCATCACGGTGCACGGGCCTCTCACTATCTCGGCCTCTCTTGTTGTGGAGCACAGGCTCCAGACGCGTAGGCTCAGTAGTTGTGACTCATGGGCCTAGTTGCTCCGCGGCATGTGGGATCTTCACAGACCAGGGCTCGAACCCGTGTCCCCTGCATTGGCAGATTCTCAACCACTGTGCCACCAGGGAAGCCCTATAATTTTCTTTTTTTGTGATACCTTTTTCTGCTTTTGGTATCTGGGTGACAGTGGCTTCATAGAATGAGTTTGGGACTGTTTCTTCCTCTGCAAATTTTTGGGAGAGTTTGAGAAGCATTGGTGTTAGCTGTTCTCTAAATGTTTGATAGAATTCTCTTGTGAAGAAATCTGGTCCTGGACTTTTGTTTGTTGAAAGATTTTTGTTTACGGTTTCAATTTCATTACTTGCGATAGTTCTGTTTATATTTTCTAATTCTTCCTCGTTCACTCTTGGAAAATTGTACCTTTCCAAGAATTTGTCCATTTCTTCATGGTTGTCCATTTTATTGGCATATAGTTGTTTGTAGTAGTCTCTTATAATCCTTTGTATTTCTGTGGTCTCAGTTGTGATTTCTCCTTTTTCATTTCTAATTTCATAGATTTGCGTCCTCTCCCTTTTGTCCTTGATGTGTCTGGCTAAGGGTTTATCAATTTTGTCTATCTTCTCAAAGAACCAGCTTTTAGTTTACTGGTTTTTGCTATTGTCTTCTTTGTTTCTATTTCATTTATTTCTGCTCTGATCTTTATGATTTCTTTCCCTCTACTGACTTTCAGTTTTCTTTGTTCTTCTTTCTCTAGTTGTTTTAAGTGTAGGGTTAGATTGTTTATTTGAGATTTTTCTTGAGTTGAGATTGAATTGCTATAAACTTCTCTCTTAGAACTGCTTTGGCTGTATTCCATAGTTTTTTGCATCATCGTGTTCATTGTCATTTGTTTCTATGTATTTTTTTATTTCTTCTTTGATTTCTTCTGCGATCTCTTGGTTATTTAGTAGAGCACTGTTTAGACTCTATGTATTTGTGTTTTTTACAGTTTTTTTCCTGTAATTGATTTCGAACTTCATAGCACTGTGGTCAGAAAAGATGCTTGATACAATTTCAATTTTCTTAAATTTTCTGGGGCTTGATTTGTGACCCAAGATGTGATCTATCCTGGAGGATGTTCTGTGTGCAATTGAGTGAAAGTGTATTCTGCCACTTTGGGGTGGAACGTTCTATAAATATCAATTAAATCTTTCTGGCCTACTGTGTCATTTAAAGCTTGTGTTTCCTTATTTATTTTCTGTTTGGATGATCTGTCCATTGGTGTAAGTGGGATGTTAAAGTCCCCTACTATTTTTGTGTTACTGTTGATTTCTCCTTTTGTGGTTGTTAGCATTTGCTTTATGTATTGTGGTGCTCCTATGTTGGGTACTTAAACATTTATAATTGTTATATCTTTTTCTTGGATTGATCCTTTGATCATTATGTAGTGTCCTTTCTTATCTCTTGTAACAGTATTTTAATGTCTATTTTATCTGATACGAGTATTGCTACTCCAGCTTTCCTTTGATTTCCATTTGCATGGAATATCTTGTTCCATCCCTTCACTTTCAGTTTGTATATGTCCCTAGGTCTGAAGTGGGTCTCTTGTAGGAAGCATATATATGGGTCTTGTTTTTGTATCCATTCAGCCAGCCTGTGTCTTTTTGTTGGGGTATGTAATCCATTTACGTTCAAGTTTATTGTCAATATGTATGTTCCTATTACCATTTTCTTAGTTGTTTTGGGTTTGTTTTTTGGGTCTTTTTCTTCTCTTGTGTTTCCTGCCTAGAGAACTTTCTTTAGCATTTGTTGTAGAGCTGGTTTGGTGGTGCTAAATTCTCTTAGATTTTGCTTGTCTGAAAGCTTTTGATTTCTCCATCGAATCTGAATGAGATCCTTGCTGTGTAGAGTAATCTTGGTTGTAGGTTTTTGTCTTTCATCACTTTAAGTGTATCCTGCCATTCCCTTCTGGCCTGCAGAGTTTCTGCTGAAAAATCAGCTGATAACCTTATGGGAATTCCTTTGTATGTTATTTTTTGGTTTTCCCTTGCTGCTTTTAATATTTTTTTCTTTCAATTTAATTTCTGTTAGTTTGATTAATATGTTCTTGGTGTATTTTTCCTAGGGTTTATCCTGTATGGGACTCTCTATGCTTCCTGGCATTGGGTGATTTTTCCTTTCCCACGTTAGGGAAGTTTTCAAATATAATCCCTTGAAATATTTTCTCAGACCCTTTCTTTTTCTCTTCTTCTGGGACCCCTATAATTTGAATGTTGGTGCTTTTAGTGTTGTCCCAAAGGTCTCTGAGGTTGTCTTCAAATCTTTTCATTCTTTTTTCTTTATGCTGCTCCTAGGCAGTTATTTCCAAAATTTTGCCTTCCAGCTCACTTATTCATTCTTCTGCCTCATTTATTCTGATATTGATTCTTCTAGTGCATTTTTATTTCAGTTATTGAAATGAAATGTTTGTTCTTTAGTTTTTCTAGATCTTTGTTAAACATTTCTTGTATTTCCTCAGTCTGTGCCTCTATTTCTAAGATTCTGGATCATATTTACTATCATTATGCTGAATTCTTTTTCAGGTAGATTGCCTATTTCCTCTTTATTTATTTGGTCTTGTAGGTTTTTACCTTGCTCCTTCATCTGTGACATATTCTTTTTCCATCTCTTTTTTTTGTTGTTGTAATGAGTGTGAGTGTGTTCCTATCTTACTGATTGTTTGACCTGAGGCTTCCAACATTGGAGTGTGTAGGCTGTTGGGTAGAGCTGGGTCTTGGTGCTGAGATGAGGACCTCCGTGAGACCTCACTCTGATGAATATTCCCTGGGGTCTGAGTTTCTCTGTTGGTCCAGTGGTTCAGACTCGGAGCTCCCACCCCAGGAGCTTCAACCCAACCCCCGGCTTGTGAACCAAGATCCCACAAGCTGCATGGGGTGGCAAAAAAAAATGAGAGAGAACAATAACAAAGTAAAAAGTAAAATTAGACTAGGAAACTAATAGATATGTTAGAAAGAATATAAAAATAAAAATATAGATGAATCAACAACCGCAAAGTACAACAGTCCCACAATAGCAAGAAAAGAGGAGGAGGGAAAATAAAGCAAAAAATAAAAAGAAAAATAAAAGGGGGAGGGGAGGCCTTGGCTGTGGAGGGTGGGGCCTAAGCAAGGGCAAGGTTTGGGTGGTGGGCGGGGCCTATGCTTAGGACCCACAGGGTTGGAAAATGCCCTGGAGGCTGTGGAGGGTGAGGCTTAGGCTCAACGGAACAGAAGGGGCAAAGGCATGCCTCCCACCCCTGGTCTCAGAGGGCAAGGCACCTCACCTGGGAGCCCAGCAGGCTTCCTGGTCTCGAGTGGGTGGGGCAAATGTCCTCCTCTCCTCTCCTGCTCCTCTGGTCCCAGAGGGCCCTTCCCACCTGCCTCTCCTATTCTCCCCTCGGCCTCCTTCCTATGCCCTCAGGACCAATGTGGCTGGGGAGAAGGGGGGTCTTGGAGTGCAGGGGGTGGCCTGGGAGCTCAGCAGGCTCCCTGGGCCCGAGTCGGGGGGGGGGAACGCCCTCCAGTCTTCTCTTGCTCCTCCTGGAGGGCCCCTCCCACCTGCATCTCCTGATGTCCCTGGCCTCAGGGGCGCCAATCCTGTCTGGCCTCCACTTCTCCCCCCTCTGTCCCCCCATGTCCTACTGGTTCACTTGGGGGTTCCTCCCATCTCCTTGGGTGTCAGGGTCCCCCCACCAGCATCCGGCAGGTGCCCTAGTTGTGGGGAGATGCTAACTCCAAGTCTTCCCACACTGCCATCTTGGCTCCACCCCCATCCTTTCTTTTTTAGATTTCCTTCCTATTTAGGCCACCACAGAGCATTGAGTAGAGTTCCCTGTGCTCTACAGTAGGTTCTCATTAGTTATCTATTTTTATACATAGTAATGTATATATGTCAATCCCAATCTCCCAATTCACCCCACTCCCCCTTCTCCACTAGGTATCCATAAGTTTGTTTTCTACATCTGTGTCTCTATTTCTGCTTTGCAAATAAGTTCATCTGTACCATTTTTTTTGATTCAACATATAAGTGATATTA
This sequence comes from Monodon monoceros, assembly GCF_005190385.1. NCBI lineage: Eukaryota > Metazoa > Chordata > Mammalia > Artiodactyla > Monodontidae > Monodon > Monodon monoceros. The sequence goes on from NW_021703774.1 coordinate 140,580,277, forward strand.
TATGATATGATATTTGTTCCTCTCTTTCTGACTTACTTCACTCTGTGTGACAGTCTGGAGGTCTATCCATGTCTCTGCAAATGGCACTATTTCATTCCTTTCTATGGCTAATATTCCATTGTATATATTCACCACATCTTCTTTATCCATTCGCCTGTTCATGGACATTTAGGTTGCTTCCATGTCCTGGCTATAGTAAATAGCGCTGCAATGAACATTGGGGTGCATGTATCTTTTTGAATTATAGTTTTCTCCAGGTATATGCCAAGGAGTGGGATTGCTGGGTCATATGGTAGTTCTATTTTTAGTGTTTTGAGGAGCCTCCATACTGTTCCCCATAGTGGCTGTACCAAATTACATTCCATCCAACAGTGTAGGAGGGTTCCCTTTTCTCCACATCCTCTTCAGCATTTATTGTTTCTAGAATTTTTGATGATGACCATTCTGACTGGTGAGAGGTGATACCTCACTGTAGTTTTGATTTGCATTTCTCTAATAATTACTGATGTTGAACATCTTTTCATGTGTTTGTTGGTCAACTGTATGGCTTCCTTGGAGAAATGTCTATTTAAGTCTTCCACCCATTTTTTTCATTGGGTTGTTTATTTTTTGATATGGAGCTGCATGAGCTGTTTGTATATTTTGGAGATTAATCCCTTGTCAGTTGCTTCATTTGCAAATATTTTCTCCCATTTTGAGGGTTGTCTTTTCATTTTGCTTATGGTTTCTTTTTCTTTGCAAAAGCTTTTATGTTTCATTAGGTCCCATTGTTTATTTTTGTTTTTATTTTCATTACTCTAAGAGGTGGGTCAAAAAAATCTTGCTGCAATTTATTTCAAAGAGTGTTCTGCCTATGTTTTCATCTAAGAATTTTATAGTGTCTGGCCTTACATTGTTGTCTTTAATCCATTTTGAGTTTATTTTTGTGTATGGTGTTAGGGAGTGTTCTAATTTCATTCTTTTACATGTAGCTGTCCAGTTTTCCCAGCACCACTTATTGAAGAGACTGTCTTCTCTCCATTGTATATTCTTGCCTCCTTTTGTATATTAGGTGACCATAGGTGCCTGGGTTTATCTCATAGATTTCTATCCTGTTCCATTGGTCTATATTTCTGTTTTTGTACCAGTACCATACTGTCTTGATTACTGTAGTTTTGTAGTGTAGTCTGAAGTCCAAGAGGCTGATTCCTCCAGCTCCATTTTCTTTCTCAAGATTGCTTTGACTATTTGGGATCTTTTGTGTTTCCCTGGAAATTGTAAATTTTTTTGTTCTAATTCTGTGAAAATGCCATTGGTAATTTGATAGGTATTGCAGTGAATCTGTAGAATGCTTTGGGTAGTAGAGTCATTTGCATAATATTGATTCTTTCAATCCAAGAACATGGTATGTCTCTCCATCTATTTGTATTGTCTTATTTTTTTCTTCATTTCTTTTTTTATTTGGCTGTGTCGGGTCTTAGCCATGGTGCCTGGGCTCTTCATCAGAGTGTGAGGGCTTCCCTCTAGTTGTGGTGCACAGGCTTCTCTCTAGTTGTAGTGTGCAGGTTTTCTGTCTCTAGTTGTGACCTGTGGCCTCCAGGGCATGTTGGCTCTGTAATAGTAGTGCGTGGGCCCCAGAGCATGTGGACTCTGTAGTTTGCAGCACATGGGCTCTCTTGTTGGGGCGCCTGAGCTCAGTAGTTGTGGCAGGTGGGCTTAGTTGCCCTGCAGCATGTGGGACCTTAGTTCCCCAACCAAGGCTTGAACACACATTCGCTGCATTGGAAGGTGGATTCTTTACCACTGGACCACTGGGGAAGTCCCATGTTCTGTCATCTTTAATTTCTTTCATCAGTATCCTATAGTTTTTTTAGTACAGGTCCTTTGTCTCCTTAGGTAGGTTTATTCCTAGGTATTTTATTCTTTTTGTTACAGTGTTAAGTGGGATTCTTTCCTTAATTTCTCTTTCTGATCTTTCATTGTTAGTGTATAGGAATGCAAGAGATTTGTGTATTTTAATTTTGTATTCTGCAACTTTACCAAATTCATTGATAAGCTCTGGTAGTTTTCTGGTGACCTCTTTAGGAATTTCTATGTATAGTGTTTATCATGTCATCTGTAAACTGTGACAGTTTTATTTATTCTTTGTCAATTTGGATTCTTTTTTTTTTCTTCTCTGATTGCTGTGGCTAGGACTTCCAAAACTATTTTGAATAATAGTGGTAAGAGTGGACATACTTGTCTTGTTCCTGATCTTAGAGGAATTGCTTTCAGTTTTTCACCATTGAGAATGATGTTTGCTGAGGATTTGTTGTATATGGCCTTTATTATGTTGAGGTAGCTTCCCTCTATGCCCACTTTCTAGAGAGTTTTTATCATAAATGGGTGTTGAATTTTGCCAAAAGTGTTTTCTGCATCTATTGAGATGATCATATGTTTTTGTTTACTCAGTTTGTTAATATGGTGTATCAAATAGATGGATTTGCATATATTGAAGAATCCTTGCATTCCTGGGATAAACCCCACTTGATCATGGTGTATGATCCTTTTAATGTGTTGTGGGATTCTGTTTGCTAGTATTTTGTTGAGGATTTTTGCATCTATGTTCATCAGTGATATTGGCTTTTAATTTTCTTTTTGTGTGTGTGATATCTTCATCTGGTTTTGGTATCAGGGTGATGGCAGCCTCATAGAATGAGCTTGGGAGTGCTGCTTCCTCTGCAATTTTTTGGAAGAGCTTGAGAAGCATACATGTTAGGTCTTCTCTTGTCACTTGTTAGAATTCGCCTGCGAAGCCATCTAGTCCTGGATTTTTGTTTGTTGGAAGATTTTAATCACAGTTTCAATTTCATTACATGTGATCAATATGTTCATCTTTTCTGTTTCCTCCGGTTCAGTCTTGGAAGTTTGTACCTTTCTGAGTATTTGTCCATTTCTTCCAGGTTGTCCATTTTATTGGCCTATGATTACTTGCAGTAGTCTCTCATGAACCTTTGTATTTCTGCAGTGTCAGTTGTAATTTCTCCTTTTTCATTTCCAATTTTAATGATTTGAGTCCTCTCCCTTTTTTTCTTGATGAGTCTGGTTTATCAATTTTGTTTATCTTCTCAAAGAACCAGCTTTTAGTTTTATTGATCTTTGCTATTCTTTTCTTTCCCCCTATTTCTTTTATTTCTGCTCTGATTTTTATGATTTCTTTCCTTCTACTAGCTTTGTGTTTTGTATGTTCTTCTTTATCTAGTTGCTCTAGGTGTAAGGTTAGGTTGTTTATTTCAGATTTTTCTTGTTTCTTGAGGTAGGATTGTATTGCTATAAACTTCCCTCTTAGAACTGCTTTTGCTGCATCCCATAGGTTTTGGGTCATTGTGGGGTTTTTTTTAGTGTTTGTTGTTTGTTTTTTTTTTAAGGGTCATTGTGTTTTTGTTGTCATTTGTTTCTAGGTTTCTTTTGATTTCCTCTTTGATTTCTTCAGTGATCCATTGGTTATCTAGTAGCATACTGTTTATCCTCCATGTGTTTTTTACATTTGTTTCCTGTAATTGATTTCTAGTCTCATAGTATTGTGATCAGAAAAGATTCTTGATATGATTTCAATTTTCTTAAATTTTTCTAGGCTTGATATGTGACCCAGGATGTGATCTATCCTTGAGAATGTTCCGTGTGCACTTGGGAAGAAAGTATACTGCTGCTTTCTGGTGGAACATCCTATAAATATCAATTAAGTCTATCTGGTCTAATGTTTCAGTTAAGGCTTGTGTTTCCTGATTAATTTTCTCTCTGGATGATCTCTCCATTGGTGTTAGTGAGGTGTTAAAATCCCACAATATTATTGTGTTACCATTGATTTCCCCTTTTATGGCTGTTCACATTTGCCTGTTGTTTTGAGGTGCTCCTATGTTGGGTGCATAAACATTTACAATTGTTATATCTTATTCTTGGATTGATCCCTTGATCATTATGTAGTGCCCTTCCTTGTCTTTTGTAACAATCTTTCTTTTAAAGTCTATTTTGTGTGATATGAGTCTTGCTATTCCAGCTTTCTTTTGATTTGCATTTGCATGGAATATCTATTTCCATCCCCTCACTTTCAGTGTGTATGTATCCCTAGGTCTGAATTGGGTATCTTTTAGACAGAATGTGTATGGGTCTTATTTTTGTGTCCATTCAGCCAGTCTGTGTCTTTTGGTTGGAGCATTTAATCCATTTACATTTAAGGTAATTATTGATATGTATGTTCCTATGGCCATTTTCTTAATTGTTTTGGGTATTTTTGTGTGTGTATTTTTTTTTTCTTCCCTTCCTCTTTTTTCTCTTCTCTTGTGCTTTTGCCTAGAGAAGTTCCTTTAGCAATTTTTATATAGCTGGTTTGGTGGTGCTGAATTCTCTTAGCTTTTGCTTGTCTGTAAAGCTTTTGATTTCTCTGTCAGATCTGAATGAGAGCCTTGCTGGGTAGAGTTCTTCACTGTAGGTTTTTCCCTTTCATCACTTTAAATATATCATGCCACTCCCTTCTGGCATGCAGAGTTTCTGCTGAAAAATCAGTTGATAACCTTATGGGTTTTCCCTGGAATGTTATGTATTGCTTTTCCCTTCTTGCTTTTAATTCTTTTGTTTTGGTATTTAATTTTTGTTAGTTTGATTAATATGTGTCTCGTGTGTTCCTCCTTCGTTTTATCCTGTGTGGAACCCTCTGTACTTCCTGGACTTGGGTGACTCTTTCCTTTCCCATGTTAGCGAAGTTTTCAACCATGATCTCTTCAAATATTTTCTCAGGCCCTTTGTCTTTTTCTTCTTCTTCTGGGGCCTCTATAATTCAAATGTTGGCATGTTTAATGTTGTCCTAGAGGTCTCTGAAACTGTTCTTATTTCTTTTCATTCTTTTTTCTTTTTTCTGTTCTGCAGCAGAGATTTCCACCATTCTATCTTCCAGGTCACTTATCTATTCTTCTGCCTCAGTTATTCTGCTATTGGTTAATTCTAGTTTATTTTTCATTTCAGTTATTGTCTTATTCATCTCTGTTTGTTTGTTCTTTAGTTCTTCTAGGTCTTTGCTAAACTTTTCTTGTATCTTCTTGATTTGTGCCTCCATTCTGTTTCTGAGATCTTGGATCATCTTTACTATCATTACTCTGAATTCTTTTTCAGATAGATTGCTTATCTCCTCTTCATTTAGTTGTTCTTGTAGGTTTTTATCTGGCTCCTTCATCTGCAACATATTTCTTTGTCGTCTCATTTTGTCAAACTTATTTTGTTTCTGGTCTCCTTTACACAGGCTGCAGGATCGTATTTCCTCTTGCTTCTGGTGTCTGCCCCCAATGAGTGAGGTTGGTCCAGAGGCTTGTGCCGTTATCCCCTTGATAAGGTGTTTGATTTTTGTTGTGTTGATCAGAGCCTGCCCTAGATATTGAGCAGGTCCCCACCTTTGCTCTGTGGTTGTTGCAACCTTGTCAGGGGTGAGGCCTGCTCCCTTGTTTTTGGAGTAGAGGCCCCCAGATCTATTTCTTAGCTGTGATTCTGATCTGTGGTGTGAGGTAGGCAGTATTGGAGCACTCCCAGTGGGAGAGTAGACACTGAGTTTTCCTTCACTGGAGTGTTCACCTGTGATTGTGCTCCATTGTGTCCCCTTTTTCCCATTGTGCAGGCTAAAAAAGTATACTGCTGTTGGAACTGCTCTCAGTTCTGTTAACTGTAGGTATCCTGGCAATTGGCCCTGGTGACTCTCAGGCATTGTTATCACCTGGCCACTGGCACAGATCCACTGTGGTTAGGTCCCAGTAATTGCAGTAATTGTGCACCTGGACTTGCTGTTGGAGCTATGTAGGCAGCTCAAACTCTGGTCTGGTCCTACCCCGACATGTACGTGCCCGAAGAGCCCACAGTTACTAAATCCAGACCCGTAATAGGGGGTTTGACTGGTGCTGTGTGACCAGAGCCTGCCCTGTATATTGAGCGGGGCCTCCCCATTGCTCTATGGTTCTCACTGCCCTTTCAGGGGCAGGGTCTGCTTCCTAGTTGTTGGAGCGGAGACTCCTAGATCTGCTCCTTAGCTGTGTTTCTGATCTGTGGTGTGACGTAGGTGGGTTGGAGCACTCCCACTGGGAGGGAAGCTACTGAGTATTCCTCTTCTGGACCTGTTCACCTGTGAGTGTGCTCTGTTGTGTCACCTTTCACCCATTGTGTGAGTTTTCAGATTACGCTAATGTTGGCACTGCTCTCGGCCCCATCTTATCTGTGGCTGTGTCAGCAATGTCTCTCAGACATTGCTCTCACCAGGTCACCAGAGTAGATCCACTGAAGTCAAGTCCCAGGATTGTAGTCATCATGGATCTGGACCTGTTGTGGGTGTTATGGGGGCAGTTCAGACTTTACCATGGCCCAACCCCCAGGTATATGGGCCCACAAAATCTACCGCTGCTAAAGCTAGGTCCATCTTGGCTGTGGGAGCACTCATCCATTCAGATGTTTTGTTGGTGCTGAGTTTTTACCAAGCCGATCTCAGGGGTGTCAAGTCATGGTTTGCACAGCTACGAGGAGAGATTTCAGCTTCTCTTCCTTAGGTGCATGGCCCCTGTAGCTCAGCTGTGCTTTTAGACCCACCTCTGAGTGTGGGCCACGCATTTGCTCCTGAAGCTGCCCTGAAGCACTCAGGTCTGCCCCACTGAGGACAGGACATGTAGGTGCCATGGCTGCTGGGGTCATGGGAGTACTGGTGGCGACTGGTGCTTGGGGGAGTTGGCGGCTGCAAGAGGTCTGGCGCCGTCAGTGATGAGGTGCATGGGGAATCCAGTGGCCACAGGCATGACAGGTCTGGCCCTGGTGGGAGACTTTCATAGCTACTGGCCACCGGCAGAAATGGCCAGCCCCAGCGGGGCCCTTTACTATTGTCCGGTGGCAGGAGCTCATGGTCCAGCCCCGGCAGAGGCCTTTCCTAGTGCCCAGTGGCAGGTGCAGGAGGGCCAGCCCTGTTGGGGCTCTTTTCTAGCATTTGGCCTCAGGCACGAGAGGGTCAGCCCTGGCGGGGGCCTTTCCTAGTGCCTGGGCGGGCAGGGGCTGGCATGTGGGGAGAGAGGCTGCAATGGCGGCTCCACCCCCTGTGCATCACTCAGTAGGATGCCTTGCTTCTATGGCAGTCCAGGTTTCTTCCACAAGCATTCCCGGTTGCAGATTTCCTCACTCCTGTCCCCTCATGCTGTCTCCTCGCATCCAGCAGCAGTCCTCTCCCTGGGTTTGCTCTCCAATCCCCACATTCCAGCACCCAGCCCCCATGTGCACTGGTGGACACATGTCCCAGGCTGGGGCATACAGACTGTGGCATGGACTGTCTGTGTAGGTCTCACTCTGTCCTGCCTGCCAAAGACCGGCCACTTCACTATCCTCTGACAGCCCCAGTTGCTCCTTTTCTGTCCCAACTGATCTCCCCGTCGGTGAGGGCGTTTCCCCACATGCAGGGACCTCTCCTCCTTCAGCTCTCCGCAAGGGGCACAGGTCCCATCCTACTCCCTCTCCTCTTCTTTTTCCCATCTTCTTTCTTTCAACCTACCTGGTTATGTGGGGATCTTTCTTGTCCTTTTCAGTGTTCAAGGTCTTCTGCTAGTTTTCAGCCAGTGCACTGTGAGAATTGTTCCATCTGTAGATGTGTTCTTGATGCGTTTGTGGTGAGAAATTAGCTCCATGTCCTCCTACTCCTCTAATCTTGCTTTCCTCCCAGTATTTTATAAATTAGAAAAGTAAAGCTCGCAGAGGCTGAGAGGCTTGTTCAAAGTCACACATTTAGTAAATCCATGGACTGGGATTCAAATATCAGTATTTTGATTCCAATCTGATATTTGATTCCAGTACTGATATGTCAAATTGCTTTTTAATTTTATGTTCTACAGAAGCTGTGTGCTGCTCTGCTTAAATTCCATTTTTTGGAACATCATATCGACACACTCACTCAATTATTTGCTCATTCAGAAAATATTCAGGTATTAAGGAGTATAGAGATTATTATTCAAAGGACATGTAATAGTTATCTATATAATTTAACTATAACCTGTCTGAGGGCTGGGGTTGTATTTTTGTACATCATTAAACCTGAGTGCTGAGCACAGTGCTGTTATATAGCATGTGTTTAGTCATTTAGTAAATGTATTGTCTAGTGGGTGAGCAGCCAAGTAAACAGACTATGACAATAAAATATACAATTGCCTGACTTGGTCTCTAGCATTTTGTAGGTGCACAGTGTTTACTGTTAACTAACACTCAGACCAGAGTGGTATAGGAATACCCAGGAGGGTCCCTTTGTCTAGCAGAGGGAGAAAGAAGTGACAGTGAGCTGCATCTGAAAAGGGTCAAAGAATGTTATACACATAATGAACACTGTGTGCAAAGACAGGGAGATTTGTAAGAATAAAACATATTTGGGAGAATGCAAGTAGATGAAATGAGATGAGGAATGCATAAGCCACAGTAAATATTGTGGCCTTAAAGATTTTTACTTTGTTATGAAGGATGTTTTGCATCTATTCCAGAATTTTAAGCAGAGGAATGACAATGGAATTTGTCTTTTAGAAACAGTTTCTGGTATCATAGATTATTTTTTTTTAATTTAAAAAATTTTAACAGCAACTCAACAAGGGGTCTTGAACATTTGACTTTCATAAATGTTTAACTTTTATTATTGTTAACACTGGAGCCAATAGATGGTTGTGTGTCTCTGCATATGTATGTGTATAAAAAGCAATATTAGTAATAACATTTTCCTTAATTAATTTTCCCATGACTGAATTCCTATTTGAATATTCATTCTTACAGCACTGCAGTATATTGTGATGCACTTCAACAAAATTAACTCAACGAGCTCCTCTTTCCAATTTTAATATTCCGTTGGGTTTTCTATTGCTGAAAACTCATTAGTATCTGAGTGCAGTGCTGACGAGAAACAAGAGAGAGGCATATTGCGTGACTGTGAGTCAGAGAAAAGAGACAGCTGGCACAAGAATTTTCTAATAAAGTCCAAAAAGGCTGCTGTGTCTTAACAACACAAAAGAGGTGCTTTGAGCTTTCCCTTTGTACTAAAAGTTTTGAATCTTATTCACACCTCTTATGAATGCTGGCAGAAGCCAAATTTTTCTCACCTCATGGATCCATGACAGAGAAGTGTTGGTATATTTTCCAAGTTTTCTGGTGGTGTTAGAATTTGTGTAAAGATTTACTTCAGACATTTGTCCATGTAGATGACATAGTTTGAATCTCCAGCAAAATTATTTCTAGCAATATATCTCTTGAATACTTTTCCTCCTCCTTCTGCTTCAGTCAACCTGTGTGATTTGACTATCCAATTCTGCTCCATATTTTCTTTCTTGCATACTTTTACTTATGCACTATTTCTTCCTAGAATGTTTTCTCCTGTCATCTTTATATGTTGATAATCTAACCATTTTTCAAAGCCGAGTTCAAATGCTTTGCCCTACAAGAAGACTTCCATGAGTTCTACAAGTAGACATGAGTTCTCCTCCTTCTGGAATCTGTGGTACCCATCACATTCCAAGTTCTTTGACAGTAGTTTGTGCACACACCATCTTATAATTAAAATAGATGTCATTTATTGAGCTCTTGCAATGTGCCAGGCTTAGTATTTTTATCACCATCTGGGGTTGATATTATCATCACCATTTTATAGATGAGGTAACTGAGGCTCAGAAAGGTTTATTGAGTTTCCCAAGGACCACAAAGCTAGTGACAACTCTGTCTACACAACTAAAAGCTTATACTCTTTCACTATACTAGACAATTTTCCTGCTTTATTTGCTCAGTGTTTGAGGATGTAGGGAAGGTCATATTTTAGATCTGGATTTGAATTTCTGAAGGCAGAGATTAGATGGGATTATTTTAGGCAGAGCAAAGTATGAATGTAGACATGAAGACATATGTTATGTATTGGGGTGGGGGGGGACAGAAGGTGCTGGGGAATATTGCTCATCAAGATGGCTAATGCCAAGGTTTTTATGAAGGAGGGGAAGGGCATAAGACCGGAGGGCAAATTATGTCCAGATTGTGACAGGCCATAAGTGTGGAGGAGAGGAATACTCTAGTTCCAAGGCCAGGAACGGAGGGAGAAGCTGAGGCCCTTGGTTGAGGCAGGAGTGCATGTAGAAAGCGTATGATGTTGCAGGGAAAGTGCTAGGGAATAGGGTTAGAGAGAACATAGCTCATTTTTAATTGAATGGTCACCTGGACATTGCCTGAAGTCGAGACAGAGAACCAGATGACATTGATTTGATGCTGATCTTCCTGCACCAAATGATGGTCTTGCTAAAGGAAGGATACTTAAATACTTGGAAAAATAAGATTAAGTCAAGGAGCACCAGGTTTAGGGAAGGAAGAGATATGAGGTCAGGGAACTAAGCAGGGCATTGCATAAGGCAAGTAAAATCAGCCCCTAAACTGGGTCATGAGGCAGGGAGGTGTGAGGGGAAAGTAGCAAGAACTTCCTTCGTGTTTTTAATGTGTTAAGACTGTTTTAGTTCAACGTGAGGCATGATCAGGAAGAACATATGTCCAAGTTTCTCTTGTTTTGAAGTGTTGATTGGTATAACTAAGAGAATGCTAAAATAGCTCTACAGACACATTGAAACATTTCTAAAGTAACATCAAAGTCTGTTCCAATTGTGGTGAAGGGGAAAGAGAGTTTGTTGTATTCTTGTGGTGACATGTAATGGGCCCTTTGGCACATCATTAACTTTGGACAAGAAGTACCACCTCCTGCCAGATATTTTGGGATCCCTCTTTAACAAGCAGGGGTCTGGCACAAGAGCTGTGATGCTTTGCTTGTAGCTGGCTCACCTACAGTGTCTGTGGCAAGGCATCTCTGCTTTCTACAGCTATTTTCTGTACCCTTTTCTGTAGAAACAATTACATAAAGAGGAATTTCTATGGGGACAGGGACTTGGTCTGTCTTATTCACTGCCGAGGCTAGTATGTGGGTATTTGTTGAATGAATAAATGGAGCATGACATGGACTAGGAAAACCTGGGTTTAGTATCCAGTAACATAATTATTAACTGGAGGCTTCTAAGCAAATCATGTAGTTGGTTCCTGGGTCTTTGTAAAATGGGGAGATATCTTCTGCCTTGTTTGACTCACAGGATTCTTGTGAGGATCAAATACCTAAGAGAACACTTGGAAGAACATTATAATTAGAAGAAGGAGATAAAAGAGAGTGATCTATTACACATTGTGTCCTGTGCCAGGTGTTTTACCTCCAACACCATATTTCAATCTCATGACAATTTTAAAGAATATTACCATTGCCTTCATCTTTCAGATGAGAACATGAAGGCTAATAGAAGCTAAGGCCACACATTTAGTAAGTGGCAAAACAAAACTGTCAGAGCCTTTTCTGTCTGACCTTGCAAAACCCATGTTCTTATTCTCTATACTGTAGAAATATGAGGTAATTTTATGGAAATACTGACATTTAAACATAAGCTTTTAAGGAAACCTATCATAGAAGGTCAAAAGTCATTCTTAAAGGACACAGCAATGGTACCTGACTTTCTCTAGGAAGAGACATCTTTGCCCTTAGCATCATGGTTCCCAGCAACCTGTATATCAATATATTCGCATACACATCTGTGGGAACTGGGGTGACAGTGCTTTTGCGAGCATAGCTCTCGTCTGCTGATGCTACCTTTTCTCATTTCTGTCCAGCTCCCCATTTAGTGATGTGTGTCCAGCGTGCTGATTACAGAATCATTTTGCCTATGTGGACTATATTTGGTGGAAGTCTGCTTTTTCCCTTTATCTTCCATTATTCTTCCTACAGCAGTTAGAACAGTCTTGGGTGATTTGACTGACGCCAAAACATGTGCTAAGTGAGGGGGACCACTGTACTTGGAGACAGAGACGTGCATGGAATCCCAGTTCTGCCCTCATTTAGCTTGGGGACCTTGGACTTTCAGTAAATCAGCCTCCCTCTGTAGAACAGTGACAAGAACAAACAGTTAAGAGAAGCATGTCAGAGAGTCAGTGTGTGTGAAAGGGCCACTTCTATGCAGCTCTGTCTTTGAGACCTAGTACATGTTAGTTTCCCTCCTTCTTTTCTTTATCTTTGGTGTTTGGAGTAATTGCTAAGAATCAAGAGATTTGGGTTTTAGTTTCAGACCCTAGTCACTTCACTTTGCTGGGCCTCAGTCTCTCCATCTGTAATGAAGCAGGTTAACTATGTAGTCTATACTTTTAACCATGGAATTCTGTGCAGGTCCCAGACCTGTCAAAACCAAGGGTCTACCACATGGAGTGGGAAGTGCTGTGACGGGGGCTCTGAGAGTACTGTGGGAGAGAACTTGACTTATGCCTGGGGAAGGTGGGTTGGGGGCTACAGATCAAAAAGTCAAGGCAGTCTCCCTTGGGACAACAGTGCTTGAGCTGACTCTTGAAGATGTGTAAGGGCCAACTAAGCATGGAGAGAAACAGCATATTTATCAGTTTGTGTAAAGCCTGAAGGTGCAAGAAAGCAAGTAAGTTTCAGAAAACTGAAAGTTTGTCAATAAAAGTGGAACATGTGACTGTTGTGTAGGTATGCATGCATATGTTGTAGGTATGCGGGAAAGGGTAGGAGAGAGGAAGGCTAGCTGATAGTACTAAGGAGTTTAGACTTTATTCCATAGATTATGGGGAGCTATGGAAGGGGAGAGGGGGCATGCTTGGTTTTGACTATTAGAAATACCCTTTTGTAACTATAAGGAGAATGGGTTGTGAGAGGCCAAACAGAGGCAGACAGATCAGTTAGGAGGCAATTGCAGGAGTTCTCAGTAATGAACGTGGAATATTAATGGGCACTGAAAAGACCAACTGGCTGTAGTAACTGTGACTGTGTGGTGTTGTGGAGGAGGAATAAGAAAGGCCAAACCAGTGAAGTCATCAACATCAAAGACTCTCCAATACAACTAGAAGGAAGCAGGATCTTTTCTGATACTCTTATTTGTGTGTAATTACAATTAGAGGTCGGTTTTACACATATGCTAAGCGAATAACAATCATCTCCCCCCATCCCCTCTGAGATACAGATGGATTTCTAAATTTCTGCATAATAATTAGGATTGAATGTGGATATTCGTTCAACATCACCTCATGACCAGGAGACTTCCTGGGGCAAGAGAATCACCCTCTATGTTTGATCAGGCTTAAGAGAAGGGATTTGATGTTTTTTAGTAGAAGAGATGAGATTATGTTTAGAAAGAGAATCAGTGACCCCTGCTTTCTTGGCAGTCATTACCATTTTGTTACTCATTATCAGAATTATACCCCTGTACCATTTCTACTCTCTAACTACATCATTCAAACCTCAAACTGTGAAAAGTGGAACTATGGTATTGCAATACAGAAATATTTACTGAGTATCTGTTATTTCTTGGGAGGCAGCCAGGTCTAGAGAAAAGAAAAAGGACAGAGTTATTAGCAGAATTAAATAAATTATATGAGGCATGGAAGGTGCCCAGCACAGTGCCTGGCATAAGGGCAACTCAACAAACAATGGTCTCGTCCTTCATGCCCCTAGTATAAAAGGATTCAATGATGAATAAAGAACAGCTTGTACCTGCTGGTATTTATAGCCTCATTTGCATGATGAGATATAATGAATAAAAATAATCTTTCTAATGCTTTAAAGTTTACAAATCACTTTCACATCCACTATTTCATGTCAAGCTTCCATATCAATTCAAATAACCAGGGCAAAGCATATTATTAGCTCCATTAAACAGATGAGGAAATTGACATCCAAACATGCTAAGTAACTGAACAAAATCGGATTATTATCAAGGGCCAGGGCAGGTTTGCCTGGCTCAAGCGTTTCCATTGTGAAAAGTACAAGTTACCATATAACTAAATTCTAGCCTGTCAGTAGTAGGATTTGTAGTTTATAGTTTCGTAGTAGAAACAAAGTGCTAAGGTAATCTTGAAGAGAAGGTGTTCATTCTGCTTGGAACTCTGTAATCTAGTGTTGTTTCCTGCTAGTTTTCAGGATTCACCTCTGAGGATGGTCACTCTTCACCTGGCCTTCTTCCCCTGTCTCACTTGTGGTGGGATTACAGTAATGCCCTAGAAACTGGTCTAATCTGCTGAGGGTTTTTGCCCCATTCTCCTAGTCTCAGTCTTGCTTTAAGGTACCCATCTGGGGCAGGCAGCCCTGCGACTCAGCCTCTGGGAGTCACCTGATTTTAAGAACCAACTACCACTGCCTATGTCCTGCCACCTTCAGCCTACTTTGTCATTTGAATTCCTGGATCCCCTGGGGGAAACCACAGCTCCTGTCTTCTGTTATTTCTCATCTTTTGTGCAGTCCCCTCCTCAGCTTCCGTTGAACAGAACAGGCAAGATCAAATTTATTATGGCACTGACTCAAGGCCCTCAGGGGTCTTGAGCCTCTGACTGGTTTATCTTGCATGTGGAAATATAGAGAAAAAGAAGAGAATGCAACTAAGCAGTTTGTTATTCTGAGGAAAGTAGGAAGAAGGCATAATACCTGCTCCCAAGAAGATAAGACACACCTAGATGTGAGGTCAGTAGATAGCACTAGACTCAACCTGAAAAGTGTATCTTGAGTGCTGCTTTAAAGGCATTACCTCATTTGGCCTGTGCAGTGGTCTTCTGAGTCGGTATTAGTATTTTTATTTTATGAAAGAGATAACAGAGGTTCAGAGAGATATATATGACTTGCCCAAGTCCCCACCGCCAGGAAGCAGCAGAGCCACGGTTGAGGATCCATTCCTCCGACTGAATGTGCTATTCTTTTCTCTTACTGGAAAGCTGCAGTAGATGATCAAGCTCTAGATCACGCAGCTCAGACGCTAAGCTATGTTGGGGGTGGGCTGGGGAGCAATGTGGGATGGAGCATTTGGGGAAGGTTTCTGAAGATCCCGGGAGTTTAAAGATGAGTTTGGAGAGGCTAGGAGGGAGGGAGGAGGACATCCGTGGGAACAGAGTGTGCAAGGCTGTGGAGGTGGGAATGAGCTGGGCACAAGTGGAGGTGGTGCGGATCGTGGTCTCACAGGAGCAGAAAGTGAATTCTGAGGAGGACAGCTTGGTTTGCCTGGGATGGGGGCTATCAGCCTAGGTCTGCCTCTTCCTCTCCTCCCCCCAGTAACTGTGGGGACCAGCCCTCTATGAGAGTGAGAAAACCCACTAAAAGCGGGAGTTTGGCCCTGTCCTGCAGACCATGCTGAGGAGAGGTTTTTCTAAGCCATGTTTAAAACCTTCTGTTGAAAAACATCCCCGAATCCTCTAACAGAAGACAGATGTCTGCCTGAACAAATATCAGCTCTCACATAGTTTGTTGTTTTTATTTCCTCAGCATTTGCTTATTGAATCTGACAACCTCCTATAATTATCCATTTTTCAGAATGAATTATGGAGTTCATGTCCCATGTATGTGAATCACGCTGCCATTGGATCACGGAGTGTGCAGATGTAGGGTGCCTCTCTGCGGGGTACCAGGTTCTGTCTGGCTCCTTAATGCTATTCCATTTCCCAGGCCCCAGTACCTTCACCTGGAAAATTTGACCCCTATATTTTGGGTCAGTACCTTCAGCATTGAATATACCAAGGCCATGGTTCATCCAGGACTAAAAGGAGCCTCAATTTAAACAGTTCAGGAAATTTAACAGTGTAGAGTGAGCCTTGAAGTTCAGACAGACATGGTTTTGAATTTTCTACCTGCTACCTGCAAGTTATGTAACCTTTCTGAGCCTCAATCTCCTCATCTTTAAAATGGTTGTTGAACAAAACCTTGTATATAGTAGGTGTTAAATAAATGACAATTTTTATTATTATTGTCCTTTTCCTTCTTGTCTGGACCTTATGTAGTGGTTGATAGCTAATTTTTATTGGGGATTAGGATATTTTGCTGGTCATTGATAAAGTGCATTGCATCATTTAATCCTAATGACCACCATATGAGATTGGTACCATTATTATCCTCACTTACATATAGGGAAACTGAGATTTAGAAGTATTAAGTAGCTGCCCAAAGAAGGTCATATAGCTAGCAGAGGTAGAGTCAGGGTTGGAACTCATGCAGTCTGGCCCAGAGCCTGACCTCATAGCTGCTTCACGGGCTTCATCATAACTCTTAAACACTTGATCTGTCCTTTTCCTAAGACAGGGATACCACCTTATACCCCAAGTCTGACTGTTTCTCTATGCTGTAGCTCTTCCCTTGATGACTTATCTAGTACTGCCTTGCTACTGCCAGTCCTTCCCATAAACTCCAGCCCAGTATCTAGAGACCTGATGTCCCTCCCTACTGGTATTGATCTCTGAATATTGCTCCTCCTTTTCTCTGTCTGCTGGGCAATGATTTGCTCATTCTTACAGCAGACTTTTACCAAGCATCTACTATGTTCCAGGCCCAATGTAAGGCACTGGCAATATCAGAACAAATTAAACAGGGCTACTGTTTTAAAAGAAGTCAATTCTAGTCAGGGAGACAAACAAAGATAGAGAAATACCACAGGCATTCCTAACCTATTCAGTTCTTTTACCCCCACATATAATTCATCCCCATGATCTGTTGATTTTACCTCCTAAATGTCTCTTGAACATGTTTGTTTTTCACTATCTCCATTGTCATACTATAGTTCAAGTTACTATTATTTCTCACTGAGCTACTGCAGTGGCCTCCTCACTGATTTCCTTTATCCAGATTGTGTCTACCTCCAAACTATTCTCCATAATGCAGCAAGATTGATCTTTGAAAAATGTAAACCTGCTTAAAATACTTCATGGCTTCCCATTGTTCTTAGCATTACGGAAACAAAAATAAAATCCCCCATATTTGAGGAAAGAACCTAAGGGTGTTGTATCAGCATAAGATAACTGAGTAGTCTTTAAAGATCCTTCTAGCTGTAATATATAAGATTTGACTTCATTTGGATGGAACTATGCAGCCCTGATACCATCTCTTAACAAGACTTACCCACTAATTACCGACTATTCTTCAGCTACCCCAAGCAGATGGATTTTTACCTGCTTTAGTGATAGGACCAATTCAAGAAGAATGCTCTCATTCATTTATTCATTCATTCTGCAAGCTTTCAATGAGCATCCATTCTGTTTCAGGTCCTGCACTGAGTGCTGGAAATACAGAGTCAGCTCATTCAACCCTAGGAACTGTTCTAGTTACTGCTTCTAGTGTTTCAGTTGTGACCAGCAGGCAGAAAACAGGCATGGTCCTTGTTCTTATAAAGATTAAATACCACAATGAGACCTAGTTTCTGCTCTTGGAAAGCTTGTGTTCTATTAGGAAAGACATTGTTCATTTATTTACTCAACATTTACTGAGTACCTACTATGTGCCAAGCCCAGGGGTTGCAATGGTGAATGAAATAGACACAGAGTTGTCATAATGACCACGTGTAGTCGTAAGTACAAGATCAGAATTCTGTGCAAGGGACTGTAGGAACTCAGAGGAAGGAGACATGAATTCTACATGCAGGATCAAAGAGGATTTTTCATTGGAAATGGCTAGTAGAATTAGGCCTTAAAAATATGTACTATACCATATTAGTGCTAGGTACAATGAATGAGCATCAAGTTTAAGACAAAATATTATACTTCACATTTCTGCCAGGCTTTGCCTTTTTGCAGAGAATATTACTTCTAGTATTTTATAATGTTGCATTGTATTGATGAGGAAACTAAGGTTCAGTGATATGAAGTGACTTTCCCAAAGCCACAGAGCTAGTAAGCGACAGGATCAGTATTTCAGTCCAAATATGCCTGGCTTCAAATCCTTTGTTCTCCTCACTCCACCCTGCTAAATTCAGTGACTTTTTTAGACTCTGTCACTTAGCCTCAGACATATCATAATTTCATTTATAATTCCTATGTATCACAGCCTTCTAACTGTCATGTTCATTTTGAGGTTCTCCCTGTGAAACCCAGTGAAAGCCTCCTCTGGGGCCAGAGTTCTGGAAAAGAGATTTATTGTTTTAGGAAAATTGGTTACCAGTTGGCATTAATTCCTATCTTGTTTCCTGAGCTCCCATCATCTCAGTGATACCAGAATTTCCCTGGCAAACCTCAGGCTCTATCTCTAAGCAGCAACTGCTATTCCCTCCCCATCCTTCAGTAAGAAAGTAGCCCCTTCAGGGGGACCATTAAATCAGTGTACTGGGCTTAACAGACCTCTGTAAAAGAGCAGAGCAGGCAGAAGGCATGACACTCAGTTCCTCCAAGTTCAGAGCATCATGCTAGGCACCACAGGGAATCAGAAGAAACTGATCATATGGGAATTGGGGTTATTGTCTCAATCTGACTGATAAGTTGCTCTGTTGTTATGAGCTTCAGTTTCCTCATCTATAAAATGAGCATGGTCCTATCAGTCCTGTCAACCTCACTGGTTTGTGGAGGATCATCTGACATATGGCTATGAAAGTGTTTTAATAACTGAAGAAGTGTTATTCACATCACATGTTGTTCCTTAGTTATTGTGATTATGATCTGATTATTTAAAAGATCACATAAGAATGGTTAGATGGTAATGAAACCATTTCAGTCTGGCTGACCAAGACCAGTAAAAGCTAGTCAAGCATTCATCTATATTCACACCACAGAGATTACTCCATCATACCACACTTTAAAGACATTATTTGTATACATGGGTTTCTATACTAGATTATGTGGCAAAAAGACTTGACTAAGGATGAATCAAGTTCAGTGGTAGAGTCAGAATTAGAATTCAGGGGTTTGGATATTCCAGCACCATTTCCACTCCACCATGAGTTTTCCACAAGATAGGAGTCTAAATAGGACTTTTAAGCCAGATTGTTTGGATAGGAGTGACCCTTGAAAGACAGGCTAGAGTTTTGTCAAGGAGTTGCCACTTGTTCCTCTTTCCTGGCCTAGGACCAGGGCAATTCTCTAACTCTCAATCAACCTTTTCTTTTGTTGTTGAATTTAACAGGGAGTAAGTCATGATGACACCTTTGTGTTCTGGTAGCCCCATTCCAAATTTCCCCACATACGTTATGGGACTTAGTGTGTACGTGCGTGCGTGTGTGTGTGTGTGTGTGTGTGTGTGTGAGAGAGAGAGAGAGAGAGATGGATGTATAAAAGAGAGAAAAAACAGAAGCCTCTAGAGGGTTAAGATAATCTTTTTTGATAGTACCCAGGAGTGATCAGGCCCTGAAATATAGATTCATATTAGCTAAAATTTTGTATAGGCAATTAAAGTAGGCATCGATGCAACAATTTATTAATATATCTTGAGAAAAGACTCTCACTAGAAGCAGATTACACAAGGTCCACATACTCTATCATCTGTGCATTATCTTCTATCATCAAGCCACATTGGAAGCCAAATCATTATTTCAAGTTTGCTTTGGTGATTGTGTAAGCAAGAGGAATTATATGCTACTTTATAACTTGAGGGATTGTTCCTTCACAAGATAGCCATAGTAATGGAACTGGAGTACTCTACATGTGCCTTTCCCTTTGTGTGGACTGTGATGTGCATGTTGGTGACTCTGACTAAGTATGGAGATTCATGTGTTTCTGGAAGTATGTGTATTTGTGTGTATGTATGTAAATATATTTATATGTCTGGGATCCTTACTAAGTCTATTTTTGGAGATTCCACTTATTTCACCTACCTTACTACAACTCATTCTAATGCTCTGTATACAGCTGTTGCTCAACAAATGCCTGATTACTAATAAAATTGGTCAATAATATATATAGTTTCCAAGTGTGGAAAATATGGCTCCTGCATTTCCGTCATCATCACCATCAAACATTCATAAGATAAATACATACTATGTGCATAGAGAGTGTGGAAAACCAAGTCTGTGATCTTGTTTTCCCCTTAGTAACACTATGCCCTCCTAGGGTAATTACGTACATAATTGTACAGGCAGGAAGAACCTTCTGATCAAGAACAATTAATGACTCTTGACCAAGTGATTTAGGAATAAAACTATGCATAGATTCCATGACTTGTCACTCATCACTATACCATCTACTCAGGTAGCCAGCTACTCATCTCTTCTTTCTTGCATGTAGCTCAGGGCAGTTCCCATGTAGCCACTTATTTGGTATCTTAACAAATCTATGAGTAAAGGTCTTCAGCCCTGATATGGAGCTCAGGACAACCTACTGACTTTTTAGCACAGCATGTATGATTCCCTGTAGACTTTGTTCTGCTGATGGATATCCTTTAACCTCACTGTAAATAGCAAGTCAATCAAGTAAGGTTTTTTTCCTGGTTTTAGTAGTAGCATACGAGAGCTGAAAAGCATCTTAGAGAAACTTCTATATTCCAGTGTCATTGTCACCACTCCTGTCATCATTCTTGGTGATTTTGACATTCAGTATTCTAATGCCTTCGCATCTCAGTTCTTTCATTTTCACCCTCCTCAGAAACTCTATTCATTGTCATACCTTAGACCTAATAATTACTACCATATTTTATTGAATCTAAATTGCCATTACATTTTCCTTTTCAGAGGTGATAAAATGTGAAAAAAAATACCTGCATTATCTATCTTTTCAGTCCATCCACTTCATACCCCCACTTTTACAATTCTGTGATTCCCATGAGAAACTCAAACAATTGACCCTAATATCTTTTCAGTGTACTCACCTGCCTTGAATCATTATTTCCTTCCTTAAGAGTCCATGGCTTATCTTTATAATCATTCCTCCACATACACCTTCAACTACCTTACCCTCTGGCCCCCTGTCTTACTTCCTGAAAAAACTCCAGTTCTGGCTAAATCCAACTATATCAGGATAATTTTTTTTCAGTCATACCTGAGGAGATGAGTATATCTGGAGAAAAAAATCAAAACCATTGTTTTTGGTTTCTCTTTAAGTTACCTCAAACATCAGATGAGCCCATACTACATTTTCCAAGTCAATTTACTCTTCCATTCTTTCAGTAGACAATTTTACATGTTTTCTGTCTTCACATTTCAACATTCCCACTCCCCTCCTCACACTCAGTTAAAGATTATGGTGGCTTAAGAGGTCCAAAGAGATGTCATTTTTCTTTCCCACCTGAGTTCAGAATCTTTGGACAGAAAGGCACAAGAGTTAGCAGACGGAGATTAAAGATATCATCTTTATTACTGATAAAGAAAACATAGCATATATCTGCAGATCAGCGGACTTTCAAGTGGAGAAAACCAGTCAATCATAGGGAGCCCTAGAAAGCTTCAGGCCTACTTTCTTCCCAGAGATAGAGTATTCTCCTAAAAGTTGCACAGCACAGAGGGCCAGAGTGGAATGCATACTCTCTGTTGGTCATTCCTAAACAATCTCATCCCATTCTTACAAATTCATCAACCAAAAATGGCCCTAGGGAGAAGGGAATGAGTACTTAGAAAGAAGCCATGAGTGTAAAACATGAAATTAGGGTAAAGAAACTTACCTACCAACAATGACTGCTTTTTTTATTTCATGGGGAAATAGAAGCAATCCCTGGAGAACATCCTTCTACCCTCCAACAAGCAAATCTATGAATTTATTACAAATTTTCTATCCTTCTATCTAAAATGGATGGACTCTTTGTGCTCCTATCTATAGCCATTTTTTCCCTGGATCTCAACTCTATGCACGTGTATATAACGTTGGGTTGGCCAAAAAGTTCGTTCAGGTTTTTCTGTAAGATGTCTGGAAAAACCCAAACGAACTTTTTGGCCAACCCAATATATAGACGAGAAATTTCCTTCTCACTTCTCCCTAATCTGTTTCCAGCCCTTACTGGATTATTCCTGTCAGCATACAAATGTAATGTATTTTTCCAACTTAAAAAAAAAATAAAACAAAATTTCATCCCCCATTTTCCTTCACCTGCTGACCCAATTCTCTGGCCTTTGATATAGAAAAACTTTTTGAAAGATAGACTATTTTCTATCTCTTTTTCTCTCACTCTTTGGCCAACTCCAAGGCCATTTCCCCATAATTCCACTGAAATTATTCTTGTCAGCGTCACCAGTTACTTCCATGTCACCAGCCCATTTGGTTAGTTTTCCTTCTTGACCATTCAGCAGTAAGTGATCACTCCCTTCTCCTTTCCCTCTCCTTTTAAAATATGAATGTATTGAGGCATAATTGATATACAAAGAATTGCACATACTTCATGTGTACAATTTGATGATTTTGGACATATGAAAACACCAGTGATACCATCACCACAATAGACCTATCCAACATCTCCAAAAGTTTCCTTGTATCACTTTGTTTTTGTTTATTTGTTTGTTTTGTGATAAGAACATTTAACATGGTGTTCACCCTCTCAACAAATTTGAAGTGCACAATACTGTGTTATTAACTATTAGTAGTTATTAACTACTATAGGCATTATGTTTTACAACAGATCTTTATAACTTATTCATTTAGCGTAACTGAAACTTTATACTCATTGAAAAACTCCCAGTTTCCTCTCTCTCCAGCCCCTGACAGCTACTATTGTATTCTCCGCCTCTATGAGTTTGACTATTTCAAAACTTCATAAGTGGAATCATGCAGTATTTGTCCTGTGACTAACATTTCATTTAGCATAATGTCCTCCAGATTCTTCCATGTTTTCGTAAATGGCAGGATTTCCTTCGTTTTTCAAGCTGAATAAGATTTCATTTTGGTATATACAACATTTTCTTTATCTATTCATCTGTTGATGGATACTTGTGTTGTTTCCATATCTTCTCTATTGTGAATAATGCTGCAGTGAATAGAGGAATACAAAAATCTCTTCAAGATCTTGATTTTAATTCTTTTGGATATATACCCAGAGGTGAGATGGCTGTATCATATGGTAGTTTATTTTTAATTTTTTGAGGAACCCTCATACTGTTCCATAGCTGCTGTACCATTTTACCTTCCTCCAAAGAAGACTTACAAATGGCCAACAGGTATGGGGAAAATATGCTCAACATCGATTATCAGGAAAATACAAATGAAAATTACAATGAGATATCACACCTGTTAGGATGGCTATTACAAAACACACACACACACACACACACACACACACACACACACAAGATAGCTGATGCTGGCAAGAATGTGAAGAAATTGGAAGCCTTGTATACTCCCTCCTTCTTAAACACTCTGCTTGACTTGAAATTCTATATTCTTCTGATTTTCCTCCTTACCTCCTGACCATTCCTTTTTTGTGTATTTTCTTCTTCTCCTTCTCAACATGTAAATGTTGGAGTTTTCTCTATCTATATTCATTCTTTAAGTGATTTCACCCAGTCCTGTGGCTTGAAATATCATTTATATACTGGTGACTTTCAGATTTGTATCTTCTGCAGCTCCGACTTTGCCCCTGGTCATATATCCCATAGTATTCCGTATATTCATGGAACTACCCTTTAACCAGGTGTTTAAATCAAAGAACTTGGATTACTTTTTGGCTTTTTTTTTTTTCTCACACCCTGTATCCAATGATTCAGCAAATCCTGTTTTCTCTGCCTTCACAATCCCATATCTGATCACATTTCAGCTATCACTGCAATCACCTAGTCTAAAATCACCTCTAGCCTAAACTACTCAGTTGTCTCCTGGCTGATATCCATGCTTCTACTCTTGCTCATATCTATCTCAGAGTAAAATTTCTAGTCCTTACTGTGGCCTACAAGACCGAAAATGTTCTACCACCCTGTGACCTCACTGATCTTATCTCTTACCATTCTCCACCTCACTTGCTTTACTTCACTGGCTTCCTTGCTGTTCCATGAACATGTCAAGTAAGGTCCTGCCCAAGAACACTTATACTCTGTTTCCTCTGCCTAGAAACTCTTCTCTAAGAAATCCACACGCTCTACCATTTCTTAAAATCTCTGTTCAAATGCCACCTTTCCTAACTGCACAATATAAAACTATAATGCCTATATCTTCAATCTTTATCCCCTTACCTTGTTTTATGATTCTAATAGCACTCATAACCTCCTAACATATAATCTCTTTTTTCACTAGTATAACATCGGTCTCATACCACTGTAATGTAAGCTCCAAAGTAGGGATTTGCCTGTATGGTTCACTATATTCCTAGCAAATAGGACAGGGCCTGACAAATAGTAGATTAATAAATACTTGTTGACTGGGTTAATGACTAATAGAATAAATATACAATTGCAAAGTCCTTCTCAGGATTAAAGACAGGATAGTGTAGGCGTAGAGTACAGACTCAAGAGTCAGATACACCTGGGCTCAGATTTTGGCTTTACCACTTTCTACCTTATTATTTGGTTTGGAGGAAGTAAGTTAACTTCTGTGAGCTGCCTTCTGACCAGTAAAATAAAGGCATTAATATCTATTTCAAAATATTATTTTTTGGATTAAATAAATAGATAGGAATGAAACACCAGCCTTAGACCATGCACACAAAAGGCATTTAATATAAGGTTGTTCTCCTTTCCCTTTCTGTCATAAGATTTATTTTTGTTCTTCCACCCTGACAGACCCTCGGGGTAATATATCAGACTAGTCTATCTAAAACTGATGATGCTCTATCCTACTTAAACCCCATGGCTCCTTGATGCTACAGTAATAGCATCGTACTTGCTCACACTGATTTTCAAACCCTTCAACAATGAACTTGGATGGGTTTTCAGATATTATCTTCTATTAACTTCTTCCCTGGACCTTGTGCTTCACCTACACTTATTATTCAGGGAACACAGGGTATAGGTCCTACCTTCACACTTTTATATATTTTGCTTATCTCTGCACACAATGTCCTTTCCCACCGTCTCCTTTATTAAAGTTCTACCCACCATTTAAGCTCCAGTCAAATTACCAAATTCCTACACATCCCTTCCCTCAATTCATAAATCACTCTCCTTCTCTTTCCTATAGATCTTTACTGGTTCATAAGGCTTCTCCTCTGTCATAATCATATCAGGGAAGCATTTCTTGCTACATGCCCTCCTCCCTCTCCCGCTCTTAATTTTTGCAAGGCACACATCTGGCTCTCATCCCATACGAAAATCCTGCTTAGCATTTACCTCACTGAGGGGCACTGCATGTCCACCTGTCTGTTTCGCTCCTAGATTGTAATTTTCTTGAAGGCAACATCAATGCCTAATCCCCAGTCTGAATTCTCAATGCTTAATGTGGTCCCTGGAAGATGATTGATATTCAGTGTATTAATGAATGAACAAAGTGTCTGTCTCTCCTAATCTGGATCTGGAAATTTGGAACTATTTCTTTTTCATCTCTATATGTTTTTTTCATCCTCTATCATTGTAGCTGGAACATCAAGAAGAAATATATTTTATTTTTTTTTCACATTTTTATTGGAGTATAATTGTTTTACAGTGTTGTGTTAGTTTCTGCTGTACAAAAAAGTGAATCAGCTATATGTATACATATATCCCCATATCCCCTCCCTCTCGAGCCTCCCTCCCACCCTCCCTATCTCACCCCTCTAGGTCGTCACAAAGTATAGAGCTGATCTCCCTGTGCTATGTAGCTGCTTCCTACTAGCCATCCATTTTACATTTGATAGTGTATATATGTCAATGCTACTCTCTCACTTTGTCCCAGCTTCCCCTCCTCATGTCCTCAAGTCTATTCTCTATGTCTGAGTCTTTATTCCTGCCCTGCCACTAGGTTCACTGGTACCATTTTCTTAGATTCCATATATATGTGTTAGCAAACAGCATTTGTTTTTCTCTTTCTGACTTACGTCACTCTGTATGACAGATTCTAGTTCCATCCACCTCACTACAAATAATTCAATTTCGTTCCTTTTTATGGCTGACTAATATTCCATCGTATATATATATGCCATATCTTCTTTATCCATTCATCTGTTGATGGAAATTTAGGTTGCTTCCGTGTCCTGGCTATCGTAAACAGTGCTGCAGTGAACATTGTGGTAGATGTATCTTTTTGAATTATGGTTTAAGAAGAAATATATTTTAGACTAAGATATGTTCTCTAGAATCTGGCATCTTGAGTTCAAGTCCCAGCTCTACTATTTGCTAGTTACGTGATTTGAACAAGTTTCTTACCCTCTCTGTACTTCAGTTTCCTCATGTCTAAGTTAGAGATAATAGAGGTTGTTATGAGGATTAAATGTGATAATTCTTATGTAGCACTTAGCCCAGTATGTGGCACATAGGATGTCAATAAACATTAGTTGTTATTTTTGAAATGTAGTGAATAAGTGGTTATGGAATTTGCTCACTCAGAAGGCTCTTATGAGCATTAACTATATATCAGGGAATGTACTACGAAGTGAGAATATAGAGATGTATGCAACATATCCTAAACCACTAAGAAAATCACAGTCTATTGGCAGAGCAATGTGTTAGTTTGAGTCTCCTGATAAGCAGATGCCAAAAATGTAAGAATTGAAAAATGCAAGATTTAAAAATATGAGAATTTTATTAAGGGAATTACCTGTGAAAGAAAATGAGGAGAGAGCCAAGGAGACTTGGAGACCTTTAAGATTGTGAGTCTCATGCTAAGCAAAGGAGGGAAGAAAGGTTGGGTGAAAAGTTCAGCAAGGTCACTGGGGAGTCCTTGAGTCAAATTTACATGTTGGACGAGTCTCATGTCTCTCAAGAATGGCTCTGCCTTAGTATTCAGACATTAGGTTTTTGGTTGTGAGCAACCTGTGAGAAATGTGGCTTTGGAGAAAATGAAGCTCTGGATTTTAGATTGCAGGAGTTGGAGTCCTAGATCAATTATGCTTCCCTGTAGTTGGAGGTTTGCAAGGTACATTCTCATGGCCACCATAGGAAGATACATGAGTAATATGGGGGGTGGGCACAGAGGAAAAGGTGACTATCCCCCTGGAAGATACACAGAGGTATTTGCGAAAGAGATACCTCAAGGACACAGAGCTAGCCACATCACAGCCGTTGATCATACTTACTGAACTGGTATGGAAGGAAGGAACAAGTCACCCAAGGAAGGTTGGTGGTCAGTGGAATGACTATCACATTGTAGCTCCTGCACTTCTAATAGTTAGAAACATATGTGAGTTCTGCTCCCACATCAGTTATTTCCATAGTTTATTTCTAGACATATTCTTGCAGAAAAAGTCTTTTTTTTTTAAAATGTTCATCTGTTTCCACTCTAAACTCATTTAGAACTGGAGGGTTTTGGTTGGATCCCAGAATCACTTGAAATATGGGCTGTGATCAAGCCTTGTATGCTGATGACTATAGGGTGTGTGTAACCCACACAAATGGAAACAATATTCAGATTCCTTACCTGAGCCACCCACTGTAGGCACCAGAACAGTGACTCTGAATGATGACCTGGTTTCTGCTCTCCAAAGAACACTTGAAGAGGTCCTTGTGCCTAGGACTTTGCAAAAACAGAAAAGCAATCAGTTGGGAAGAATTAACTTCAGATTATGTGTGATAGATTTTTACAATAATAGCCTTCAATGAAACACAGCTCCCAGAATTCAAGTTCCTTTGCAGTGTGATATTGACATTCTTCCCATGAAAGGTGGAGCCTATTTCCCCACCCTTTGGGTCTAGATTGGCCACTGTAATGTGGCAGACGAGAAACGGATTCTGGCAGCTAGATAATAAAAACCCTTGTCATTTTGCTTTGGTGCTATTAGAATGCTTCTGTCATTATGTGAAGGAATCATCTAACTTGCTAAAGAATAAGAGACCATGTGAAGGAGAACTGGGGTACCCCAGATAACAGTCACACCAACTACCAGACATGTGAGTGAAACCATCTTATATCATGAGGCCCTAGCTGACCATTGGATGACTGCAATTACATTAGAAATTCCTTGTGAGATGAGCAGAACGTCCCAGCTGAGTCTAGCCCAAATTGCTTATAAACACAATTGTGAGCAAATAAATGATTGGTGCCTTAACCCACTAAGTTATGGAGTGATTTGTCATGTAGCACTAGACAACTGTCATATAATAGAATTAACTATTTAAGGTTTAACATTGTTATAGATACAAAGATAATTATTAAATATTCCCAAAATATTAACAATTTTGAGACAGGATGGTTTAGTGGAAAGGGCTTGGGGTTTGTCTTTGCAAAGTTGGGTTCTGGTCATCTAATTTCTCATCTAACCTCTTTGAGCCTTAGTTTTCTCATCTGCAAACCAGAAAATACAGTTCTAACTGTATAGGCTTAGCGTGAGGACTGAATGACTAAAAATTAGTAAGTCACATGGTGAGTAACACATGGAATTACTCAATAAATGTGAATTTAAATTGCCCATCCTCCTTCAGGCTTATGTATTGTGGGTGCTTCATAAATAAATGTGCAATTTAATTGAGCCCTGCTCTCTGGTTGATTTTCCTTTAGAAGATTTCCATCTTGCTTGATATCTTCGTATCACTAGAAGAGTAAATTAAATTAAACTTACTAGCAATGATTTATATATTTTTTACTCATCGAACAAGGATTTGGGAGGAGATGCATAGGTATGTGTATTCCTGAATTTATTATATGGGTACTGGGGGTAAAGAAAAGTAGTATTAATAAAACAAGTATGTGACCAGGGGAATGCTTAATGAGTACGAGATTTACTTTTGGGGTGATGAAAATGTTTTGGAACTAGACAGAGGTGGTGAGTGCAAAACACTGTGAATGTATTGAATAGTTCACTTTAAAATGGGTAATTTTGTTATGTGACTCTTACCTCAATTTTTAAAAAGAAAAAAGGTATGTGGCTCATGACAGCAACGATCTGGGTTGGAGTTGATGAAGCTGTGAAAAGTGAAATAGAAAAACACAAGGCCCTGTAAGGGAGTAGAAAGGGACGGATGTAATCAGTTCAGCAAGGAATTATTCAGTTGTCATATGGACCAAGGGGGTCATGGGGCAGGATATAAAGAGCTATTTGGATGGCCAGGCAATCCATGAATTAGAAGAGAAGATGTATGCTCTGCTACAACAGGGCTGAGTTTCTTCCTCCCCTACAAATGTGGTACTGACCCCTGTTCAGTATTTTCCTTATATGGTTTCACTAGTCTAGAATGCTGACTGGCTTCCCTGAGATAAACATTTATATGCTAATACTGCTTTTTAATTTGGGAGGGAGGCGATCTGAGAACCAAGAGTGAGAGAAAGGGGGATTTAATATAGAGAAGGAGGTAAATATATGTAGGCGTGTTTCTGGCTGGCAGTAGCTTTGCAGCTAACATATTTGGTTTTCAGCCTCCCTCCTCTCCCGTCAGTGAAAATGTGCCCTATTGAGCATCAGTTCTGCCCTACTTCAGGCTGTGTGATCTAAACCCCAGTGGCTGCTGGGAAAACAAGTTCCAGGACAGCAGCAGCAGGTGCATCAGCAGAATGAGTCACAGGACACAGAATGAGTCACTAAGGAGGTGGGCGGCGTGCAAGCCCGCAGCACTCCATACTGGCCCACCTGTAGCCTGAAGCCCCATGGGCCTGGGTAGGTGAGCCAGTGTGAGTGTGTGGCTGCTAAGCAGGTCACATTGTGCCTTGTGCCTCAGCAACAGCAGGGAAGCCCTGGGTGCAGGAGGCAAGAGTTGTGTGTTGCAACATATGAGGCCAGGGTCTGTTAGGTTATTCCTGAAACATAAAAATCTAGAACTGCAACCGTGGTGGGCCTAGCTGTATGAACAGGCAGAGTGCCAAGGTAACATGGCCCCCACCATGAAGGTGGTGGAGGAGCTCAATAAGCCTCACTCCAGTGAAGATAAACCCCTTCTTCTGCAACTTCCAAGAATGTGGTTGGTGCTAGGTCATCTTCCTAATCTGGTCATCAGTAGCTTCAAGGAAAATTCTTGGCTTAACAAATCTGGGAAGATGAATAACTTGGTTAGGTATTCTAATCTGTACTATTTCTTTAATGCTATCCTCCAGATCACAGCAATTTGACATTGTCTTGTAAATGTTGAACATTTACATACCCTAACACCCAGCAATTCTACTTCTAGGTAAATATCCAACAGTAACTCTTAAAATGTGTACCAGGATACAAGATTGATCATGGAACCCTGGTCATAATGGTAAAAATCTAGAATTTATTTTAAAGATAAATAAATAAACAGAACAAAATAAAGTAAAATAAGATTAGGCGCAAATAAGAGTATCTCATGAAGCATGGATCATCATTAATTTAATTCTATATACTCAACATTCTTTAAAACACATTTTTTTCTTCTTATTCTGAATCTCAGTTGCATCACGGCATAGAGCACTTGGAATTCCTAGAATACAGTGATATATTTATTTACCACCTTTGTACATGTTTTTTTGGCCTACTGTGCTCTTTCTGTAGTCATTCCTTCTCATCCTCTAAGCCTCAGCTTAAGTGAGTATCCTTCCTCTGGGAAGGAGCAGTGGAGCGTTTCTAAAGACCAAGATATAGACAGTGGCCTAGTCTGTTTATTCATGAGGCCAGCCCTCCGCGAGTAGTGATATGGTGATGTGATCATTGGCCCAGCACAGGTTAGCTGATACCTCATTCATGTGGTAGGTAGAACAGAATCATGAAATTATGATGAGCTTCCTAGTAGAGGGTACATGTTTTGTTAGAAAACTGGAAATAAGGATGATCAGGCATATGGGGAAAGTGTGAGCAAAGGCATGAAAGAGGGAAAGCATAAAATATATTCCAGGAAGAATGAGAGGTCCAGTGTCTGTCATGTAAGTATAGAAGTAGGAGGCTAGAGCCTGATAAGTCCAACGTATTGATCTAGGGCTAAAGTTTGAAAGGTCTTGAGTATCTTATTAAGGAACCTGTACCTTATACTGGAGACCATGTGAAATCGTTGAGTGACTATGGGCAGGGAGGAGATGATCAAAGCTCTTTTTAGGAGAACTATTTGACAATGGTGTATAGAAAAGATTGGATGAGAGACATTCAGAACCTGTACAAAGAGCCAGAATACACACATGGGGTGTGGGTGTTCAGAATATTTTGGACACCAAGCCTTACTGAAAAGGCTGTTAATGTGTTTCTGAAACAATAAATGAAGCTTGGTCCAAAATGGGAAAAAAAAAGTCATGAAGTCAAAAGCCATGAGGGTTATCAGTAAGTCAGAATGAAAGTCAATGCAAGATTCTGAGTGTTGCAAGTAGGACTCCTGCTTTTGTGTGATTATGAAGTAGGGAGCAATGTCAGAAAGCTCAACAGAACTATGAAGGGCCAGGTTGGAAACTGCACGAGGTTGACCTATTTGGAAGTGAGAGTAATGGTTTTACAGGAGATATAAAGAATATAAAGAGGACTAGTGGCCAGAGGCTGATGTTTTGCCTATGGGAGTTCAAATTATTCTGGATGATACCACTTTACCCCTTTCAAGTCTCCAATCTACACCATGAAGACTTCTTTTTCTCTTTTTTTTGGGGGGGGAGAAGGGCTGCACTGGGTCTTAGTTGCAGCACGTAGGATCTTCCTTGCCCCATGCAGGATCTTCTTTACGGCATATGGGATCTTTAGTTGCGGCATGCATGCGGGATCTAGCTCCTTGACCAGGGATCGAACCTGGGCTCCCTGCTTTGCGAACACAGAGTCTTAGCCACTGGACCACCAGGGAAGTCCCAACCATGCAAAGACTTCTGCACAGAGAAGTTAGGTAAATATCCAATAGAATGCTGGAGCTCTGATGTAATCAGCCACAAATTAATATCGAAATAGCTTCATGACCAAGTTAGACACTAAATTCCTCTGGAAAAGTAGTCAGACTTCTGAGTGCCTGACTTGCCTGAGTACCACCTTGGAGCTCTTGGCTCCTATGAAACGTTAACATGACAAATGAGAGTTTTGATCATGCCAGATATAACAATATCCATTTGTTTAATTAAACATTTGAGGCTGCTTTTAGTGTGGCTAATTTTTTAAAATGTTAAAAATAAAATTAAACACATAATTAAGCTGACAAAAGATAAAGACCCTGATGCTCCAAGTTGAAGGCAGTTAATTTATATGGATCTGGGTCCCTGAAGGCACCACAGTTTATTAAAGTTACCAAGGCAAGGATGTGATAAAATATTTTATGCAGTTTTTTAAAGGCTAAATTGCTCTGACACTTTTAAAGTTCACAAGATGCAGTCAGTTAGGATGCCTTGTTAGCTAGCTATTGTTTCTCTTTTTGAAAGGGTCCAGAACTTGAAGCTGGGCCCTTCTTCCTTATTTCTTATGACTAAAAGCATTCATAGACTACCCATGGTTGGTCAAATAATCAGAAATTCACAGGTGGATAGACCCCAAGAGTTTATTATTATTAACAGTAATGAATTGAGAGGATCCATGCTCAGTGTACCAATACTGAATATGACTCAACTATACATCTCCTTCCACCTTCCCTACCTCTCTCCTTTTAATCTCCCTTCCTCCCTCCTTTTGTCCTTCTCCTACCTTTGTCTTCCTTTCTTTTTTCCTTCCTTCCCACCACCCCTTCCTTGTTCCCCCTCTTCCTCCTCTCCTTTCTTCTCTCCTTCCCTCCCTCCCTCCTTCCCCTTGTCCCTTCCTGTACCATTTACTCCCTCTCTTCTTAGCACCTTATCAAAAATATGCTACTCATTAAATTATCTTTCAACTTTGGAGTTCATGACTTAATGGCATTTCCCTAGCTAAGTTAGAAATATCCTCTACAACAACTCTCCAAAGTTGACATTTGGTCTCCACTTGTATTCTTCTAGCCATGGCCACTCATTACCTTCCAAGGAAATGTCTTTGCTGAGTAAAGTCAAACTTGTCTCCCTGCATTTCCTCATTGAGCGGATGATTCTCTCCTCATACTCTCTGCTTTGATACTTCCAACACAACCTTCTTTCTGAATCTAGAAATGCTCTTCACTGTCCTATCCATGTACCATGTCAATTTCTTCCTTCACCCCTTTGTTCTTGTTAGTAGCCTTCCAGAAATTCTTTCCTCTGTCTAAATTTTTGAAGTATCATCTACCTTCCTCACTAATCTGACCCTCACTGAACTGTGTTAACATTTCTGGTTAGAAGCAACCTGATGTACGTGACATTGACTGGGACATTTCAGGAGTATATATTACACATTATTCCACTTAGGAGCTATTTTAAAGTATCATACTACTGTTTGTTTATGGAAAGGCAAGAGTAGTAAAGAGTCCTGAGAGGGCACTAGCTACCACACAGTGGGGAGCCGAGAAAGCTTCATGTGCTGAGATCTCTAGCTGCTCGAAATTTATAGAATCTCTGGTCACATTCAGTTGAATAATCAAATGTGCAGGGGGAAGATGAAACCAGTGGAGTGTCTCACAGGTGAGTGGGGAACAGTGACTGGAGATAAAAGGTAGATGATATTCCAAATTTTAAGCAAGCAGACATAATTTTGGTTGGCCTATCAGTAGGTAACAGGTAACAAAATGAATTCCAGGAATGTAAAGTGACATTCCAGAAGTTATAACTTTACTAAGTAGCAGACTTGGACATGAATACAGAGCAACGCAGCCTAGAAAGATTACAAAGCAGGTCATCAGAACCAGAGCTCTGGACCCCTGGCTTCCAGTAGCACTTTGGCTATGCCTCTGTCACGTCATGGTTTGTCTAAGATTATAGTTGTTTGTGTGCCTCTTTGCCTCCTCCTTGGGCTAAAAAGCTCTCTGAAAGCAGAGTCTGGGCCTCATTCATTTAAAAAAAAATCATTTATTTATTTTGGCTGCACAGGGTCCCAGCCGCGGCACCCGGGATTTTCACTGTGGCATGCATGCAGGATCTAGTTCCCTGACCAGGGATCGAACCTATTGGGAATGCAGAGTTCTACCCACTGGGCCACCAGGAAAGTCCCCTCATTCATTTTTTATTGCACCAACACAAAAATCCTTGTCTCAGGCCACTGGGTGATAGCGACCTTAATGGATTGCCTCTGAGCACACTTGGGAGGTATGCTTCCATGTAATACTTGGTGCCCCAAAACTAAGGCAGCTGAGCTGGTGGTCTTCCTATAAGTGTTCAGGGCTTTATCCCACTACTCTAACCTGCGTTGCCTTCCTCTAGACTCCTAATTGGTCTCTCCACCGGTGTGCCTGCATTATCACTCCCACACCACTCCCACATCTAGGTGTAATTGATATGTTCCTAGAACTATTTCCTGAGTAACTTTATCCTCCTAAAACATATCCCTTGGTACCCTCACAGTCACACAACCTGTAAAATTCAGTATAAATCCTTCGTTGCAGCTTTCAAGGTCCTACAAAATATGATCCTAACCTACCTTCACAGTCTTATTTCCTACATCTCCACAAACTGGACCGTATACTATTTCTCCAAACATGAATAAACCATACCCACCCAACTTCCCCAGCTCTGTGCTTTTGCTCAGGCTGACCTACAGACCCACAATGTCCTATTATTCCCTTTTTATTGAAATACTTTTTATCTTTTAAGGCCCATATCAAATGCTCCCCTCTCCATTAAATCTTTCCTGATTTCCAAAACAGGTGGGCTCTTCCTCCTCCAGACTCCTTTAAGGCTTTATTCTTCTTTTAGTAAACATCCTATATTTTGAATTAAATCACTGTTATAATGTGTGATTTTATTCATTCATTCATTCATTTACTCAATAGACATTTATTGAACATGAGTACCTGCTTTTTTTGTCAGGCCCTTTACAAGTTGAACAAGATTGGGAAGTCACTGCAATTGAAGGGCTCAAAGTCCAGTGGAGGAGACAAGATATTTGTAAACATACACACACACAAGTATAATGTGGTAGCCCTAAAAATACGTATGAACGGAATCCTATAGAAGCAAAAGGGAAGAAACCAAGAACTTTACTTACTAGGAAGGTCAGAGAATCTATCATAGCTTAGGCAACATTTGCACTGTGACCAAGGAATGAGTAAGAGTTTGTCTAAATCAGAGAATGGTGGCTCAGTAAAGTGGATTTTTACCACGTTATAATCTTAATGAGAGGGGTAAGTGTTTTCTTCATCTCTTTATTCTCTTTCACTCTGCCTTGCACATAATCAATGTTCAAATAAATATTTGTTGAATGAATAAATGAAAGACTGTGTGAAAGAATGCATTCTCCAGAAACCAGCATGATAAGGCACACACTATAATAGTTCAGAGAATTACGCTGAATGAATGCTTACTGGGAGAGGACCAATCTATCAGTTGCTGAGGGGCTACGTTAAAAATGCAGACATGATAAATTATAACTATACATAAATATTTATCTTCATTTGGGTCATCTCCTGAGGAAAATTTCTAGAAATGGACTTCCTGAGAACTGGTAAATATTACTGAATTACTTTCCAAAGGGGTGTATCAAGCAAAAGAACAAAGGAACTCATCGTTATTGATTGCCTATTATGCGTCAGTTGCTGTGCTATCAGTTTTTATGTGCATCATCTCACTGGCGTCTCACAACAATATCGAGGACTAATTATTTCTACTTTACAGAGGAGAAAACCAAAATTCAGACAGGTTAGGGGACCTGCATTAGATCTCATAAGTAGTAAATGAAAGAGTCATGACTCAAATTCATATCAAACATTTCGAAGCCCAAATTCTGTCTACTACTATACACAGTTCAAAGAATAAGTTTATTACATTGGTTTGGCTGGAACGGTAGATCTGTTTGGGCATTCATGGGAGATCAATCTGAAGGAAGCTCAGCTGAACAAAAATATGAAGGCTAAGTTGAAGGATTTATTTTTGTTGTCACAATCAAGAATGAGTAAACATCACCCTTGATTCTTTACAAATATGAAACATTCATTCATTTGCTCATTTATTCATGTATCAAACATTTATTGAGAATGACTATAATGTCATGTGGCTCATATATACTCTGGAATTTATACATGCAGATATATGATGTTCCTTTTAAAGTATCTACAGAAACGTGTGGCAGATGTTTAGAAGGGAATGCCAAATGCTGGAGAGAGTAATTTTCAGGGACATCATGAAAAAGTAAGGCATGTCATAAAAATAATCATCACCATTACAGTTTGTTATGATACTTGTTAATATAGCAACTAACAGTTATTGGTTGCATTCAATGTATTGACCATAATGCTAAGTGCTTAACATACATTATCTCAATTTTCATAACCCTCTGAGAATGTTATTATTATCTCTGTTGCCCAGGTGAGAAAAAAATGAGGCTCAGATAGGTTGAGTAACCACCCAAGATCAAATAGCCAGTAAGATTGTACTTGTTGACCAGATGAGTAATTTTATCTTCATTTTACAGATAGGAAAATGAGGCTCAGAGTGCAAATATTGAAGTTTTCTCAAGGCCACACAATGAGTTAGTAGTTTTCAGATGGCTGTTTCTCAAGAAGCAGAATCCTGGGAGGAACTGTTAACTGATGTCAGCTAAGTCAGCATTTTTCAATCTTTAATCCACATGTAGATTACTTGGAGATCTTATTAAAATGCAGATTCTGATTCAGTAGTTTGGTGGTGAGACCCGAGATACTGCATTTCCAACAGGATTCAAGGTGATGGCAATGCTACTGGTTTATGAACCACACTCTGAGTATCAAGGAACTAAATATATTGAGTTTACTGCATACCAGGAACTCTTCTATGAATTTATCATGTATTAATTAATTGAATTACCACAGTGACCCTATGAAGTAAGTACTATTTTTACCTTCATTTTAAAACCAAGGAAATCTAAGAAGCACGAGAGAGTCTGAGTATCTTGCCAAATGAATCAGTGGTGGAATCAGATTAACAATTTAGGCAGTCTGACTCTAGAACCCATCTATGCTCGTGAATATCATGTGTTACTGTCATATGAGAGCAAAAGTTAGACACATTTTGTAATAATTCAGTGTCAATAAGAGGCCTAGTGTAGGGGAATTTTACAGGTGTTGGTCATGACGAGAAAAAAGCAATTAATGATATAACTCAGCACAGAGCATGGAAGAAACAGAATTTGAATCCAGGTAAATCTGGTTGTAAAATCCATTATCTCTTGATGATGCTAGGAACAGACTTCACACTATACTCAGCAAGGACCCACTGAATGCCTACAATGTACCAGACACTAAGGACATAATGGTGAGCAAGACCAGCAATGGCCCCTGCTTTCATGGAATGTGTATTATGGTTAGAAGAAAAATATATAATAATAACAAATGTTGAGTGTTTACTATATGCTAGATCCTGTCTTAAGTAATTTATGTTTAATCATCATAACAGCTCTGTAAAATAGGTACTAGGGCTGATGAAGAAACTCAGGCATAGAGAAGTCAGTAACTGCCCTTGGGCCACAGTTAAATAGCAGAACTAGGAATTAAATCCAGGGAGTCTGACTTCAGAATCTGTATTTATTACCACTATGTTCTAGGCCTCTATAAATAAATGAATATAGAGTGTACTAAGAGCTAGGATGGAACTAAACAAGATGCTAAGTTAGAGGAAAATAGGAGACCTACTTTAGATACAGGGGACTGAGAATGCCTTTTGGAGGAATAGGGCATTTTATCTGATGCCTGAAAGATGAGAAGAAGCTTGTCATAGAGAGAGTCAGAAGAGCATTATGCATAAAGGGAACAGAATTTGCAAAGGCCCTGGGATGGGAAAGAGCACAGAATATTTGAGTAATTGAAATAAGCTAGTATGCAAGAAAAAGAAAAAAAAAAAAAAAAAGATGAGATTAGCCTGGAGAGGTAGGCAGAATTCAGATTATACAGAGCCTTGAAGATCATGAAAGGGAGTTTGGATTTTGTTCTAAATATAACAGGAAGCCATGAGAGGGTTTTAAACAAGGGATTAAAATGATTGTGTCTATCTTGAAAAAGAGAATTCTGGTTGCTAAGTGGATCATAGATCAGAGAGTTCATGGCAAGAAACAAAAAAAGATCATTTAGTAGCCTAGGGAGAGATGACAGTGGCTTGGATCAGGTTGGCGGCAAGAGTTGAAAAAAGTGATAATGATAGAATTAACTAGGAAGAACAATGTGAAAAAGAGATACAGGACAGCTCTTATAGAGGGAGCCAGTGATCTGAGGTGTGTGGTCAGAAAATAGCGATGCTAGTCAAGAGACTCTGGCTGAAGATGGCCAATATGCAGCTCATTTCTCCATGGGAATACCAGGTGCCTCATGGGAGAGAGGGAATACCATACAATTATCAAAACTGGTTCATATCCTGCTTCAAGCTTCAAGCAGTTAACATCCAAATCAATTTTAATACTGTAGAACCAGAATGTTTCTTGTAGTTCTGCAGAGGGGAAACACAATCTACAAATTTCTGTATGCTTATTGTGAATAGTTGAGATGGGCTAGGATAGAGAAAGGATATAAAACATTCCATACAAATATAATATAACTTTAAAAGTCTCATTTCTTTATCTTCACACATCATCAAATAATGTTGGTTAAAGAGATTAATTTGAAGCAAAGGGGAGCTACAATTTACCATCACATCTGAAAAGCCAAAACATTATATTTTCATCTCATTTCAATGGGGGCACCACAGAATTATCTGAAAACACTCCTTTAAAACCTCCTCTCCTTGGAGTTATTTTAGATTTGGGTTTAAAACTTTGCTCTGCCACAAATTTTCTGGGCAAGTCAATTTGTCTCTCTGAGCCTCAATTTTGCCATCTGCAAACCAAGACCTAAAAGCCCTATTGGCAAGTGGTTGTAATAATAAAAACTAGTGTATTCCAAGTGCCAGGCATACAGTGGATACTCAACAAATGATGAGAAGGAAACGTATTGTTCTGTAAGTACTAAGTACTGAATCTGGCCCATTGTAATCATGGGGGCTCGGGTATCTCTGATGGCCTCATCTATAGGAACCTGAGGGGTTGATCTTTCAAACCTAAGAAAGTCTCAAGAAACTTTGAAACTCATAAGTGTAGTCAGCCCTGACTTGAACTAAATTCATTCAACAATCAATTAACATAAATTAATTCTTTTATTTGTTTCTGTGTTCCAAAGGATCTTAGGCTAAATGTTGAGAAATAATCTTTCAATTACCTTCTAATGATTATATTGTATTGTTTGCATTTTATGGTGACCAGCCTTCAAAATGGCTCCTAATGATCCTCAACCTACATTGCACCAGAGCTATTATGTATGATAACACTGTTGAGATAAGGTTATAAAAGACGCTACAGGTTCTATCTTGGTTCTCTCTCTCTCTCTCTCTCCATTGGATTCTTCACTCTGGGTGAAGCCAACTGCCATGTCATGAGAACTTCTTTGGAGAGGCTTATGTACCATGTGGCGAGGAACTGAAGCCTTCAGCCAATAGCCATGCAAATGAGCTTTGGAAGTGGATCTTCCAGGATCAGCCAGGCTTTCAGATGACTGCAACCTTGGCTGATAGCTTGACTGAAACCTCATGAGAGACTCTGAACTAAAACAATCCTTAAGCCATTCCCAGATTCCTGACTCTCAGAAAATGTGAGAGATAATGAAGTTATAAGCTAATATGTTTTAGAGTAATTTGTCACACAGCGGTATATAGCTAATACACTATTTTGTTACTCAAGTCTAAGGAAAATTGTCATTTACATTTAATAGCCCTTTCTCAGCACTTTGACTTAACTCTTGTAGTAGTATCTGGGGTTCAGAGTTTCTTATCTATTGTCTAATCTAGGCATGATTGTGGTCAGGATGAACCCAAGTGTCAGGATAGGCAACTGTTACCCTGATGGTTTGAGTAAAAGGAAATATGTGATATGGAAGTCCATAACCAGGCTGGAGTCAAAAGACTGATTTCAGATTGTTGAAGCTGCTCGGGTAGGAAACGAGAATCAGAGACTCAGCCTGGGACCTGACACTTAGCAGGTACTCAGATATCTGTTGATAGAGATTCCTCACACTTGAACCAAGTCAACCCATCCATAAGTAGATGGATTTGTCTCTCTTACAAAGGGCATGCTTCCAGATCCAGACTGCAACAACTGTGCCATGTACTTATAGGTATCCAGTGGCTATGAGAAGACCAGGAATCTGTGTTTGTGTGTGTATGTGTGTGTTTGCACATGCAAAAGTGCATGAAATTATGCTTACATGTGTGTGGCTGCACCAAAACTAAGATTTATTTCCAATTTTTCTTTTAAATTCAGCACAGTTACCATGTTGGGAACTGATCTACTTTGTCAAATGAAGAGCAGCTTGTCATGTGGCCATTTACCTGACTCTGGGCACATTCTCTTTCATCCTGGAACTGTCATCGCAGATGGCAGAGGCAATACCCCGTGTGGCTACAGTTTGAGAAAAGTTAGGGTATAACCATAGTATAGGAAAGAGGCAGCTGGCTAACTCCTCCTTTGCAGGGCAGGCCAAGTTTGACAGATCAGTTAGGGAGATCATGTTTGCAGCAAAGATCCCAGACCATACCCAGAAATGGGCATTGTTAACACTGCCAACTCATCATCTGGGAGTTCCCTGTCATAGTGACTTATCTTTATTAGAAATCTGTTTAATGTCCCATGTGGAGCTGAGAAGATAACCCCCTCAGTCTTATTTCATCTACCTACTGATGGAGACCCACTTCCCTATTTTCCTAGATTTTGGTATCTAGGAGTATGGTGTGTGTAATGGTTAAGAGACTGGACCCTGGAAGTCAGACTGTGTGACTTCAAATCCTGGCTCTTCCACTTAATATCAGGGAAACTTGGGAAAGCCCATCTTCAACTCTCTAAGCTTTATTTTCCTGAACTGTAGAATGGGATAAAAATAGCTCCTATCTCAAAGGATTGTTGGAATAATTAATTAATGCATATAAAAATCTTCAAACAGTGTGCCTGGCACACTGTAAGTATTCAATATTTCTTAGCTATTTTTATCATTATTAGTACTATGAAGCAGCTTGGTGTAGAAGAACGAACTTGGGTTTTAGGGTTGGATGCAGTTTTTGGGTGACCTTGACAAGTTACTCAGCCTCTTTGAAACTCTATTTCTTCATCTGGAAAAGGAGAAGATATTATCTACACTGGAGTGTTATTTTAAGGATTAAATAAGATCATACATGCATAAGATCTGAGACATAGTAGGTAAAAATAAATTATATTTCTTTTCTGCTTCTTTAGCTAGGTTATAAGTGCTAACTCAGAAATCTGATATTTATGGAAAAATGGCATCCATTATCCTTAAAAAATGTACGTGAAGAAGAGTGCACTGTTGTACGGAAAGGGGAGTGGTTCTGTGTTTAGCATCAGATGGGCAAAAGCATTTAAGTTCATGGTTGGATGCTTTTGAGTTTCTATGAAAACAAAATCCAGCAGATATAATTAAGTATGCAGCATTCGGAATGGAAGCAGGCACTCCTCTTCATTGTGTGGGCAATAAAACCTGGAAGAAAAAACAATCGATATGTTGGTTCAATTAAGTTTTCAGCTACCAATAACTAATTTCAGTCGTCATGGTTTTTCTAGGGTCTAAAATATATTGCTTATTCTTCTTAAAATATTAATATATCCCTGAATTATTTATTGAGCCAAGAAACACTGTACTCTTTTAACATGGAAGAGAATGGAAGGTTATTTCATGTCAGCACCATAGAAGACAATAATGAATCTGAAATGTAAATAATACCTCTGAGAATAGAGCCTGGTTGAAGGCCAAAACAGGTAATTTCTAGACTTTCTTTTGTGATAAAGAAGTTGGAAAGCCATGGAAAAATGCTGTTCTGGGCTTCTGATTCTTTTAGGGTTGGCAGCATCTTGTGGGCTGTTTATATCATTCTAGAATGTTTTGATCATTTATAATACTATTTAATTTCATGTCATTAAAAGAACCTACTATGATAATAGCAATAGCTATCATTTATT
Organism: Monodon monoceros; assembly: GCF_005190385.1. Taxonomy (NCBI): domain Eukaryota; kingdom Metazoa; phylum Chordata; class Mammalia; order Artiodactyla; family Monodontidae; genus Monodon; species Monodon monoceros. The sequence goes on from NW_021703774.1 coordinate 140,621,948, forward strand.
GAGATTTTATTATGTCCTGGGCACTATGCTAAGTGTTTATATACCTTACCTCATCTATACTCTTAACTCTGTAAAGCAGGTACTGTTACTGTCCCTATTTTACAGAAGAAACTGAGATCCAGAGAGGTTAAGTGTTTTGAATCCCTGGCCTCTGACTCCAGAGCTCTTTTCTTGATGAAATAACTTACCACTTTCACTCATAGACAGCATTAATCCCTCCTGCCTCTCTCATTCAACAGCTGAATGCCTTGTGCTTCTACTTTGCTCTGCCTGGCTTTGTAAATGTTTGTTTATGTTGGTATTTTCCACTATTGCAATGCAAAGAGCATGGTCTTTGAAATTAAACAGAGCTGGGCTTGCTTTCCACATCTTCCCCTTACTAGCAATGTTACCTTGGATTACTTAGCGCTCAGAATAAATCTCCAAGGTGGGAACTATTTTATCTCAGTTTATCACTCAGTAATCTGGGGCTTAGAGGGGTTAAGTACCCTGACCAAGGTCTTACTACAAGTATGTGGAGGAGCTGCATTCGAACCCAGGTCTGTCAGAAGACTCCAAATCTCATGCTTTTAGTAATTTGTCTTATCTACATGATTGCAAATATTTGGAGTAGCAGTTTGGTGACTGGGAGATCATCTAGAAGCCCCCTAATTTTGCAGATGGAAACCAAGACCCAGAAAAAGGGAGACGGTGCTCAGGACACATGCCGAAAGTGTGTACTATGAGTTCTGTTTTGCTTTGGAATATATATGTCTAGTCTTTGAAAATTCACTACTTCTCTATGTAACTGAGGTTTCAATCACATAGATTAAAGGAAAATGAAAATTTATAGAGATATTACTGTCTGCTTAATTTGATATATTATATAAATCATATAATACTTATAGCAGCCTCATTGTTTGGGTATTATTATCTCCATTTTACAGATGAGGAGATTGAGAAAAGGGGGGTTAGTACCCCTGGGTTCTGCTAAGCAGTGGTTTGAAATATTCCTGTTGAGAAGCGCTCTGCTCCCTCTCTTGATAGAAAGGCTACTCACTCTGCTAGGTAGTGGTATAAAGGAAGCTATTGTGGAGTGATGCACATGGAGAAATTATCTCTCTTCCTTTTGGTCTCATTGGAATGACTTTTATTTGGGGTGACCTTGAGTTTCTTTTCATCATTAAGGGAGATATACTGTGTGTTTAAATACTGCATTATTAATATTATTTGCCTGGGTGCAGAGTCATGATCAATTTTTCATGTGCATCATTCTTCATGCAGCACTAGTTGAATTTCAAGTAGATCCTTACCTTTACCTCTCCTCCCTCAGTGACAATCTCCAACAAGGAGGATGGCAGGCCTGAGACTCCTTATGCACAGGAGAGATCAGAAATGCTTCCCTAGGTCAGCCCAAGATTCTTCGTTGATAAGGGCACCATGAGGCAGCTGTGAGGATGTGGTAGGTATCTTCTTGAAGCTGAACTTTGTACCAGAGGATGCAGAGTCAAACTCCTGAACCTCCCATAATATTCTGTGACTTCATTGTCTTATCCGAGTCACCTCCATCCCTTCTTCCCCACCTACCCCCTCTCATCTGTCCTACTTCAAGCATTCATTGAACATCTATAATATACCAGGCACTGTACCAGAGGCTGGGGATGGGGACAGAAAAAATAAAAATTTCTAGTTTTCAATGGACCTCCCCATCCTGACTGGGAGGCAGACACAGAGCAGTGTGATTGACACTATGATCTAGAGAGGTACAGGGAATTCTTTTTTTTTTTAAGTTTCTTGGTAGGGTCCAGGTTTCTTTCTGCCCTGAATTATATTTATTTTGTAACCCCCATGTGAGTGAAATTTTACACTCATTTCCCCAGATAGCTTCTTGGCATGTGGCCAGATCAGCTCATCTTCCAAATCTCCAGGGTATATTTGAAATAGGGGACAGGTGTGCTTACCCGCAAGTCTCGCTAATAAATCTAGTTAACAAAAACAGCATTAATTTGGTGATTTGTACATGAAACTTTATACTCCCTCCTCCCATGCTTGCCAAATACCTCTTCTTCTAAGGACCCAACCTTAGAAATGTGTGGGAAGCAGCTCTAGGTGGACCTTCCATGCTAATCTTATTAGCCTTTCTGATGCTTTTGATGCAATCCATGGGATTATCTTCCTTCCCATTCTCCTGTTAATCTGTCCCAGGTCTTGGAAGCTGATTTACTGGGCTTACTGGGCTTGACCAGAGTCCCTTCAAGAAGAGAAATTGGTTCTGATTCATCTCTGAAACCCCAGGTCCACGCAGCACAGTGACTAACACAGAGCAGACACTCAAGAGGATGTTTGAGGGAGGAAGGGAAGGGAGAAAGAAGAAAAGAAGGGAAGGGAGAAAGAAGGGAAGGGAAGGGTAAATAAAGATGGGGAGAGAAGGGAAGAAGAATAAAGGAAGGCAATGTTCCCATTTCATTACCTACTCCACCAAGACAAGGAAGGTTTTTGTCATTCAGTGGTGGTAGCATAGTGGTAAAGAGGGAGTCTGAAGTAACCCAGATAGATAGGGTGTTGTCCACCACATACTAAAGCTCTTTGAACTTTAGCCCTTTTCTTACGTGGGAATAATAGTACCTACTTCTTAAACTTATTATAAAAGTTAAACTAATGTATATAAAATACTTGGTGTAATCCGACACATAGTAAGTGTTCAATAAATGTTACACTTTATTAGTATGTTTTATTAGTATTTATTAGGTATGTTTTATTAGTATTTATTAGGTTTTTTTAAATCTCATTGTCTCTTTCCCTCCTGTATTTTTCCTACTTTTTACCTTCACCGTGAGCAGGAAATTCCTTCCTCAGAAAGCATTATCTCTTAACATTTCTCAAAGTGTTCTGCAAAACAGATGTTAATAGGGTTACATAAAGGAAGGATTCATATTTAAATAAATTTGAGAAGCCTGGATTAAAAATAAATTAGCCAGATTCTTTACAGCAGGACTTTTTATAAGATTGGAATGTGCTATTACACATAGTAAACCTTGAGAGGGGGCCAGCACGTACAGCATTCCCACAGTTATTTGACTATAGATGCTCTCTCCCTCGTTTCTTCCCAGACTATCTTCTGGAATTAGTGTTCTTAAGGACTTCTTTGCCCAACACTGCCTTAAAGAATTATCACACTGTTTTTTCTGTCCCTGTCAGAGGACAGGAGTCAGTTCCATAGATTATTTGTTTACTTACTGAAGCACTCCATTAACAATTTTTTTTTAACTATCAATGGGAAAGGACAAAAATTTCCCGGAGCCTCCTAGGCTTTCTTCATGTGTATATATTTTTTAAAAAGGAGTTAAAAATTTTATTTTCATCCAGCTATTCATTTAACAAACATTTCTGAGAATCTATGTGTTGGGCTGCTCCCCGCAGGCCTACAAGGCCTGTGCTTGTCCAGCTTCAAGACAGAAGAAAGAGCCCAGAGTCAGCAACAGAGACATCAGTGGTTTAGTGGATGGGGGAGCTTACGCATCTGAAGCAAGGTAGTAGAGCCACACCCCACCGTGTATGGTGGACGGTGGGCGGGACATGGTGGCAGTCTGCGCTCCTGGTGGGAGGAAGGGGAGATTGCCAGTTATAGGGGGAGTTATGTCGGGTTGGCTCACTAGTTACCAGGGAAACCAGCAGAAGGTCAGGCCCCTCCCCACCCCTTTGATAAGAAAGATCGATCACTAGCTGGGGCCTAGGGCAAGTATGTAGGAAGGTCAGTCATGTGAGTAGGGTGTAGGTAAAGCAGGCACTGGTCGAGCAGGGGATTACAGAGAGCAAGAGAGCAACCATCTTGAGTTGGCCTGACTATACATTATGTTTGCCACTCATAGTGCTGAGCGTTGCTGGAGCGTAGGACTGATACAGAAAAAGGCAATCAAACTTTCAGTTGCAAGTAGAGTGATTAAGAATCTACAAGGGAATATGGGAGCTCATCAGAATATCATTTAATACAGCCCGGAGGAGTCAGAGAAGGGTGCCTGCAGGAAAGATCCTGATAAGATCTCAGAGATCAGTAGGATTTAGCCAAATGAAGGTGAGTAATTGGGGAGAATGAGTCTATAGGAAAGAGGGAACATCATGTGCAGAGAAGTAAGAGACACATGTTGAAAGAAGTTCAGTGAGCTGAAAGATCAAAATGAAAATAGCACATGCTTATTGTAGCAAATTTAGAAAGTACTGAAAAGTACACATGACTCAGGAAAATCCCCTCTGATTTCTCCTCTTAAAGACAGCTCTTAAAATTTTATCCTATTTCCCGTTAGTCTTCTTTCTATGCATTTTCCCTTTACATAGTATAGCATAGAATATATTAATATATACATCTGTTTACTCTTAATAGTTCATTGTGAGTATATATGCAATTTGTGAAAGACTGCTTTGAAGCTTCACTTTCAATCACTGATCATGATATATCTGTGCAGCTGAGACCTGTAGTGACCCTTCAGCTTCAGCTATAATGGAGCAACAACAGTGCTCCAAACAGTACCCCGTTGTTTTCCTTGATCACCTCTCTGGTGACAAGACTCCATGGTTAAGCCGCAAGCTGGACATATTTTATAACAACCTGCACACGTCTAGGGTGTGCAAGGCCCCAGGTACATATTTTTGGTGGGGCTCCTGTCTATAGAAATGATTTGATTAAAAATTTTGAAATTCATGGACCCATGTGAAGAATGTGAATTTAGATGAAGATTTAGAGCAACAGTTAGGGAAGAGATATGTTTGGTTATTGTTCAATCAGTGCATGTGAAGCATCCAGACACCATCTTTTCATGTTCTTTATTGCCAAATACACGGTTCCTGGTTAATTTCATATTTCCCATCTGGAGAAAAAGGAGCAACATCGATATTACTCATGATGCATGGCTCTTTGGAACATGTTTGTATCAAAACAATATAGGTCGCCTTGCCTCTGCAGTTTCCTAATACCATTAATTTAATGCTGGCTATATTATTACTCATGGCACCTCATCATTCATGGTGTTGTTAAAGAAAAAAAATATTCATGACACTTGTTAAAGAATGGTAAAGCAGAGTTTATTCAGAGGGGTTACTGCAATGGGGTTTTGTAGGGGAGAGAGATCAGACTCAACGCCAGAAACAATAAGGAAAAATGAAAATTTATAACCAAGGAGCAAGAGAGGGTGGTGGTCAGTGGATAGAAAAATACAAATTACTAAGAGGAGACATCAGAGAAGAGGAGAGACTGTGGTTAAACCAGCTGATTCTTACTGAAGACAGGCCAGGGTGATTAGATGTTACCTGGGGGATAATGGAGGATGAAGAACGTGATTAGGTATTGAGGGTGAGCAGGTTATCATGGATGGGGATTCTGGCTAAACTGACTTAGCAGGATTCTGGCTAAAATTGAATAATGTGGAGATGAACATGGAAGCCCAAAAGTCAGGGCCTAGTTGAGAGAAGGGAATTCAGAGGAGCCTGAGTAGAGTTTGGTCAAGGAGAGAATCTTTGTTGTGTCTCCCACAAATACTGGTTTCTACTAACTCTTTCAAAGGGTTTTTATGATGCTGCGTTGATGATGAACACAAATGCAGGACTCATTCCAAGTGTGCAGGAAAATGTGAATGATAATTCTTGGTCTGGTCATGTTAAATGTACCATCCAGAACCGTATAGCATAAACATAGATCAACATATTTTCCAACCGTGTCTTTTCTTAATCTCTTTAGCTTTAGGCCATAATCACCATATCCCTAACATGTGTGCTCTTCTGATGTTGACTGCACAATGTTAAGTGCCTTCCATATACCACCATCAGTAGGAAGAATAAGCAAGGGACCCATATGTGAAGAGAGAAGAACATACCCATTCACACAAGGAAAGTTTGTCCTCATATGGCACACCTTAGGACAGACCTAGGAGAGCACAGCATTCACACATTAATTGCAAACAATCAGGAGAACTTGTGGGAAATGTAGAACAACCACTTCAAAAGACTTCAGAGAAGGTAGGCATGAGATAGGTACAGCCACTTCTAGAGAACAGCCTGGCTCTGCTGTCCAGGAGGAGACACAGGGTAAAGGATGCCTGCTGCCACCCATGCTGTCTTCAGTTGCTCTAACTCCAGAGACAACACCATGGTTGGAACATAGACAGGTCAGAGCCAGTGCCTGGGTCCATACACATTGCTCAAGCCCAGAGGTCAGTGGCGGACCGTGAACCATCAGTAGCCTAGATCCTTGGACTTGTCCTATAGCCAACATGAGTGGGAGTCACCCAAAATCATCATGTTAGCATTATCCTGGTGGTCTAATATTGCATAATCCTGTAAAAGAAATATCACACCAGCTGACAGAAGTGATCTGCTCTCCCAGCCATCCTCCTGGAACTGGGACCTAGACACGGGCCATAGAACAACCCCATAACCATGAGTCCTAGAGCTCCTCAGATCATCTGCCTGTTTCTACATGTGAGGAACAGGGGGTAGAGGGTTTGAGAGCACCCGGAGGATGAGAAAGGGGAACCTGGGCACCCTGCCCAATTGTCACTGCTATCCCTGGTTGACCTTAGGCACTAGAGAACTTAGAAAATTTCAAGATAGGCCCTTCTGGTGACCAGGACCCAGAGGAGCCAAGTCTTGGCTCAGGATATTCTGCTTCTCTTCCATAGTCAGCCCAGGCACTGGAGAGGGACTTAGACAACTTCCAAAATTGTGAGACCAGAAACAGTGGTCCCGCTTAGCAGGGTCAGAAGGCATTACTGAGCCTAGTCTAGAAGTTTCAGTTCTGGCTTAGTGAAAAGTTCCAAAGAAATGATTCCTATCTCACCCTCAAAAGTATATTCACAATAGGTAGGTTAGCTGTTGAGGGGAGCTGAGTGCATTTACTTCAGAGAAACATGTAATTTCCATTGTCCTGAAAGAAATAGAAAATAGCCAAATTCCAGAAACCACCATGTAAACACCCCAGTGACATGCTCCTAACTTCACAGGGAATAGATAATAATAGTAATAATGACACCGGTAACAACAGTAATAAGTATAAAATTACAGTTTATTGAATACCTGCTATATTCCAGGAACCATGCTAGGTGCTTCATGCATATGTTACCTTTAATCCTGCTATAACCCTACAAAGTAGATATCACCTCCATTTGATAATATGAAGAAAATAAGGTTCAGGGAAGTGAGGTGATTTACCCAAGGTCACTCAGCTGAGGAGTGGCAAAGCCAGACCCGCACAATTTTATAGCCCATGTTCTTTGCATTACCTCTTACTGCCTTTTCTAAGTTGATTAGCAAGTGCCCCTTGAGAGTGCAGAAAAATAGCCCTGTTTGGGACACAGACTCAGGGTGGTGCACAGGGGCACCTACAGGACCTAAGACTTCTCCCTGCCAGCCTAAGACCTGGCCAGGGTGCTTTGTCACTACCTCCCCACCCCACTCACCTGCCCTTTTCTCGGCCTGAATCACTATCCCCTTCCTTCAAGTCTGTAGCCTCGTCCCTCTTCCCAGTCATGCCATTGGATTTTTTTTTTCCTAATTGCATTTGTACGTCAGCATTTCATTCTTCAGTGGGCTAAAATTAGGTGCCCTCCCTTTCTTCACGTAAACAAGCATGTGAAGCCTCCTAGCAGATGACCTTTAAGCTATTGGCTGGCCTTGAAAGTACAGTTTTCACTGGAAACCTGGGGGCAGCAACTTCTTTTCTTATGAGGTGCTGTGGAAATTCAGAGACCTGGATGCTAGCCCCTGCGTGACCTTGGTCAGGTTACTGCCTCTTTCTGAGCTTGGGTTTTCTAACGTATGAAATGGGGTTGTGGGGGAACTTGGGGTGGATAAGCTCTAGTTGCAACTTGTTAACCTATTCTCTTTCTCAAACAGACGTGCAAGAATAGCATCAAACTGAGCAAACACATCTAGGAATCCCCTTCTCTATGATCACAGGGCAGTGCGGTATGAGAGAAAGAGCATAGGCTTTGGGGTCACAAAGCTCTGGGCTTGAATCCTGCCTTTCTACTTCTGTGTGACCTGGGGAAAGTCATTTAATGTCTGCAGACATCTGTGGGCAGAAAATGTCATCTCCTGCTCTCCTCTTCTGTCTCTTCCCTCACTGAGGCTGCTCCTTTATCAGCTCCAAAGCATCTGTTTTGTGCTGGCTTCAGCACTCTGGGCTTGCTGAAACTGATGAATTGTGACTCCCTCTGACCCCAGTCCTCTTCCTCTTGACCCCCCAGCTGCTCTCTGCCACCAAGCCGTGCCTTTATAATCAGAATTTTAGGTTGCTTGTAATGATAATGGATGAGGCAGAAGAATGGCAAACATCTGAATCAGGCCACACAGGGAGCCTAGTATGATCACCCAGGCCCCATCATGCTCCCTGGAGGGGTTCTGGAGCACTTCTCAGTGTTCTATTCATGGGTTCAGAGCAATGGTGCCCACATGCCAGGTATATCTAATGACATGGGACACTTACCACCACCATCCCACCTTACAGCTACCAACCCCTCACCATCTTGGCCAGACACCTGAGGTGGGTTCTCTTCTCAGCTGTGTGCTTCCTCTTTCAACGAACGTGTGTCCACTTACCTACTCACTCACTAATCAGACACTCATCCATTTATTTAAATTGACAGAGCCGCCAGAATGATGTTACCAACTTTTTCGAATCAGCCCCAGCAAGGTTCTTCCTTCCTAGTGTTGATCAAGCCAATAGAATGAGACCAAGTTCTGTGAAGAAGCTTCATTCTTTAGCCAAAGAATGGAGAGGTGCGAGCTTGCGCTCCAGAGCACAGGCCCTCCCCTCTCCCGGCCAGGCTCTCTGACAGGCCGTAGGTGGGGCTGCTGTATAGGGTGCTCTTCAGCGGGGAGGGGGCGGAGTTCTTGCGGGTTGGGCACAGCTGTGCTGCTCGCACTCCAGATCCGGGCGCACGGGCAGCGTCTCTGCACGCTGGCCCGCGCCCAGCACGCCATCTTGAATTGCAGTGCTGTGCGCAGCGTTTCTGCACAGGCCCACCGAACTGAAGTATCTGCGCAGCCGTTTAACACCAGAAACTCTGGTCTGAAGGGCCCGGTGCAAGGCCTCCGAACGCGGCAACTTCTGAGCGAGTGAAACTGGCCTAAACACAAAGGAAAAGGAAAAAAAAAAGGTTAGAGTTTATTTTATTACCCAGATTCTATTTCATTTCCCAGGAATTGTTAATGGGCTTTGCCGGTGATAATAACACATAGTTTTCGTCCTCCCTCACAATGCTAGGCACTTTACATAGCTGATCTTATTCACTGTGGTTAGGGGTGTAGGTTCTGCAGTCAAAGTGCCTGGATCCAAATCCTGACTCTTCTACTTGTAGCTGTGACCTGAGGCCAAATCCTTAACCTTTGGGGCCTTTCCTTTCTTCGTTATTGGATTGGCCAAAAAGTTCATTCCGTTTCCCCATATCTTACGGAAAAACCTGAACGAAATTTTTGGCCAACCCAATATAAAATAGAGACACAAATACTACCTACAGGATAATAGGTGTTCAGAGAATAAATGAGCTCGCGTATAAAAAATGCTTAGAACTAGACCTGATACATAGTAAATACGCAATAGAAATGAGCTGTTATGACTAAAGCGCGCAACGGTCGTGAATACCGTTATTACCTCCATTGGGGGATATAGAAACTGAGGTAGGAAAAGCTGGAAAGTCATCCAAGTTTAAAGAACTGATCAATAGTAGAGTTGTAAGTCAAAATTAGGCCGTCTTATTTATGATCTGTAATTTACTTGGCAGAGGAATTGGGTGGGGTGGAAGGGTGGTGGTGAGAAGATTATCTACAGTAAGAAAAATAAATGCTAGTGCAAAAAAAAAAAAAAGGCTGATCCTGTCTCGGATACTTCCTGCTCTTACCTTCTAACTATATTCATGACTTTCTGAAACAACCCCTTTCAACCTATGACTTTCTAAAAGAATCCCTCCTCCAGCCAAGCTGCAGATTCCTCTCACCTTCGCTGTATTGTTTTCCTTACCTGGACCACCACTTCTGCCTGTTCCTGGATGAAGCTGGATTGACCCCATCCTGTCTTTCTTGGCTTAGCTCACACCCTCTCTCCCACATCTTCTGTTCAGCCATCAAATGCTCTCTGGAACTTCCCAGAGAGGAGTATCTTGTTCTGTCAACACCGTCACCACCAGCCTCACTGCCTTTGCTGTCAATGTGATTTCAGCCTAGAACCCTCTCTCTGCCTATGAAAGCTCTTACTCTTCCTTCAGGGCCTAACCTAAGTGCCTTTCTGTCTGTGGTCTTACAGGGCTCTGCAGGCTGAGTTAGTTAGCCCATGCATTGTGTGCCCCATTCCTCCTGAACTCCTCTCTCACAGCATTTATCACCAAGTTGTCACTGTCTGTTTTTAGGTTTCTCTCAGCTTAGTCTTTGAGGTCAAGGATTGTGTCTCATTCATATCAGGGGCCTTAGCACCCAACATAGATCTGAGGGATCAGCAGGTATGTGTAAATTAGATAAAGTGAAAGAAACTGCACTGAAGTGAGCTGGGTCTTTGAGCATGAGTATGAGGTATAAGTGAGAGGGGCTAAAGGCTCAATGTTCATTAAACACAGTGCTAGATTCAGGCTGCTTTTAAAGGCAAGCCTTTGGACCTACCCTTCCTTCCTTCCTTCTCTCCTTTTCTTCCTTCCTTCCTTCCTCCATCCCTCCCTCCCTCCTTTTTCCCCTTCCTTCTAAAACTGATTAAATGTCTTTTTTGTGTGTTTAGTGCTGGAATATAAAAGAGTAAGCGCTGCTCCTTACCTCATATTACCCGTTCATGGGGCTTCCTCAGTGATGGGCTCCCTGGGGGCATCCCTGCCTCCAAAGACTCCCTGCCTCCAAAGTCCTCTAACATAGCCCCTCAAGACCCTCTCCCTCTGTCTTTTGCAGAGTTCTAAAGCCCGAGTATCCACTGAGAGTCGTCATCAGGCAGCAACACACTGGCTCAATCCTTTTTCCCCATCTTCTTTCTGTGGGCTCCAAAATAGGGCAGATCGACAGTGTTCAGAGCATATTCATACCATTGCCTTATGCCATGTTTAGTCTTGCTGGTGGAGAGGCTAAGAGAGGATGTAATTTGTTCCTTACAGATAGAAAAACCAGGGCTCAGAGGACTTGTGAGACCCAGTTTCTGTTCAGATCTGTGCATGGGCCTGCTAAAATGCATTACACCATGGATGACCTAGCTTTTTCATTGGCAGAACCATTTTCTTTTTTTTTTTTAACATCTTTATTGGAGTATAATTGCTTTACAATGGTGTGTTAGTTTCTGCTTTATAACAAAGTGAATCAGTTATACATATACATATGTTCCCATATCTGTTCCCTCTTGCATCTCCCTCCCTCCCACCCTCCCTGTCCCACCCCTCTAGGTGGTCACAAAGCACCGAGCTGATCTCCCTGTGGCAGAACCATTTTCAATAGGATTAAAGCTATTTTACATTAGAGAACCAGCACAGTCTGGGTTGGCAAATGGCAAATAGAGATGAAATGGTGAGAGAGTTGCTGCTGAGAAAATGACATGTTCAGGGTTGTGTCCCAAAAAGCAGTAATTGCTGACTCCTACATTTTTGTTTTTGTTTTTCCACTTCACTCCCCATGCCTTGATGTATGTAGATGGTTAGGACTGACTCCTTCCTGAGAAGATCTGTGATTTACTGTTTTCCTTTCATTTGTAAGGCTTCTCAGTCAGACCTAAGGATACCCTAGGAAACTGATTCATCCATCATGTTATCAAGTATTCCCTGAGTACCTGCTCCATGCCAAGCCCTGTCTGGACACACCTAGAATTATTAAAAAGCATGACACAGTCCCTGCCCTCGTGAAGCTCACAGTCCAGTGACAGAGATAGACATATTTGCATCAAATAAAACTGATACAGAGAAGACACAGTTGCACCAAGTTCAAGACACAGTTGCAGGGCTGTGCCAGGGGACACAGAAGATGAAGGAGCCACTTTCCACGCAGTATCAAGAAAGTCCTCCTAGCTAGAGCAATCCTTGCCTTGAATCTGGAAAAATTCATAAAGAAGTGTTACCTGGGAGTTCAGGATCAGGAAGGGCATTCCAAGAAAAAGCAGCCGCATGTGCCCAGAGCTAACAATTTGATGTGTTTCAGAAACAACAAACAAGTTCAGTCTGGCTTCTCCTTAAACTAATGAATAGTCTTGGGAGGAGGTAAGGCTAGATAAGTATTGGGAGGTGGGGGTAGACCCCTATCACACACTACTACATTGTTGGCTTGTCCATAGGGCAATGGAAGGTCTCAGAAGGGAAGTGACTTACCCAGTTAATGCATATCTCTGTCTGTCAGGAATGGAATGGGATGAACCCTTGTAAAGCGGCTGGAAGATCTGGGTTCTGCCTCTTTCTCCATCCCCTGCAGATTGGGTGAAAATGTTCAAGTCTTGTAATGTCTTCAAGCCTGTTTCTTCACTTGGAAAGTAGGAATAATATCTAACCTGCCCATCCTATAAGGTTATTTTGAGAAGAAAATGAAGAAATGGGTATGAAACTAATTTGTGAGTTATAAAAAAAATTGTCATTATTATTATTTATAATATCTTTTTTGTTACCATATTAAGCTTATATTCTCAATAGACATTTTAATATCCCTCAAATAACAGAAGTAGTATCTGCAATAAAAAGTTTTATGATTACTTTCCTGGGATATTATTTAGAACGAAATTTAACACTATTATAAGCATAGAGATGGGGTAAAAGAAGTGAAAGAAAATATTTATTGAGCACTTACATGCCAAGTGCTATGCTAGATTCTTTACTCACATTTAAATCATTCAGTACTCCCATGAGAGCAGGGATTATTATTCCATTTTATAGATGAGGAAACTGAGGCTCACAGAGTTGTAATAATTTATCAAAAGTCACTCAACTAGTGAATGGCAGAGCCAGGATTATAACCCAAATATGCATTAGCCCAAATCTTTCATTCTTCTCTATACATTTGGTTTTTTGGAGAAAAAGGAAGTGAGGCAAAGGAGACAGGAGATGTTTGCAGATGGGAATAGATATGGCATGCATTTGAGAGAGTGAGGAGCTCTTCCCAGCTAGGAAAGAGTAGGTGAGTTTAGGATCACTCAAAAATTTTAGCCAAAAAGTTTTGAAAGCCATGCAACAGTTTTTTTGTTTTTTATTTTTTTTAGCTCTTGACTTACAGGCATGAGTGACTGGACATTGTTGAATAGAGGAGATCTAAGTAAGGCTGTTTTGAGGGGGAGATTAGGTCAAATGAAGAAAGCTTCAGAGAAAAGCAATGATCTAAACAATGTTTTAGGTTTTACTTTTTTTTTTAGTTTTATTGGAGATGCTAGGTGTTTACTGTTTGATAAAAATTATAGTTAAATAATACATTTTATTATTATTCTGTTTATATCTTTTAAGATACCAGATTCCCAGAGTATAGAGCCAGCAGAATATTTATCAGATTCTATAGCCCTGAAATCATTAGAAGTTGCACAGTTTTCATAGACATAATCTTAGGTTCCTAGAAAAACTTAAGTGTGAGCCACTATGGAAAACAGTTAAAAAACTAAAAATAGAGCTACCACTCCTGGGCATATATCTGGAAAAGATGAAAACTCTAATTTGAAAAGATACATGCACCCAACTGTTCATAACAGCACTATTTACAATAGCCAAGACATGGAAGCAACATGGGTTCCTTCAACAGATGAATGGATAAAGAAGATGTGGCTTATATATAAGCACATATATATGGCTAAGTGAAACATTAATTAGCCATGAAAAAATGAAATATTGTCATTTGTAGCAACATGTATGGACATAGAGAATATCATACTAAGTGAAGTAAGTCAGACAGAAAGACAAATATTATATGATATCACTTGTATGTGGAATCTAAAACCACAAATTAATCTATTTACAAAACAGAAATAAACTCACAGACATAGAAAACAAGCTTATGATTACCAAAGGGGAAAGTGGGGGTGGGGGAATAAATTAGTATGGGTATGGGATTAACAGACATACACTACTGTGTATAAAATAGATAAGCACAAAGATTTACTGTATAGCACAGGGAACTATATTAAATATCTTCTAATAACCTATAATGGAAAATAATCTGAACAAATATATATATACATAACTGAATCACTCTGCTGTACATCTGAAATTAACAGTACTGTAAGTCAACTATACTTCAATTGAAACACACACACACATACACACACACACACACACATACACACACACCCACCAAAAAACAAAAACAAAAACAAAAAACAGTTCAGCTGAATCCTAGCCTAGTTTCTTTCAAGTCCCTTTCCTGTAACTACGCTGGACTATTAGGTCCCTTGCCTAAAATGTTCTTCCCTTATTTTCTATCAACCAGTGTTATGTCCAATTATTGACTCAGATCTTCTTTTTTTTTTAATATGTTTTAAATCTTTATTGGAGTATAATTGCTTTACAATGGTGTGTTAGTTTCTGCTTTATAACAAAGTGAATCATTTATACATATGTTCCCGTATCTCTTCCCTCTTGCATCTCCCTCCCTGTGCTATGCGGCTGCTTCCCACTAGCTATTTACCTTACGTTTGGTAGTGTATATATGTCCATGCCTCTCTCTCGCTTTGTCACAGCTACCCTTCCCCCTCCCCATATCCTCAAGTCCATTCTCTAGTAGGTCTGTGTCTTTATTCCTGTCTTACCCCTAGGTTCTTCATGACATTTTTTTCCCCTTAAATTCCATATACATGTGTTAGCAAACGGTATTTGTCTTTCTCTTTCTGACTTACTTCACTCTGTATGACAGACTCTAGGTCTATCCACCTCATTACAAATAGCTCAATTTCGTTTCTTTTTATGGCTGAGTAATATTCCATTGTATATATGTGCCACATCTTCTTTATCCATTCATCCGATGATGGACACTTAGGTTGTTGCCATCTCCGGGCTATTGTAAATAGAGCTGCAATGAACATTTTGGTACATGACTCTTTTTGAATTTTGGTTTTCTCAAGGTATATGCCCAGTAGTGGGATTGCTGGGTCATATGGTAGTTTTATTTGTAGATTTTTAAGGAACCTCCATACTGTTCTCCATAGTGGCTGTACCAATTCACATTCCCACCAGCAGTGCAAGAATGTTCCCTTTTCTCCACACCCTCTCCAGCATTTATTGTTTCTAGATTTTTTTGATGATGGCCATTCTGACTGGTGTGAGATGATGTCTCATTGTAGTTTTGATTTGCATTTCTCTAATGATTAATGAAGTTGAGCATTCTTTCATGTGTTTGTTGGCAGTCTGTATATCTTCTTTGGAGAAATGTCTATTTAGGTCTTCTGCCCATTTTTGGATTGGGTTGTTTGTTTTTGTGATATTGAGCTGCATGAGCTGCTTGTAAATTTTGGAGATTAATCCTTTGTCAGTTGCTTCATTTGCAAATATTTTCTCCCATTCTGAGGGTTATCTTTTGGTCTTGTTGATGGTTTCCTTTGCTGTGCAAAAGCTTTGACGTTTCATTAGGTCCCATTTGTTTATTTTTGTTTTTATTTCCATTTCTCTAGGAGGTGGGTCAGAAAGGATCTTGCTGTGATTTATGTCATAGAGTGTTCTATGTTTTCCTCTAAGAGTTTGATAGTTTCTGGTCTTACATTTAGGTCTTTAACCTATTTTGAGCTTATTTTTGTGTATGGTGTTAGGGAGTGATCTAATCTCATACTTTTACATGTACCTGTCCAGTTTTCCCAGCACCACTTATTGAAGAGGATGTCCTTTCTCCACTGTACATTCCTGCCACCTTTATCAAAGATAAGGTGTCCATATGTGTGTGGGTTTATCTCTGGGCTTTCCATCCTGTTCCATTGATCTATCTTTCTGTTTTTGTGCCAGTACCATACTGTCTTGATTACTGTAGCTTTGTAGTATAGTCTGAAGTCAGGAAGCCTGATTCCTCCAGCTCTGTTTTTCGTTCTCAAGATTGCTTTGGCTATTCAGGGTCTTTTGTGTTTCCATACTAATTGTGAAAATTTTTTTTCTAGTTCTGTGAAAGATGCCAGTGGTAGTTTGATAGGGATTGCGTTGAATCTACAGATTGCTTTGGGTAGTAGAGTCATTTTCACAATATTGATTCTTCCAATCCAAGAACATGGTATATCTGTCCATCTGATTGTATCATCTTTAATTTCTTTCATCAGTGTCTTATAGTTTTCTGCATACAAGTCTTTTGTCTCCTTAGGTAGGTTTATTCCTAGATATTTTATTCTTTTTGTTGCAATGGTAAATGGGAGTGTTTTCTTGATTTCACTTTCAGATTTTTCATCATTAGTATATAGGAATGCCAGAGATTTCTGTGCATTAATTTTGTATGCTGCAACTTTACCAAATTCATTGATTAGCTCTAGTAGTTTTCTGGTAGCATCTTTAGGATTCTCTGTGTATAGTATCATGTCATCTGCAAACAGTGACAGCCTTACTTCTTCTTTTCCGATTTGGATTCCTTTTATTTCCTTTTCTTCTCTGATTGCTGTGGCTAAAACTTCCAAAACTATGTTGAATAAGAGTGGGGAGAGTGGGCAACCTTGCCTTGTTCCTCATCTTAGTGGAAATGCTTTCAGTTTTTCACCATTGAGGACGATGTTGGCTGTGGGTTTGTCATATATGGCCTTTATTATGTTGCCAAAAGTACCCTCTACGCCTACTTTCTGGAGAATTTTTATCATAAATGGGTGTTGAATTTTGTCAGAAGCTTTCTCTGCATCTATTGAGATGATCATATGGTTTTTCTCCTTCAATTTGTTAATATGGTTTATCACATTGATTGATTTGCGTATATTGAAGAATCCTTGCATTCGTGGAATAAACCCCACTTGATCATGGTGTATGATCCTTTTAATGTGCTGTTGGATTCTGTTTGCTAGTATTTTGTTGAGGATTTTTGCATCTATGCTCATCAGTGATATTGGCCTGTAGTTTTCTTTCTTTGTGACATCCTTGTCTGGTTTTCGTATCAGGGTGATGGTGGCCTCGTAGAAGGAGTTTGGGAGTGTTCCTCCCTCTACTATATTTTGGAAGAGTTTGAGAAGGATAGGTGTTAGCTCCTCTCTAAATATTTGATAGAATTCACCTGTGAAGCCATCTGGTCCTAGGCTTTTGTTTGTTGGAAGATTTTTAATCACAGTTTCAATTTCAATGCTTGTGATTGGTCTGTTCATATTTTCTGTTTCTTCCTAATTCAGTCTTGGCAGGTTGTGCCTTTCTAAGAATTTGTCCAGTTTTTCCAGGTTGTCCATTTATTGGCATAGCGTTGCTTGTAGTATTCTCTCATGATCTTTTGTATTTCTGCAGTGTCAGTTGTTACTTCTCCTTTTTCATTTCTAATTCTATTGATTTGAGTCTTCTCCCTTTTTCCCTTTTTTTCTTGATGAGTCTGACTAATGGTTTATCTATTTTGTTTATCTTCTCAAAGAACCAGCTTTTAGTTTTATTGATCTTTGCTATTGTTTCCTTCATTTCTTTTTCATTTATTTCTGATCTGATTTCTATGATTTCTTTCCTTCTGCTAGCTTTGGGGTTTTTTTGTTCTTCTTTCTCTGATTGCTTTAGGTGCATGGTTAGGTTGTTTATTTGAGATGTTTTCTGTTTTTTAAGGTAGGCTTGTATTGCTATAAACTTCCCTCTTAGAACTGCTTTTGCTGCATCCCATAGGTTTTGGGTCATCGTGTCTCCATTGTCATTTGTTTCTAGGTATTTTTTGACTTCCTCTTTTATTTCTTCAGTGATCACTTCGTTATTAAGTAGTGTATTGTTTAGCCTCCATGTGTTTGTCTTTTTTACAGATCTTTTCCTGTAATTGATATCTAGTCTCATAGCATTGTGGTTGGAAAAGATACTTGATACAATTTCAATTTTCTTAAATGTACCAAGGCTTGCTTTGTGACCCAAGATATGATCTATCCTGCAGAATGTTCTGTGAGCACTTGAGAAAAATGTGTATTCTGTTGTTTTTGGATGGAATGTTCTATAAATATCAATTAAGTCCATCTTGTTTAATGTATCATGTAAAGCTTGTGTTTCCTTATTTATTTTCATTTTGGATGATCTGTCCATTGGTGAAAGTGGGGTGTTAAAGTCCCCTACTATGAATGCGTTACTGTCGATTTCCCCTTTTAACAGCTGTTAGTATTTGCTTTATGTATTGAGGTGCTCCTATGTTGGGTGCATAAATATTTACAATTGCTATATCTTCTTCTTGGATCGATCCCTTTATCATTATGTAGTGTCCTTCTTTGTCTCTTCAAATCGTCTTTATTTTAAAGTCTATTTTGTCTGATATGAGAATTACTACTCCAGCTTTCTTTTGGTTTCCATTTGCATGGAATATCTTTTTCCATCCCCTCACTTTCAGTCTGTATGTGTCTCTAGGTCTGAAGTGGGTCTCTTGGAGACAGCATATATTTGGGTCTTGTTTTTATATCCATTCAGCCAATCTGTGTCTTTTGGTGGGAGCATTTAGTCCATTTACATTTAAGGTAGCTATCGATATGTATGTTCCTATTCCCATTTTCTCAATTGTTTTGGGTTCGTTATTGTAGGTCTTTTCCTTCTCTTGTGTTTCTTGCCTAGAGAAGTTCCTATAGCATTTGTTGTGAAGCTGGTTTGGTGGTGCAGAACTCTCTCAGCTTTTGCTTGTCTGTAAAGGTTTTAATTTCTCCATCAAATCTGAATGAGATTCTTGCTGGGTAGAGTAATCTTGGTTGCAGGTTTTTCTCCTTCATCACTTTAAATATGTCCTGCCAGTTCCTTCTGGCTTGCAGAGTTTCTGCTGAAAGATCAGCTGTTAACCTTATGGGGATTCCCTTGTGTGATATTTGTTGTTTTTCCCTTGCTGCTTTTAATATGTTTTCTTTGTATTTAATTTTTGACAGTTTGATTAATATGTGTCTTGGCGTATTTCTACTTGGATTTATCCTGTATGGGACTCTCTGTGCTTCCTCGACTTGATTAACTATTTCCTTTCCCATATTAGGGACGTTTTCAACTATAATCTCTTCAAATATTTTCCCAGTCCCTTTTTTTTTCTCTTCTTCTTCTGGCACCCCTATAATTTGAATGTTGGTGCGTTTAATGTTGTCCCAGAGGTCTCTGAGACTGTCCTCAGTTCTTTTCATTCTTTTTTCTTTATTCTGCTCTGCAGTAGTTATTTCCACTATTTTATCTTGCAGGTCACTTATCTGTTCTTCTGCCTCAGTTATTCTGCTATTGATCACATATAGAGTATTTTTAATTTCATTTATTGTGTTTTTCATCATTGTTTGTTTCATCTTTAGTTCTTCTAGCTCCTTGTTAAATGTTTCTTGCATTTTGTCCATTCTATTTCCAAGATTTTGGATCATCTTTACTATCATTAATCTGAATTCTTTTTCAGGTAGACTGCCTATTTCCTCTTCATTTGTTAGGTCTGGTGGGTTTTTTTCTTGCTGATTCATCTGCTGTGTGTTTTTCTGTCTTCTCATTTTGCTTATCTTACTGTGTTTGGGGTCTCCTTTTTGCAGGCTGCAGGTTCATAGTTCCCATTGTTTTTGGTGTCTATCCCCAATGGCTAAGGTTGGTTCAGTGGGTTGTGTAGGCTTCCTGGTGGAGGGGACTAGTGCCTGTGTTGTGGTGGATGAGGCTGGATGTTGTCTATCTGGTGGGCAGGTCCACGTCTGGTGGTGTGTTTTAAGGTGTCTGTGGATTTATTATGATTTTAGGCAGCCTCTCTACTAATGGGTGGGGTTGTGTTCCTGTCTTGCTAGTTGTTTGGCATAGGGTGTCCAGCACTGTAGCTTGCTCATCGTTGAGTGAAGCTGGGCGCTGGTGTTGAGATGGAGATCTCTGGGAGATTTTCACCGTTAGATATTATGTGGAGCTGGGAGGTCTCTTGTGGACCAGTGTCCTGAAGTTGCCTCTCCCACCTCAGAGGCACAGCACTGATCGCTGGCTGCAGCACCAAGAGCCTTTCATCCACACGGCTCAGAATAAAAGGGAGAAAAAGTAGAAAGAAGGAATTAGTAGAAGTAGAAAGAAAGAAAGAAAGAAAAAAGCAAGCAAAGGAGGGAGGGAGGAAGGAAGGAAGGAGGGAAGGAAGGAATCAAAGAAAGAAAGAAGATAAAGTAAAATAAAATAAGATAAAATATAATAAAGTTATTAAAATAAAAAATAATTATTAAGAAAAAAATTAAACAAGAAAAACAAACAAACAAAAAAACGTACGGATAGAACCCTAGGACAAATGGTGGAAGCAAAGCTATACAGACAAAATCTCACACAGAAGCATACACATACACACTCACAAAAAGAGGAAAAGGGGAAAAAATCATAAATATTGCTCTCAAAGTCCACCTCAATTTGGGATGATTCGTTGTCTAAAGGAGGGAAGGAAGGAAGGAAAGAAAGAAAGAAAGAAAGAAAGAAGGTAAAGTAAAATAAAATAGTTATTAAAATAAAAAATGATAAGGAAAAAAATTAAAAAAAAAAAA
>NW_021703774.1:140642553-140797634 GCF_005190385.1 Monodon monoceros
AAGGAAAAAAATTAAAAAAAAAAAAAACAAACGGATGGATAGAATCCTAGGACAAATGGTGAAAGCAAAGCTATACAGACAAAATCTCACACAGAAGCATACACATACACACTCACAAAAAGAGGAAAAGGGGAAAAAATAATATATCTTGCTCTCAAAGCCCACCTCCTCAATTTGGGATGATTCGTTGTCTATTCAGGTATTCCACAGATGCAGGGTACATCAAGTTGATTGTGGAGCTTTAATCCGCTGCTCCTGAGGCTGCTGGGAGAGATTTCCTTTTCTCTTCTTTGTTCGCACAGCTCCCGGGGTTCAGCTTTGGACCTGGCCCCGCCTGTGCCTGTAGGTCGCCAGAGGGCATCTGTTCTTCACTCAGACAGGACGAGGTTAAAGGAGCAGCTGCTTCAGGGACTCTGGCTCACTCAGACCGGGGAGAGGGAGGGGCAGGGAGTGCGGGGCGAGCCTGCGGCGGCAGAGGACAGCATGACATTGCACCAGTCTGAGGCACACCCTGCGTTCTTCCGCGGAAGTTGCCCCTGGATCCCGGGACCCTGGCAATGGCGGGCTGCACAGGCTCCCCGGAAGGGGGGTGTGGATAGTGACCTGTGCTTGCACACAGGCTTCTTGGTGGCGGCAGCAGCAGCCTTAGCATCTCATGCCTGTCTCTGGGGTCCCCACTTTTATCCGCGGCTTGCGCCCATCTCTGGAGCTCCTTTAAGCAGCGCTCTTAATCCCTTCTCCTCGTGCACCAGGAAACAAAGAGGGAAGAAAAAGTCTCTTGCCTCTTCGGCAGGTCCATACTTTTCCCCGGACTCCCTCCTGGCTAGCCGTGGTGCACTAACCCCCTGCAGGCTGTGTTCACCCCGCGAATCCCAGTCCCCTCCCTGCGCTCTGACCGAAGCCCGAGCCTCAGCTCCCAGCCCCGCCCACCCCAGCGGGTGAGCAGACAAGCCTCTTGGGCTGGTGAGGGCCGGTCGGCACCGATCCTCTGTGCGGGAATCTCTCCACTTTGCCCTCCGCACCCGTGTTGCTCTGCTCTCCTCCGTGGCTCCGAAGCTTCCCCCCTCTGCCACCCGCAGTCTCCGCCCGTGAAGGGGCTTCCTGGTGTGTGGAAACCTTTCCTCCTTCACAGCTCCCTCCCACTGGTGCAGGCCCTGTCCCTATTCTTTTGTCTCTGTTTATTCTTTTTTCTTTTGCCCTACCGAGGTACGTGGGGAGTTTCTTTCCTTTTGGGAGGTCTGAGGTCTTCTGCCAGCGTTCAGTAGGTGTTCTGTAGGAGTTGTTCCACGTGTAGATGTATTTCTGGTGTATCTGTGGGGAGAAAGGTGGTCTCCATGTCTTACTCTTCCCCCATCTTCCCCTCGTCCCTCTCAACTCTTCTTGAAGTTCCTACCTTGACCTCATGCAAATTTAACTACTCTTTCTTATATTTCCAGTGGCTTCTCATTACTCTTAAAGTAACATTCAAATTGCTTATCATAGTCTTTAAAGCTCTGTGTAATTTAATCTCTGCAATTTCATCTTCTTTTTCCTTCCCATGTCTCAAGCTCCAGTCATACTAGCTTCTTCAGTTTTCTCAAATATTCTAAACGTATTTCCTGGATCAGAGTCCTAGCAGGAATTTGAAGAGAATTTAATACAGGGACAATTTACAATGGTGTTGGCAAAATATAGGGAAGACACAGGGTATAATGCAGTACCTGGAGTTAGTAATACTAGGGCACTGTTACCACATAAGACCTGAAGAAGCTAAGGGAAGAAGTGGTTATCAGACCCCAAAATAAGAGAATTCTTTTGACATAGTCACCTGACAGGAACTGAGAAAGATAGATTGAGGCACACAGCTAGCTTAATGTCACTCCACAAGGAAGGATCCAGGGAAGTAAATAGTCAAACAATTCTCTCCTCTCTCCTTCCGTTATATATTTCTGGGACTCCCCATTGTGTAAACCCAACCTGGAAGCTGGAAAGCCAGGGAGCCCTTTTTATTTAGTAGGTTGAGCCAGTTGCCAAAATCAGCAGTTCCATAAGTTTCAATTCATAAGGTTCACTACTGTATTGCACCTAACACAGTACCTGATGCGTGGTTGGCACTCAATAATTCTTTGTTAAATAAATGAATGCATTGCTCCTTCTTTCCACAGAAGCTTGTACTTCTTTCATAGCATTATCACAATGTGACCTGTACTATAGTTGTTTATATATCTTTCTTTGGTGAGCTTCTTGAGAGTAACATTATTTTATTCTTTTTAACTCCCAGTGTCTGGTAGAGGGCCTAGAACATAGTAGGATATAAGTAAAATTTTAAGTGAAATACAGTCCACCTTAGAGCAGGAATTTGACACTGAGTACATGTCCCAGGGCATTCTATTTTGAGTTCATAAAACTATCTTATATTACTACCTAATTGTTGACTGTGTCTTGTCACCTCAATTCCTATAAGGATAGCCCCATGTTTTCTCCTCTTTGGTCCTCCAGAGCATCCTTATATTCTCATTTTGTGTTTGTTGCTTCCTGCTTTAGACATATTTCTAATTAGCTTGGTTGCTGGCTTCATAGTCCACAGTAAAATGTAAGAAGGGACACAGGAAAAATAAAGGGTTACCATAGCAAGTAGATTAATAGCCGCATGAGCAACAGCCAGTAGTCTGAGAGCAAAATGGGAAACAAAAACAACTTGAATTCAAGCTCCACAAGACTATGGACCATTATTCCTATTACTTGCCTCCCAAATATCTAAAAAAAGTGCCTGATATGTGGTAGTAATAATAATTATGATAAAAAATAATTGCATAGGGCTATGCAGATACCTGAATTACATCTAGGCTTTGGTTCCAGAGTCCTTGCTCAATAAATATTTGTTGAATTTAGGAATAACTAAAAGAATGAATGAATGAAGTGCATTACGTCCCAGTCTCCAATTCATTTGATTTCATCATTGGATGGTGTTTATACTTGAGAAGAAATGCAGTTTACATTGTACTTGCAAAGTTTGTTAAACTGAGTATAACTGAAGCTAAGTGGAGTAAAATTAATAAGTCCCTTCTTGTTTAATACCAGTAAATGTTACTGTGCATTCTTGTTGTGTTTAAATATAAACTCCATTAAAACTGTGTTTCTCCCTTGGTTGTATATGTAAGTAATTAAAGCAGTTTCTTAACTCTCAGAAATGGCACCCACCTTTTAAAGCCCCAAGAAGGAGTACAAATATTTAGTACGAGTTTTACATGGTGGCAGTTTTCCCTTAGGCAGAGTCCCGTTGCATTTATAGCACTTGCCAGAGTTGTGCCAGTCACATGGCTCCAAAAACTACTAAAAAAAGAGGACTAAACTTTAAGCCTAAAAATAAAAGGGGAAAAATCTGAATGCATGTCATATCACCCTGACAGCACCTGCAAATTCTATTTTGATTATGTTGCATGCAGGTCAGTGGACACACCTAAGAAATCCTTGTCTCCTGTAACTTGAGAAACACTAGCAGTTAAGTTTTGTCAAATACTTTGCCAACTGGCTTTGTTCATCACCAGTAAAGTCCCTGGAGCCTTGACAGCTCTTTTAGATGGCAAAATATCTCCTTTTGGAAATCTGTGCAAGTTGGAGGGCATATTTTTCTCTGCTGGCCTGTCCCAGTGCAGTGAGTACAATTGTGGATGTCCTATCTTAAGAGGATCATGCTGCTTTCCTGGGACAGTTTAGCTTGAGAGAAGAAGGACATTGAAATGAAGATGAAGCAACTAGAGATGTTGGGTTTGAAGAAAAGACTGGGTTCTGAATTTGTTAGCTCTTTGACCTTGGGCAGTTCTGCACATCTGAGATACTCCAGGCCTATGTTTCTCCATCTATGATTTGTACATGTACTATTGTTGTGAGAGTAAATAGAAAATATATTGGAAAGTACCACATCAGTTATAAAGTTCTACCTAACCATTATTATTTTATTATTATTCAAATATCTTGTGAGGCCAAACATTAAGTAAAAAAATAGTATATCACAAAAGCTGTTAGAGTGCTAGTGCATAAAACAAGCCTTCTAAATTTAAGAAAATTGAAATCATATTGAGCACCTTTTTTGACCACAATGCTATGAGACTAGAAATCAGCTATAAGAAAAAAAGTCTGCAAAAAAACACAAATACATGTGGAGGCTAAACAATATGCTACTAAACAAGCAATGGATCACTGCAGAAATCAAAGAGGAAGTAAAAAAAAATACCTGGAGACAAGTGAAAATGAAAACACAATGATCCAAAATCAATGGGACACAGCAAAAGCAGTTCTAAGAAGGAAGTTTATAGCGATATAAACTTACTTCAGGAAACAAGAAAAATCTTAAATAAACAACCTAATCTTACACCTTAAGGAGCTAGAAAAAGAAGAACAAATGAAATCCAAAGTTAGTGGAAGGAAAGAAACCATAAAGTTCAGAACAGAAATAAATGAAATAGAGCTGAAACAAACAATGGAAAAGATCAATGGAACTACTAGCTATTTCTTTGGAGAGATAAACAAAATTGATAAACCTTTAGCCAGACTCATAAGAAAAAAAGAAATTAAATCAGAAATTAGAAACAAGACATTACAACCAACTTCACAGAAATACAAAGGATCATAAGAGACTACTACGAGTAACTATATGCCAATAAGATGAACAACATAGAAGAAATGGACAAATTCCTAGAAATGTGAAATTTCCCAAGATTGAACCAGGAAGAAATAGAAAATATGAAAGATCAATTACCAGTAATGAAATTGAATCAGAAAAACACACCCAAAAAAAACAATTCCCAAACAACAAAAGTCCAGGACAAAAGGACTTCACAGGTGAACTCTCCCAAACGTTTAGAGAAGAGTTAACACTTATCTTTCTCAAACTATTTTAAAAAATTGCAAAGGAAGGAATGCTTCTGAACACATTCTGTGAGGCCAGCATCATCCTGATACCAAAACCAGACAAAGATATCAAAAGAAAAAGAAAATTACAGGCCAGTAGGCCAGTATCACTGATGGACATAGATGAAAAAATCCTCAACAAAATACTAGCAAACCAAATCCAACAATACATCAAAAGGATCATTCACCATGACCAAGTGGGATTTATCCCAGGGATGCAAGGATTCTTCAATATATGCAAATCAATCAATGTGATAGACTACATTAACAAATTGAAGAATAAAAACCATATGATCATCTCACTAGATGCAGAAAAAGCTTTTGACAAAATTCAGTACCCATGTATGATAAAAACTCGCCAGAAAGTAGGCACAGAGGGAACATACCTCAACATAATAGAGGCCATATATGACAAGCCCACAGCTAACATCTTACTCAGTGGTGAAAAGCTGAAAGCATTTCCTCTAAGATCAGGAATAGGACATGGATGCCCACTCTTGCCACTTTTATTCAATACAGTATTGGAAGTCTTAGCCACAGCAATCAAACAAGAAAAGGAGATAAAAGGAATCCAAATTGGAAAAGAAGAAGTAAAACTCATTGTTTGAAGATACCATGATACTCTACATAGAAAATCCTAAAGATGCCACAAAAAAATTATAAGAGCTCATTAATGAATTTGGTAAAGTTGCAGGATACAAAATCAATATACAGAAATCTGTTGCATTTCTATACGTTAAAAATGAACTGTCAGAAGAGAAATTAAGGAAATGACCCTATTTGCCATTGAATCAAAAAGAATAAAATACCTAGGAATAAACCTAAGGAGACAAATGTCTGTACTCAGAAAACTATGAGACACTGATAAAAGAAATTGAAGATGATGCAAACAGATGGAAAGGTATACTATGTTCATGGAATGGAAGAATTAATATTGTTAAAATGACCATACTGTCCAAGGCAATCTGTAGATTCAATGCAATCCCTGTCAAAATACCAATGGCATTTTTCAAAGAACTAGAACAAATAATTTTAAAATTTGAACAGAAACACAAAAGACCCCAAATAGCCAAAACAGTCTTGAGAAAGAAGAACAAAGCTGGAGGAATCACACGCCCTGACTTCAGAATATACTACAAATCTACAGTAATCAAAACAATATGGTACTGGCACAAAAACAGATGCATAGATCAATGGAACAGAGTAGAGAGCCCAGAAACCCACACGTACATGGCCAATTAATCTACACCAAAGGAGCCAAGACTATACAGTGAATAAAAGACATTCTCTTCAATAAGTGGTGCTGGGAAAACAGGACAACTACACATAAAAGAGTGAAATCAGAACATTCTCTATTACCATATACAAAAATAAACTCAAAATGGATTAAAGACCTAAACATAAGACCAGAAAGCATAGGCAGAACACTCTTTGACATACGTTGTAGCAAAATTTTTTGAATCTGTCTCTGACAGAAAAAATAAAAGCAAAAATAGACAAATGGGACCTAATTAAACTTAAAAGCTGTTGCACAGCAAAGGAAACCAGCAATGAAATGAAAAGACAACCTACTGAATGGGAGAAAATATTTTCAAATGCTATGACTGATAAGGGGTTAATATCTAAAATCTATAAACCACACATACAACTCAAGAGAAAAAAAAAAAGTAACCCAATTAAAAAATGGGCAGAAGAACTGAATAGACGTTTATCCAAAGAAGACATACAGATGGCCAACAGACATATGAAAAGATGCTCAACATTGTTAATCATCAGAGAAATACAAACTAAAACCACAATGAGATATTACCTCACACCTGTCCGAATGGCTATCATAGAAAAGAACATAAATAAGAAATGCTAGCAAGGATGTGGAGAAAAGGGAAGCCTCCTACACTGTTAGTGGTAACATAAATTGGTGCAGCCACTGTTGTAAACAGTATGGAGGTTTTTCAAGAAATCAAGAATAGAACTACCATATGACAATTCCACTTCTGGTTATATATCTGAAAAAAATCCAAGACACTAATTTGAAAAGATCCATGCATCCCAGTGTTCATAGCAACATTATTTACAATTGTCAAGATATGGAAGCAACTTAAGTGTCCATCAACAGAGGAATGGATAGAATACTACTTAGCCATAAAAAAGAATGAAATTTTACCATTTGCAACAACATGAATGGACTTGGAGGGTATTATGCTAAGTGAAATATATCAGACAAAGACAAATACTGTGTGATATCACTTATATGTGGAATCTAAAAAATAAAAGAAACTAGTGAATATAACAAAAAAGAAACTGATTCACATATACAAAGAACAAACTTGTGGTTACCAGTGGGGAGAGGGAAGAGGGAAAGGACAAAATAGCAGTAGGGGATTAAGAGGTACAAACTACTATGTTCAAAAAAAAACAGAAAACAGCGTCAGAAGGCCTGAGTCCAAATTTTAGTTAGGCCACTTGATAGCCAGGTGACTTTATGTTATTCACTTAGCCTTCTGAGCTTCAACTTTCTAATCTCTAAAATTGGAATTCATAAGTTCCTTCAAAAAACAGATATTAAGCCCCAGTTTTGTTCGTGAACCTGGTCATATATGGAGATAAAAAGGTAGGTGCTTTTATCTTGTTAGTGAGACAGTAAGCAAAAAGAGATAGGATCATAACTTATAACCAAGGGTCATTGCTCTGTAGAGAAGTGCATCTATCCCAGCCTGATGCATCATTGCTTATTTCCAAACAGGATTTGAAGCAACAAACAGTAGAAATGTTAAAGAATGTTAAAACAGTCCCTTGACAAGACCCTTTTCACCATGGTCCTGTTTGATCCTCATTATAGTCATACAAGGTAGGAAGAGCAACACCATTGTTGCCTTCACATTCATCCACCCACTTATTCATTTAACACATTTATTGAGGGCCAAGTATTGCACATAAAGTGCTGTAGTTGCTGTCTGACTGTAAATATGTATCATTTCCTCACATGCTTTTCACTCACAAAACATTTGAAAAGGTCCTCATTGGATGTCCCCTTGCACTGCATGGAGAGGAAAAAATTCTTGGACTTAAAGGTGACCCGCCTAGGGTTTAAATTCCCGCTCTACCAGGACAGACTGAGGAGCTCTGGCTTAATTGTAGAGCTGGCACATAGCAGGCTCTCAATAAATAGTAAAAGAGTGGGTGAATGAATGGATGAATGAATGAATGATGACATTTCACATCTTTGAGCTTCAGTTCACTCACTTGTAAAATGGAAATAACTCCTGGATCCCAAATATGGTTGTGAGATTTGCATAAATTATTGTACTTAAAAAGTGTTTCTGTAAATGGTAAAGCAACAAGTATGACTCTGCTTGAACTCCATCCTCCTCTTACCCAGCACAGATAGCCATAGTTCCTCCCTGGAAATTACCTGCTCTGGACTAGCTTGCCTGAGTATATTTTGGACACCTTTCCTTTTGGCCAGACTACTCTGGTTGCTATGTTGATAATAGACTATAGGGCTACAAATAAGGAAACCAGTTCTGATGGTATTTCTGTTATCTAAGCAAAAAATGGCAGTGACTTGAACCAGAGTGGTAGCAATAGATTGACTGTTTACTGAATGTATTTTTAAAGTAAACCCAGTAGTATTTCTTAAAGGGTTGGATGTATAGTAAGAGATAGAGAGGAGTCAAAGATGATTCAGGGATTTTGCTCTGAGCACAATGAGGATGGAGTTGCCATCAACTGAGATGGAAATGACTGTACTTGGGGTAGGTTTGTGGAGGTCAGATTAGAAATTCAGTTTGCGGCATGTTAAATTGAGGTGTTAGAATCCAAGTGGAATTGTTGAACAGGCAATTGGATATATGAGTCTGGAGATAGAGAGGGATGTTTTAGCTAGAGATGTAAATTTGATGAGCAGCACCACAGGAGGATTACGTGGGATGAGGACAGCCATTGCCTTTGGCAACCGGATTACAGGTGAAGTTTTCAGAGCCATTTCAGTGATGTGATAGGGAATGAAGTCAGACTGCAGTGTGTTAAGGAATATACAAACATCAAAAAAGTAGCAATAGTAAATGTGGATTACTCTTTTTAAGTATTTCGATAGTGGAGGGAAAGAGCAAGGAAGCAGGAGTTGCGGGAAGAGAACTGATATTTTAATTAGGCTATAATTTGGGGCCCATTTTTGACTCCATACCTCTTAACACACTCTTCTCCATTAGCTTCATCAAAGTCTGTTTCGAACTGTTCCTTCTCTAGTTTTCCCTCTGGCTGCTACTTAAAGGTTCTGACTGCAGTAGTCTTCTCTTTGGACTTTATTCACCCACCTGGCTCTGGCGTGTTAATGTTAGTTTCTTCCTTCCACACTTTCTCTCCCATACAACCTAAGCTCTTTCCACTCTGGATTGTTTTCTAGTCCCCGGAACTTCTCACTTTCACGCCTTCATGCCCTGAAGCATGTTCTTCACTTTGCTTAGAAGCCCCACCTGCTTTCTTTCTTCATGTATGTAAATTTTCTTTTTTTTCGTCAATACTCTGCTCAAATGCTGTTTCTTCCAGGTAGATTCAAACTTCCTTCCCTCACCTATAGGAATTAGAGCACAATTTCCCTTTTTCTTGTAGTGATTACTTTCAACTTGTCCGAAAATGGCACACATTATTATATAATAATTAATTATTTTCTAGGTGTTGATAGAAATGTCCAGGATGTTGAACAATCTCTTTCTGAAGCTTTGAGATTCTGTGATTCTTTTATTACCAAGTGCCATGAAGATGCCAAATTCTGACACCATCTGCCCACCCACTCACTTTATCATTTAGCTCACTCCCTATACAGCTACTCTGTGCCCTTTAGAGCCACTCCACTGGACTGAGGGTGAAAGATCTGGATTTTAGTTTTCAATTTATTGGAAGATCCTGAGTATTGGTATCAACATCAATATCATGAGTACTAACCTGGGTATCAGTCACTTTATACGAAATGAAGATCACAGTCTCTATTGTAGAAGAAGGTATTACGATCATATCCTTCTGAAACCAGTGATTACACAGGCCATTTAAATGTCACCCCCTTCAGGGAGTTTTCCTGGTGTTCCCATACCATCACTCCCCACATCTGTGTTTCAGCATCGTTTTGTATAAACTTCTGTCAATACATTTGTCACATGATATCACTCAATCTCTACCATACAGTTAATATCAGAAATAGTTTAGTGTCATGTTAATAGCATGGGATTTAGGTTCATGTAGGTCTAGGTTCAAATTCTTGTTCCCCTATTTTTTAGCTGTGTAACCTTGACTAAAATTATGTAATACCTCTGATCATTAATATCATGATTTATAAAATGGGGACTTTATTTGGAAAAGATGAAATGCTAAATATAAAACATCTGGCAGACTGCTGGATACATATTGAATTACTCAGCAAATATTTGTCAATTTGATTTCATTGAATTGGTTCAGTTCATAAAGCATTCTTTCTACATTCTAATACCACAAACTATTGGGGAGATGAAATTAGATCATTGATTTCATTTTTATAAGTGAAAAGGGTTACAGTTTTAACCTGCTGTGAACCTCAAAAATGGACTGATTGTCTGAAAGACCAGCATATTTCTTGTATTTAAATAGAACAAATTGAATTACAGCTTAAACAGCAGTAGAAATTCCCAGAGTAGTATTTTTTCAATATAAACCATTATCCCTGCCAGCCATATGTATAGACATGGCAAAGCTATGTATTTTTTTTCATTAAAAACAAAATGATTAATTTCACAAGTTATTGTATTCGTCACAACAGCCAAATTCAAATTAAATATTCTAGTGCTTAGAGATATTAAAGACTGGCTTATTGGAAGGAGTCTGTAGTTTTGGTGCTCTTTTCTTAGAAGAGCCTGTAGTTGTTATTTTTTAGCAAGAAATCTAAAAGCGTTTTATAGCACCATTTTTCCTGATGTATTATTTTTAGACTTTAAATTGGTCCCTGGTTACTTTCAGAAATTCTCTAATAAAATGTCTGTTAATCATGGGAGCAGCAACACATAGTGGACGAGATGCAGCTTGAAAGTTGGAAAGATCTGCATTTGAATTCTGGCCTTAGGCAAATTCCTTAATGTCTTGGAGTACTTTTCCTCATCTGTGAAATGGGGATAATGAGACTTAGTTTTCAGAGTAGTTGTGTGAAATGAGTTGAAGCAAGTGAAATGCCTGGCAACAGGTAAATGTTCTTTTTAAAATTGTCTACACTTATGTTTATCAGTGAAACAGGATTTTCTTACTTGCCAGGACAGAGGGTTTGTTGTTGCTCTTTTTGCCTGTGTGCTTGTCCCTAAATAATCATTACAACCTAGTGAGAGATCATAAGAAAATTTAAACTTGGAATCTTGTTTTTAACAGCTTTAGAATAAAAATATTTCTTTATAGTTTTGACTGTGTCATTTTTTGCACAATTAATTTATCTGGTCATTAAAGTAATATATGTTCACTGCAGAAAGTTTAGAAAGTACAGAAAGTCCTAAAGAAAAAACAAAAATCACCTGAAGTTTCACAATTCAGTGACCACCACAGTTAATATTATAGTTTGATCCACTAATTCATTTTGTGTACAGGCACGTGCCGTGTGTATTCATGTTTGTGTGTGTACTTTTCATTTTATAAAATTGAGATCGTAAAACTACTCTGGATTTTTATTGTTTTTTTAAGTTTTTACTTTCATATAGCAATATGTCACAAACATTTTATATATCATTACAGTTTTCAAGAAATACTATTTTAATGGCAATAAAGTATTTTATCATATACAATAGCTTATTTAAAAGAAATCCATACTTTTTAACCATTTACATTGTTTCTAAATATTTGCTCTTATACATAACCTGGCATCTCAGCAGTGAACATTCTTGCATGTGAACTTCTGTGCAGCCATAATTGTTTCCATAGGATAAATATTTGGCATGGTAATTACAGGGTCAAAGGGTATGAACAGTCACATAGTGTCAAATGTTGTCCTCTAGAAAACTATTTTATTGATAGTCCCATTGAAATGTGTAGAAGAATGTTCATTTCTCAACTCCTTGTCACACTGGGTATTATGGTATTTTTAATAGTTGGCAATTTGATATAGGAATATGGTGTTTTAGAGTTTTCTTTTACATGCATTTAAATAATAGTGGGATTAAAACCTTTACATATGTCTATTGGCATTTTTATCCCTTTAATGAATTGCCTAGTCACATCTTTCACCCATTTTTCTAAAAATATATTCATTTTTTTCTTAATGATTTAAGAGATCATTTTACATACTACTAACAATAATGCCAAGCTCAACCTATAACATGAGGACAAAAAGCATTGCTCATATGAAGTCCTTTGATGTCTTCTGGCTCTAAGATAGATGTCCCCAGTGGAACTGAATTTGGTCACTTTTTAAGATCCCTTCCATTTCCAAGTCATATGACTATATGATTGATAATCACTGTGATTCTCCTTGGCTTCACTTATGGAGATGAAGTGACTTCAAGTCAGAAGTGTTGCCCAGACACTTAAGATTCTCCTTATTCCTCTGAGTCCTGGGTCCAGCTAACATTGGACTTTATAAATGATAATAAAGTTGTCATCATTTCCTTTTCAGAACCTACATGCTCCTTCTCATCAACATTTAAAATACTTAAGACATTCCTGTACTTTAAGGGGGAAAGCCCTTGACTACAAAATTCCCTTGAACTCTTTCCTGGCAGGCAAACATTTTGAAAAAGTTTTCTGTATTTCCTATTCTCATTTTCAGTTTTTCAGTAACTCTTCCAACACTGCTTCCACCACTCCAATGAAACTGCTCTTCACAAGTCAACAATGACCTTATTACCAAATATAATACATGGTCTCATTCCTTATCTTTTAATCACATTTGATCCTGTTGACCACACTGTACTGAATTCTTGAATTCCATGAGACCACTCTCTCCTGTTTGTTTTTTTCTCACTACCTTCTCCGTAAGTTCTTCTCCCTTTGATAATTTCCTAAATATTGGTGATCTTTAACTTGCTTGGTCCTCATCTTTTCTCATTTTTTGAACTCTACTAGGGAAGTTCATCTAATTCGTTGGCATTAATTCTAATTGCATGTTGCTTCTCTGACTTTGTATGCAAACCTATATATATATATATATATATATGTATATATATACACACACACACATATATGATTTTCTTTGGTATGCTGCAGGTACTTCAAATTCCATTCAAAAATAGACTTATCTATCACCATCCCCATAAACTGATGCTCCTTCAATGTCTCTTATTTCAGAAGATGCCACTACGACTCACCTCATTATTCAGGGCAGAATTCAGAGCGTTATTCCTGATTCTAATCTTTCCAGAATTCAATCAATCACCAAATCCTGTCAAGCTTGTCTGTCCTCCTGCTTCATAAATATCTCTTCAAAACAAAAAACAAAAACCAAACAGACAAAAAAACCAAAAAACGTATGTTGTTGTTGGTGGTGGTAAACGTACCATTCTCTCTTGCCCCAAGCATTTGCACATGCTGTTATGTCTATTTTACAAAACTATTTTGATGTCTCCTTCAGATCTCAGCTCCCCCTGAGAAATCTCTGTAAACCTCTAATTTGGGTTAGTTGCTTCTATGAGGTACTCTCATTGCATCTGGATTTCCCCAGCATAGTATTTAACACACTTGTTATTGCTCGTTTGATTCTCCCTCTTACAGTAGATGAGCAGCTCCATAAGAACTTTGTTCTTTTAAATAAAATAACTTTACTGATATGTAATTTACATACAATAAATTGCTCACATTTTAAGGGTAGAGATCAATGAATTTTGACAAATGTATACACTCATGGAACCACCACCATATTTCCATCACCCCCAAAAGTTCTCTTGTGCCTCTTCCCTGTCAACCTCCCTCCTCGACCCCCTCACCCAAACAACCACTGATCTGCATTCTTCTATTGTAGATTCAATTTGTCTTTTCTAAAGTTTAATATAAATTGAATAATAAAGTACGTATTCTTTCATTCCTACTTTCTTTACTCAGTACTGTGTTTTGCAGGTATCGGTAGTTCATTTATTTAAATTGCTTAGTAGTATTCCATTCTATAAATATACTGTAACTTTTTTAGCTGCTCATTTGTTGATGTAAATTTGAGTTGTGTTCATGAATAAAACTACTATGGGTATTCAATATAAGTTTTTGTGAAGGCATATAATTTTATTTTATTATTTTTTGAAATTTTATTTTATTGTGTTAAGAACACTTAATATGAGATTTACTCTCAATACATTTTTAAGTATACAATGCAGTATTGTTAACTATAGGGACAATGTTGTACAGTACATCCCTAAAACTTACTTACCTTGTATAATTGAGACTTTATGCCCATTGTTTAGCAACTCCCAATTTCTTCCTCCCCCCTACCCCTGGGAACCATCATTCTACTCTCTGATTCTATGAGTTTGACTGTTTTAGATACCACATGTAAATGGAATCATGCAGTATTTGTCCTTCTGTGACTGACTTATTTCACTTAGCATGATATCCTCACAGTTCATCCATGCTGTCGCCTAATACAGAATTTCCTTCTTTGTTAAGGTTGAAAGGTGTTCCATTGTATATACCACATTTTCTTTTTTTTTTTGCGGTACATGGACCTCTCACTGTTGTGGCCTCTCCCGTTGCGGAGCACAGGCTCTGAACGCTCAGACTCAGCGGCCATGGCTCACGGGCCCAGCCGCTCCACGGCATGTGGGATCTTCCTGGACCGGGGCACGAACCCGTGTCCCCTGCATTGGCAGGCAGATTCTCAACCACTGCGCCACCAGGGAAACCCACCACATTTTCTTTATTCATTCAGTTGTTTCTAAATCTTGACTTTGTGAACAGTGCTGCATATGGGAATGCAGATATCTGAGATCCTGATTTCAATTCTTTTGGATAAATACCTATAAATGGGATTGCTGGATCATATGGTAGTTTTATTTTTTATTTTCTGAGTACTTTGTACTGTTCTCCATTATAGCTACACCATTTTGCATTTTCACAGTGTACAAGGGTTCCAGTTTCTTCACATCCTTGCCAACACTTAATGTCATTTGTTTAATAACAGCCATTCTGACAGGTGTGAGGTAATATCTCATTGTGGATTTGATTTTCATTTCCCTGATGATTAGTGACATTGAGGAATTTTTCATATCCATTGGCCATTTATTTGTATGTTGTCTTTGGAGATACGACTACTCAAGTCCTTAGCCCATTTTTAATTGGGTTACTAGTTTTTCATTTTTTGTTTTTTGCTATTGCATTGTAAGAATTCCTTATATATTTTGTAGATGAACCCCTTATCAGATGTATGGTTTGCAAATATATACTCCCACTCTGTTACCTTCCACTCTGTTGATTGTTTCCTTTGCTATATGCAGCAGCTTTTTAGTTTTAGTCCCATTTGTTTGTTTATTTATTTATTTTTATTGCCTATGCTTTTGGTGTCATCTCCATGAAATCACTGCCAAGACCAAAGTCAAGAAGCCTTTCCCCTATGTTTTCTTCTAGGAGCTTTACAGTTTCATGCCTTACATTTAAGCCTTTAATCTATTTTGAATTGATTTTTAGTATGATGTAGGATAAGGATTCAATTTCATTCTTTTGCATGTGGATATCCAGTATTTAAAAAGTTTTTGTCCATGAGTTGTTGCTGAATCAGTGTGTTTGTGGGTGGAAAGACATCTTGCAGACATCACTCCTCAGTACCATGCTCTTTTAATTACTCTAGCTTTGTAATGTTTTTTAAAACCAAGAAATTAAAGGCATACCATTTTATTTCCACTTAGGAATGAATTAATGGGTTATACAGTAAATATATTTATTAACTTTATAAAAATCTGGCAAACCGTTTTCTATAATGGTTGTATGTACCATTTGTGTATTCCCAACAGCAATGTATGAAAGTTCCAGTTATACTATATCCTTGTCAACACTTGTTATTATTAGTATTTTTAAATTTAGCCCTTCTAGTGGGTATGTAGTAGTGTGCAATGTAGTTTCTATTTTCATTTCCTAGTGGCTAATGATGGTGAACATTTTTCATGAGCTTATTGTGCATTTGTTTATGTTCTTTGGTTAAAAATCTATTCAGATCTTTTGCCCATTTCTGATTTTAATGTTTATCTTATTAATGAATTGTCTGAGTTACTTATATTTTCTGGATACAGGTTGTCAGATACATGATTTATGAATAATTTCTCTTTTTCTGTGGCTTGTTTTTTCATTTTCTGAGTAGTTTCTTTTGTAGAGCAAACATTCAATTTTCTTCAATTTTATCAGTTTTATCATATTATTTTCTTTTATGGTTCATGCTTTTTGTATTCTATCTAAGAAATCTTTGCCTAACCTAAGGTAAAATATTTTTCACCTATGTTTTTTTTTAAGAACTTTTGTAGTTTAAGCTTTTACATTTAAAATCTGTGATTTCAAGTTAATTTTTTATATGGTATGATATTAGGGTCAAGATTTATTATTTTTTTCCATATGGACATACAGTTGTTCCAGCATCATTTGTTGAAAAGATAATCCTTTTCTGATTGAATTATACTGGCTGTGATGTTAAAAATCAATGACCACATTCCATTTCTATTCATATCCTCTTTCTGGACTCCACTATGTTCCTTTGATCTATGCCTATCCTTAGGCCAATTTCACACATCATTGATTACTTTAGTTTTACAGAAAGTCTCAAAATCAGGTAGTTTAAGCTCTCCAAACTCGTTTTTTTTTTTCAAAAGAGCTGTGGCTATTCTAGTTTCTTTGTATTGCTATATACATTATACAATCAATTTATCAATTGGGATTGCATTTAATCTATAGGTAAATTTTAGGATAATTGATAGCCTAACAGTATTGAATCTTTTAATACATGAACAGTGTGTATATCTTCATTTATTTAAGTCTTCCTTAATTTCTCCAACAATGTTTTGAAGTTTTCAGTATTCTGTCAATTGATGATAAAGGATTGTTGAAGTTTCCAACTATAATTGTGAATCTGTTTTTCTTTCAGTTCTGTCAGATTTTACTTTATGTATTTCAAAGCTGTTTTAGGTGCATACATTTTTATAATTTTTGTCTTCTTCATGCAGTGATCCCTTGATCATTGTGAAATTTTCTCATTATCCATGTTGATATTCTTTCTCTGAAGTATACTTATTTTATATTAATGTAGTAATTCTGCAGCTTTCTAATGATTACTGACTGCATGGTATATATTTTCCATTCTTCTTACAAAGAAATGCTTGTGTCTTTATATTTAAAGTGAAATTCTTGTAGGCAGCATAGAGTTCAACATTGATTTTTAAATTCAGTCTGACAATCTCTGCTTTTAATGGAGTGTTTAGGTCATTTAATATAATGTGCTTATGAATTTGGCTGGGTTTAAGTCTATCATCTTCCTCTTTGTTTTCCATTGGTTCCATCTGTTCTCGGTACTTTTTCCCCCTCTACTCCTGCTTTCTTTTGGATTAATTGGAGTATTTTTAAGGATTCTGTTCAATCTTCACTGTTTGCTTTCTAGCCAAACCTCTTTGTTTTACCTTTTTGGGGTTGCTTTGGGGTTTGCAATAAGTATCTGTGACTTATCACAACCTACCTTCAAATAGTGTTATAACTGTTCACATATACTGAAATATCTTTAAAACAATATACTTATATTTTTTCCTGTTCTTTTGATATTTTTATCATAGATTTTATATCTGCATATCAACCCACAATACATTGCTGTTATTTTTGTTTTAAACACCTAAATCTGCTGGTCACAAATTATCTTAATTTGGTTAGCTGAAAAAGTTTTCATTTTGCTTTAATTTTTAACAAAGACTGAGTTATTTTATTATGAAATGTTTAATTATGTCACTTTTATTTTGAAACATTTTTGCTATAATTTTAAGTTGACAATCTTTTTCAGCACTTTATAATGCTGTTCAACTGTCTTCTGGCTTACATAGTTTTGATTAGATTTCTGCAGTCATTCTTATCTTTATTTCTCTTTCGTCTTATTTCTCCCCACTTCCCTTGCTGCCTTTAAGATATTTCTTTTTATCACTGGTTCTCACAAATTTTATTATAATGTGTCTTGGTGTACTTACTTTGTGTTTATTCTACTTGTTGTTCATTGAGCTACATGGATCTATGGGTTTATATTTTTCATCAAATTTGGAAAAATTTCAGCCATTATTTCTTCACTAACAAATATTTTTTCTGTCCTTTTTCTCTCTCCTCTCCTCCTGTGATTCCATTTACATATGATTTAGACCATTTGATATTGCCCCAAACGTTGCTGAGACTCTTAATTTTTTTCAGTCTCTTTCTTTTTCTTTTTTTTTTTAAATCTCTGTGCTTCATTTTGGATCGTTTTTATTGCTTTGTCTTCAAGTTTTGTAATCCTTACTTCTGTAGTATCTATTCTGAAATTAAGTCTATCCTGTTAATTTTGTTTTTCAGATTTG
The DNA here is from genome assembly GCF_005190385.1 of Monodon monoceros. Taxonomy (NCBI): domain Eukaryota; kingdom Metazoa; phylum Chordata; class Mammalia; order Artiodactyla; family Monodontidae; genus Monodon; species Monodon monoceros. Next base: position 140,660,937 of record NW_021703774.1, read on the forward strand.
TATTTTTTATCTCTAGAAGTTTCATTTGATTAATTTTATATCTTCCATTACTCTAATTATGACTATTTTCCTTTACTTAATGTTCTTGTATGCTAACTTCACTATATCTACAATTTATGAGTTTGTTTCTATTGACTTATTTTTCTTATGATTATTGGTCACATTTTCCTACTTCTTGATATACCTTTAATTTTTGATTTGCTGCTGGATTTTCTATGTTTGTACTTTGTCTTTCTTTAAAGACCTGGGTTTTGTTTTGGCTGGAAGTTGAGTTGCAGTTCAGTTTGATCGTTTTATAGTTTGTTTTTTAAGATATTTTAGGGAAGAGTGCCTTTACTCTAGAAATAGTTTAACCCTGTTTCTGAGGCCTGGCCCTTTTCTGGTATCTTTTCCAAATGACTCAAGGTATCAATGAGGGCTCTCCACTCTTGGAACATGATCAATTCCTAACCTCTCTATGATCTCTGGGAAGTGTTCAAGTACAATTTTCCCCAGCTGCTCTTTTCCTGATCTCATGGAGTTTTACCCTTATGCATGAATTTGGAGACAGCAAAGACTCAAGGCACCACTGTGCAAATTTCTGAAGCTCTTTTTCTGCAGAGCTCCATCTTCTCAAGGACTATCCCTCATTACTTCAGAATCTCTGGATTCTGATCTTTATCTTCTCAATTTTGCAACACCATTAGGCTATGCTTGGTATCCCCTCCTTTCTCCACTATCAAAAATATGCCTCCAGGCAAAAATCCTAGTTGATTACAAGCCTTACCTCACTTTCCTCTCTTGTTTTACAGGAGAGCCCTGCATTGCCTATTGTCCAATATCTGAAAACAATTTTTAAATATCTTTTGTTCATTTTCTAATTGTTTCAGGCAGTAGGGTAAATCTGGTTTCTGTACTTGCATCATGACTGGAAGTGAAACTGCACACCTCAGATAGGACTTGAACCCAGTTGCACCTCAGATGGGACTCGAACCCACAGTCTTCTAACTGAAATCACACAACATGTCTCAGGACTCAATGAAGCTCATGTTCTTTATGTCTCAGCTCAGAAAGAATTCAGTGAGAGGCAAAGTGATAGGCAAGAAGTAGAGTTATTAATATAAGATTCTTGTAAAGGATACAAGCAGGCAGGCAAGAGGGCTCTGCCTTGAGAACTAAGTGGGCTACATTTTTATAATCAAAGGAAAAGTAGGGAGGGATAGAAGACCACCTTCTTTCTCATTCTTTGAATAGATATCAGGCTTACATCATTAGCTCCCCCTTTGCATTGAGTGGGAGAGTGTTTGACTCTATAAGGTCAAACTAGGACTGTCATGGCACTTATTCAGATCAGCAGAGGGGTGTTAACATATACTAAAATATGCTAAATCATCTGTGGTTTCAGTATAATGAGGGTCTTCTACTTTGGAATGTCACCTTTCCCTTATAGTCTTATCCTTGGTCCTAAGGATCAGTATCTTGCTGACCTTGGCCAGCAAGATGAAGGCCTCAGTTTTTTGCTTAATGGCCTGGAGCACATCTCATGCTTTTATTTATGGCTTTATTGTTAAGCAAGCCTGATTCATTTGATGATGTTCTGATAGCTTTCCTGAGTGATCGTTAACTTACAGTAGTCTCCCAAAGTTTCCTAAAGCTCCCTCTCTATCTATAGTCCCTTTCTATCTATAATAGTGGGATCTCTAAAACTACCTGTGTAACTATCCTACTCTATCCATATCATTAGTGTAACTCCAAGCCCTTTTAAATGTCTTTGAATGTGATATATCATAGCTAAAATAGTCTATATCCAGGATCTTTGATGTCAGAGTCTATACCAAAGCCAAATTTCAGTTCAGTTTGTGAAACATTAAAAGTCACTGAAAATCTGCTAAGTTCTTTATTGAGTTCTGAAGTATAAGGATAAAATTGAGAAAAATTCCTTTACCGAGGGGACTATGTATAGTCAGGGAAGACAAATGGGTAAGTAATCTTGGGCAAGTCATTTTACAATACATCAAAATAGGTACCATGGTGTAATTAAAAAAGGGTGGACTAGGCAACAATACTACCAGTCCTCCAAGACAGACCTTGATTAAACTGTGGAGAATCTGCCAAGATTATTATTTAATCCTACCACTTAGCGTGTGTAAATTTGGACAAGTTAATAGTTGTCTAAACTTGAGTTTTTTCATCATCATATCTTCCTGTGATAGTTCTTGGGGTGATTGTGAGGACTAAGTGTGTACACGCATAAAATACTTGCCTATAGTAGTGACGCCGAAACTCAGCCTCTGTGCACCAGTGCTGAACCAAATCTCAGAGACAGAGTTTTGGGTGAAGTAGAAAAGAATAGCTTTATTGCTTTGCCAGGCAAAGGGGGGCACAGTGGGCTCACGCCCTCAAAAACTGTGTGTCCCAACCCAGGGGAGATTTGGTGAGGAGTTTTATAGCAATGGTTCAAAGGTGGGGTTGCCAATAAGGATCAGGGTGTGTGCAGGGCCTGCATTCCTGTAATCTGGCCTCAGGTGGTCTCCTGATGAGCTTCTGTGGTTCTTGAGGGTATCAAACTGTGACCTTCTCTCTGGAATAAAGAATGCTTCATCAAGTAGTTAACATCTTCCATTTGCTGGGGATTTTAGTTATTTTAGTTCTACAGAAGAGCTCAAAGATACTGTTATGTGTATCCCTTGAGGCTGAACCAGGATCCTGTCCCAAGGCTGCATTATTATTATTTATTGACTGCTCCTCCCTTGTCTCTGCATCCCCTCCCTTCCCTGATTAGCAACTGTTTGAACCAGCCCTTTGGAACTCAGAGAAGGTCATGGAGTCTGAAACCCATTCCCTACAAACAAGAAATGGGGGACACAGAAAGGCTTCTGTGCCTAGGAGCCCCACAAAATCCTACTCTTTTTCAGTAGGTGCTCAGTTTAGTTTAGTTCTCTTCTTCTCTCTATGACTCAGCTTCTGTAACCAAGCAGGACCCGGTGGGGCCCTCCTGGGCACAAAAGCCTTTCCATGTCCCATCTCTTATTTATAGGATAAAAACTTCAGCCTCCTAGACCTCCTTGATTTCCAAGGAGCAGATTCAAACCGTTGCTATTCAGGGAAGTAAGGGAATGCAGAAACGAAGGCCAAACAATCAAGAAAATATAGTGCAACAATTAAAGCAGTATCCTGGTTCCTCCTCAAGGAATATACATAACAATATTTTGAGTTCTTCTGTAGGAACTAAGGCCCCACCCAGGTGGAGGATGGTAACTTCAGACTGTGCACAAGATTCCTGGAGCACCGCCCTACCCCATTACCTCACCACCAAGCAATAAGAAGAAAATCACACACCCTACAGCTCTCATCCCAAATTTTGCCTATAAAAACTTCTCCCCCAAAACCATTGGGGAATTCGGGTTTTTCTGAGCACAAACCACCCATTCTCCTTGCTTGTCCCTGCAATAAAACTTACTGTGCTCTAAACTCTGATGTTTCAGTTTGTTTGGCCTCACTGTGCATCCAGCACACGAACTTGCATTCTGTAACAATTTCTCACCCATATATTTGGAATAATCTCCTATGTCTGTCTTAGATTATAGGATTGTTGTGAAGATCAGAGATTATGGATTTAGCAGCACTGTGAAGTCTGTAGATCACTATGGAACTCTGAGGACCTTGCCAATTTTCTTTATTTTCTAAGCAGCAGCCTGGGCAAGTTGGTTAAACGTCATTGTTCCTGTAATTGCCAGGCTATTGGAACAGTAGATTGATTTTGACTCCTACAGTATAGGGTCATTCCCAGCAGTGACAATCTTGTTAGGTTCTTCACAGTGCAGCAAAAACCTATCTTGGCAGCACTGGTTATTTTATTTATTTATTTATTTGTTTGTTTGTTTGTTTTTGGCTGCGTTGGGTCTTCTTTGCTGCGACGGGCTTTCTCTAGTTGCAGCGAGTGGAGGCTACTGTTTGTTCTGGCACGTGGGCTCAGTAGTTGTGGCTCTCAGGCTCTAGAGTGCAGGCTCAGTAGTTGTGGTTCATGGGCTTAGTTGCTCCATGGCACGTGGGATCTTCCCAGACCAGGGCTCGAACCCATGTCCCATACACTGGCAGGTGGATTCTTAACCACTGTGCCCCCAGAGGAGTCCAGCATTGGTTATATTTTAGATGACCATAGGGTATATTATTAATTCTTGGACTTGTGTTATGGGGTTAGTCTAAGCTTAGATGGGTGTCTTTAGAGCCTTATAACAGCTGTTTCTTTTGGCTAGCACTGCTCTAATATCAGTGTTCCAAATATATATTTCTCATATATATTTTGTTTTAGTCTACTGTTCTTGGCTCACAGCTCCTAAAACCCTTGGAATATCCTGTGTTTAAGAGCTATAAATGTGTCTTTTGTTATGTTAATGAGGTGACTTTTGGAAAGCCCCTAGTTAACCTAAGGATCAGGCTCATTGCCAGGAGAACCATCCTTGTGATTAGAGAGTTGGAACCTTCAATTTCACCCACCCCCACCTCCAACTCCAGAGAGGGGAGAGGGCCTGGATATAGAGTTCAGTTGCGAAAGACCAATGATTAATTAATCATGCCTCTGTAATGAGGCCTCCATACAAACAACAGTACAGAGTTCGGAGAGCTTTGGGGTTGGTGAACATGAGGAGGAGTGGGGAGAATGGGGAGCCTGGAGAGGGCATGGAAGCTCTACTCCCCTGTCCATATACCTTCCCCTATACATCTCTTCATCTGGCTGTTCCTGAATGATATCCTTTAATAGTAAACCAGTAATCTAGTAAGTAAAATGTTTCTCTGAGTTCTGTGAGCTGCTCTAGCAAATTAATTGGACCCAAGAAAGGTCTTGTGGGGACCACTGATTTATAGCGAGTTGGTCAGAAGCACAGGGGACATCCTGGACTTCCTACTGGCATCTGAAGTTGGGGCAGTGGGCACTCAGTCTTGTAGGACTGAGTCTTCAACCTGTGGAATTTGATGCTGCCTCTGGGTAGATAGTAACAGAATTGAGTTGAATTATAGGATGCCTTGCTGGTGTTGGACAATTGCTGTGGGGACACCTCCTCCCCACCCCCCTCACCCCAACATGTTGAAAATTGGTGCCAAACTCAAAGGAGGGCCTGATTTTTTTTTTTTTTTTTGTAACTAGGAATGAGGAGCTGTTTTTTTAATGAAAATAAGTCTAGTAAAAAATCATTCTTCTACAGAATAACATTGTCCAGACCATAAGAGTAGAAATCTGGTTGACTTGGCATGCTGAAAAGGACAGGAACTTGGAAGAAAGACAGATTTGGGCTCAAACTTTCACTCAGTATCTGGGTGACATTGAGAAAGTCATTCACCCTCTCTGAGCCTGTTTCCTCATTTGAGAATGGAGATGATACTACTTACTTTGCAGGATAATTGTGAGGAACACATGAGTTAATGAATAGGAAAGTAATTAGTGATCTGCGAAGTTTCAACTAGCTATTTTCTGTTACTTTTATTTTTATCATTTTTTTATACTCTTCATGCTCTTTCCTTTCCAATATGGAAGCCACCATATCTCATCTGCTTAGACTGTCTGCATATTCAGTCTAATTATGTTCCATATACACTTGATCTGTTTGATGAGCACAGCTCTGGTTCTCCTTGGGAGGCAGCCTGATTTAATAGAAAGAATTGAAAGTGTGGACTTCAAAGCCAATGATCTGTGCTTTATATCTCATTTGCACCACTTGCTGGCTGTATGACTATGGGTAAATTATTCAAACATTCTTAGTATCATTTTCCCATCTATAAAGTGGAGATGTTAAACCCTACTTCTCAGTATTATTATGAGGACTAAATGATAGGTATAGTAAGTGCCTACATAGAAAAGGGGCCAAATAAAGATCCTTATATTTCAGATATCTAAATTCTCCAATATAGGCCTTTTTCTGTGTTTTCCATAAAATTCACTAGGATATGCTATTTTCTCACATATACTGCTGTTGAATGATTAAATGCCCAGATTTCTTTTCTTCTTTATTTTTTTCTTTTTGGTACACTTTGACTTTTATGGCTCCATTAAAAAGCACCTTAGACACTCATACTGTGAAACGCTTTCAAACTTGTCAGCACCCCCAAGTCACCCACTGACCACAAACAAACCTTGGGCTCCTGTGGGCTGATTCATAGTCCTTAAGAAAATTGCTAGTAACCATACCTCTGAGCCCAGGCAGATACCCGTTCTCTGATCATTTCTCACATCCAAACGGTCTTTTCTTTTGTGTAACTCTTCTACAAACCATAGAGTTAGTAGATGATCCCCTTCTGAGACTTTCTAATCCAACCGCCTCATTTCACAGAATCTAAAGCTCAGCCAGAGGAAGCACAGTCAGCTCTCCTGTTTTCCTCACCAGTGTTATTTCTGTGATATCTTGTTACTACCTTTACTTTATTTACATTTAATCTTAACAACCCTGTGTGGTAAGAATGACAGTACCATTATTCCTCTGTGATGCATGAGGAAACAAGTTTCAGGAAGGTGACTTACCTAAGGTCACACAGCTTAATAAGTCACAGAATTGATTTCGAACCCAGGTCCTATTCCTCTCTGTGGAGCTGCATCAGCCTGCTGCTGTTTTAAAGCCTCCAAATTGCTTATAAATCAGTGTGCTATGGTCAGACTTGGCACATGTAGCATGCTCACGTGGGTGGAGTTAATTCTCCACCAGTGGGCAGTGGGTCAGGGCTCCAGTCAGGCATATGCTGGCATAAGATCTCCATTTCAAAATGCATTTATACCAATCTTGCTCTACCTAGTATCATTTGACCTTCACCTTTCTGTTCTGCTTTCTGATGATTGTGAAGGACTCTATTGCACACCAGGGTTGGAAGTGGGGCAAGGTAGTTTAATTCATGTTTTCCCATAGGAAATCTATAGAATTAAGATATTTAGTATTTATTTATATGTTTTATTTGTTGACTGATTTATTTTTAATATTTTGTTTGCCATAAATTCTTTGGAATGGATGGTAAAAATACAGAGCTTATCACTGCCTCCAAGGTCCCCAGCTGGCATACTTATCTTTCCAGCTTCATCTCTAGCAACTCTAAAAATGACCCAACTACATGGTCTTCTTTCAGTGCCCAAAAGACACTAGGCTCTTTCCCATCTCAGAGACATCTCACAAACTGTCCCTTCTGGCAAAATGACAGGAGGGGAAAGAGAAAGCCAAGAGTAAGGTTAATACATACATTTGTTGGGGTTGAGTAATAAACTTGACTTTGAGTTTTCTAGCAACCAAGGCAAGAAGAGATACAGATCAGACACATGGGTCCCATTATCTGTTACAAGACTCAATTAAGTTTCTTGGGAAAAACACAGCTTTTATTGACACTGAGACCCAGGGGAGGGGAAAAGGGTTAGGTGATCTTTAAAGAATATATAATGTAGTAAGCAGCATTCTCAGACATATCCTTAACAGCAAGGGAAAAGTCTCATAGGGCCATTTCTTATAACATCTCTCACTGTAGTCCTATGTTATCTGCCATGTTGATAAAAGCAACTCTATAAGACACCACAATAGTGTTCTCTTTATTTTTTTTTAATTTTGTTTATTTTTTTATACAGCAGGTTCTTATTGTTTATCTATGTTATGCATATTAGTGTATATATGTCAATCCCAATCTCCCAATTCATCCCACCATCACCACCCCTCCCCGCCACTTTCCCCCCTTGGGGGACAACACAATAGTGTTCTCTCGTGCCCTGGCTCAGTCCAAAGATACATTTTAGAGTCTCTCAAGAAGCAAATGAACTATATACATTTTAGGCTATTTTCCATGTATTTTTTTTCTCTCTCAATCAAGCTTTTCTTAAATATTAAGTGGTGAGGAACTTAAGCTTGAGTATCTGACAATTAACTGACTGGTATAATTTATGTAAGTTTTCTAAATAATCAGTGGTCTGTGTAACCCTTCTCCAACAGAAAGTTTCTAATAATCAAACTTATCTCCAAATTGGAGATAATAATGGCCTCAAATGGACATTGTAAAGATCAAGTAATATAATATCATTATAATAATAATAGTGGCAATAATAACGTAGTGGTTAACAGACATTGAGCCACTCGTAGGACCCACATACTGCTAATTGCTTTATTTGCATGATCTCATTTAATCCTTTCAACAGACTTTAAAAGATAAGTATTATTATTTCATCCATTTTGAAAAAAATCAAAAACTGAGTGTGAGAGAGTTTAAATAAGTTGTCCAAGGTCACAGAATTGGTAAAATGGGGGAGTCAAGATTGAATTGCAGGTGGAATTCTGCAGAATTAAAAAGTTCTTACTCTTAACTACCATAGTATAATTAACCATATTCAGTGTTCAATAAAGGGGTTAATAGTATTTTAATAGAGACACAACCTAAATTGTTGATAATCAGTATAAGATTGATTTGATTGGAATATTTTTATTGGAAAGTGTTACACAGCCTGCAGCATTTTATTTGGTGTGACTTACCACATTTCATCAAATTTAAGAAGCTGTCAACTGTAAGATGCACCATTATTTATGAACTAGTGAGAAAGAAAAATGTTGCCAATTAAATTCTGACACAATGCTTTCTTATTACATTGAATTTTTATTTTTACTTCCAGAAAGACCTCTTTTAAACTTATTTATGCAGAGATTTTTATCATAGCTGTCTCTTGTGTATAATGGAAAGAACACGCAAATGAAATGTTAAGATATTTTGAGAACATTCAGGATCTAAACTATTCTGAAATACTTAACTCAGTGTTGTGAATAGACACATTTTTCCACACAGTAGCAGCTTCTGTGTCTTTAAGAAGTGGCGATGCAGTCTTTTCTTCAAAGTGTCCATTGTCATCTTGGGATTTCCTCCCAAACCACTGACACATTAGCAAATATATATGCACTCAGACAAGGTCAGTGAATCATAACTGTCACAGGGACCGTAAAAGGTATCTGGATTTCAGAAATGTTAAATGGGGGGAAATGTATATCTTAGAACTGACAATGAACTTCGTGTTAACAGTGCTATGCTTGGCTTAAAAATATTCAGTGAGGATTTGCATCTTCAGTCTCATTTATTTCAACCCCAGCACAGTAAGTATATGATTCATATTTGTTGATCCAATTGGAATAGATAATAGCTCTGGGATACTGGCTACTGCCTTTACAAAAATTTGCTTATCCTCAAGTTTTCAAGGTTATCTTCTATAGCAGGTCCACTGTGATAATGATAGTACTTTTTTGTTTCCTAAAACTGTATCATAGAATATTTTATAATATCCTCTTTTCAATAGAAGAAAACTAATACAGAGAAAAGATACACATGCTAATTTCAGCTTTCACACTGATATTTTATGTGACCCTAAACAAGTGTCCATCTGTAAAATCAGGAGAGATATCTGAATAATCTCCACGAGCACTTCTAGCCCAAATAGGATTTATTCTTACATGCTAAGAGGGGAGCTAACATTTATCATAAGCCAACTATGTACTCATTATTTCATATATATTATCTTAATTAATGTTCAAAATAACTCTATTTCTATAGCTATATTATATTCCTATCATAAAACAGACTTTTGAACATTAACTAATTACTTCAGGTGTTAGCTACTAAGGGGAAAAAGCTGGGATTCCCAAGCATGTCTTGATTCAAATCCCAGGACCTCTATATTGCACATGTTGCCTCTCTCAGAGTCCTTCAAACTTTAACTCTGCAGAACACAGGCAGAGTTAGGCAGTTGCTAGAACTGTGGAATTGGTGCATTGTATTGTTTGAGATGTCAGACTCAAAGTTAGGATGCATCTCAATTTATTTGTAAAACCTTCCCAAGGACCTACTCTTTGCTTGTGCTGGAGGCTAAAAAAGTAGAGAGAAATCACATCACTGTCTTTAGGAGCTCACAGTTTAGGTAAGTAACTTTCAAAATATATTATTTGCAGTCTTAGAGTTTGTTCAACATTATTTAACAACTATTTATTGAGGAACCAACCTTATGGTGGGGATTAAGTATACTTCAGTAAATAAAATATATATGGTTTCTTCCCTTATGGGCCTTGTGGTCTAATGGTAGAGAGAAACAGGACACAAATGAACAATTAAATACGTATGTAATTTAAAACTGTGATAAGTAATGAAAACTTAACAGTTTTAGTGTTAGAAAATAGCATGAGGGTCACACTTAGACAGTATGGGCAAAGGAGGCCTCTCTGAGAAGGTGACATTTAATCTGAAGCTTGAAGGATTAGAGGAGGGAAGTGAAGAGCACTAAAGATCATGCCCAGCAGAGGGTAGAGAATGGCTGAAAACCTCTGGTGTGAAAGATATCATATAGTTTGAAGACCTGAAAAGAGAAAAGTAGCAGATGAAATTGGAGAGAGAGGCAGGGCCAAAATCACATAGGGCTTCAAATCCACGTTAGAATATTTGGCTTTTTTCCATAATGCAAAGGGAAGACATTGAAGGCTTTTTAGTGGGGCAGGTGGTTGGAGGGGCGGGATTAACATTTAGATAAACTGATGTTCTTTCTCCGTTTTTAAAGAAAATGCTTTGGCTTTTATGGAGAATAGAATATAGTGAATTACTGTAGAATAGATGGAGATAGTGGGAAGGCTGTTATAGAAGTGAGATAATAAGGGCTTGGATTAGGATGGGTGGCAATAGAAATGAAAGAAATTAAAGGATTTGAGATGAGTTGATGAAAATTAATCAGTCGATCTAAGGAAGAAATGGAAAATTTTATTTCAGCCAAATTGAGGATTATAACCTGGGAACAGCAGCTCAGAAAGCTCCGAGAACTGTTCTGCCCTTTAGAAGTCAAGGCACAGTTACATAAATTTTTTGAGACAGAGGGCTGTGCATTAAATGACGTATTATTGACAGTTTACACAATCCAGATCTATGCATCATAGTGGCCCCTTACAAGATCAAGAAGGTGTGTTATCTTTTAAGGAGTTGTCTTGTTGATGCTAGGAGAATGTTGCTCTTGATGGTTGAGCAGGTATTTCTACCGATGGTTGATGCACAATGCAGATACATAATGCACAGTAGAGGGGAGAGAGGGAGCCAAAGGGAAGAGAAAATTTTTTCTGTTTAAATTTTTCTTCTCATGCCATAAAATATAAATTTTATTTCACAGATGTGTACTGGAAGTTAGATTACTGAAAGATTAATTATATCTGTGAATAAAGGGAGAGTGAGGAGTCAAGATTGAGTTCAGGTTTCTGGCTTGGGCAACTGGTTGAATATTACTGCCGTTGACTGCTTTGGGGAATTTTGAAAGGTGAGGAATGTGAGTGGAATAGGGGATTTGTCATGTTTGTTTTCAAAATGTCAAGTTTTAGGTACCCATGAGGTCTCTAAGGGAAAATATATAGTAGTCTTTTGGATATACAAGGCTGGAGTCCAAAGGAGAAGTTTGGGCTAGAGATGTATATTGAGAGTTGTTAGCATATAGATAATGCCTGTATTTGCATGAGAAAAGCCTAGGAAGAAAGGTGGAGAAAAAAAAGAATAAGGTTATATAGGGTCAAAACCTAGAGAATTTCAATATTTACAGGTTGGACAGAAGAGAAGGGTACCACATAGAAATCATAAAGTAAGTGGCCAGAAGAAAGGGGAAAAGCAAGAGTAGAGTGAACTGAATTGTCATTGAAGAATATGAGGTGCTGACAGCATGCTCATGCAGAAGTATGGCCAAGAAGAGGATCAGAGAAATGGGTAGTAGCTGATGGTGGATGGAATGTGGAATCATGGGGTAGCAGTTATTTGCTAATGGTAATGATCCAGGGAGAAAGCAAGATGGATGATGTAGGAGACACAGGAGATGAACAAGAGTGCAGTCCTTGAGAAAGTGAGAGTAATGGGATCCAGAGGACATGCTGAAGGCTTTTGTTAGGAAGAAGGACACCTTCATCCACGGTAATGGGATTATAGAAAGAAACCTAGGCATGGGTTTCTAATTTTGGTTGTGGGACTATGAGGATGCTCCTGTCTGATGGTTTCTAAAATAGAAAGCATTAGATGAGATTATCCTCTACGAATGCTGGTAAGGGAGAAAAAATAACAGTTTCCAAGAGATAGAAGAAGGTCTGAACTTCTAATTTTTTTGTTTTTGTTGCTTTTCCCCCAGGGAAAAAATGAGAAACCTACTTACCAGAATAACTCTGTAGAATTGCTAGGCAGTGATAACAGTTGCATGAATTGAAAGTGCAGTCATTTTACCTAGGTATGTGATTTTTCTCCAGTTACTTGGGACCTGTATAAGTACAACTCTTGGGTAGAAGAGTTCATTCTGTGTTTAGGTTTTGCCACATGAGAAAAAAAATAGATGGAGACAAGGGGATTGAAGGTGTTTGTGAAGACATAATTATAATGTTGGACATGGGAGGAGAAAGCAGGAAGGGAGTAGATAACAATAAAGTAGGAGGATCAGTAGATTGGACTTCAAAGAATTATCGTAAAGTAAATGCTTTAGCAAATTAGCTTGAAATTTGCAGTTAGAGAATATGATGTGGACATTTGATATTGTAGGTAGGGTAGAGTGTATGTGTATGTGTATGTGTTTGTGTGTGCGTGTGTATCTGAGAGAAAGATGGTGGTGGCAAGGGGTGGTGAAGTGGAGAGGAAAATAAGATTGGTGAGATCCTTTTTATTCATTCAAAAAGTATTTATTTAGTATTAACCATGAGCCAGGCATTGTTCTGTTTGCTCAGGGTACAGCATTGATGAAAAGCGCCACGATGTTGAATGGATCATCCGCATGAATGTGGAAATCACTAAGAAAGAAGCTAGAAGGTATGTGGGGAGGGAAGTAACCAGTGAGGCAAAAATTGAGGCTGTTGATAGGTAAAGCAAGATTAGTGAATCTAGTGATTCACCAAAGTATAAGCCATGGCACTTATGTAATACTGTTAACGACAACAGCAGGATGAACAAAAACAACAGTAATAAAGAATACTTAAATAATATGTATACGCCAAGCACCGTACTAAGTATTAACATGTTAATTTCATTCATAAAACTACCCTGTGAGATGGGCACTATTATTCCATTGCTCAGTGAACAGTGTTTCAGAGGAAAGAAGGGAGGGGAGAGTGAGAGCTTTGGTTGGATTAGGGGAGGTGGGAATGGAGAGGAGTGATCAGGTGAGGACAGGTACCAGAGGAGGTCTGGACCTGTAGCAGTGAGGGACTGAGGGAAATCCATAAGTAAGGTATAGTGGGATGATCCCCAATGACCTTTCAGTTGAGAAGGGCAGTGGTCTCTAGTGCTGGATTTACCGTGGGTGATGGCTTCCACGGCAGCTGCCTCCTCAGAGAGCAGGGGGTGTGCAGCTAAGGTGACTGGAGACTCTCCTCCCCACATCAAGGGAAGCAAAAGGTAATTCTGCCAAAGGGAGAAGAGAAGGTGGGTTCTTATCTGCTTCCCACCCCCTACTACTCTTAGAGCAGTTCTGCTTTTAATTGCTTGAGATTATAGGGCTTTATGTTAGTGGCTTTTTTTTGGAATTGAAGGCTTTGTTTAAAAATTATAATGCTATGTTTGAAAACCGTGGTCTAGAAGATCATTTATTCTTAAGAATATTCAATCTAACCCCCTCATTTCTCCGATAGGGAACTAAGAGCTCAGAGAGGGGGTGGAACTTGCTCAATGTCACGCAGTGAGTTCTTGGTAGAATCAGGTTTATTTCTCCTGGCTCCCAGTCTGGTGCTCTTCACCATACCCACTTGACTCAGGGTTACAGCCTTAACAAATTCTCTAGGGTAAAGAGTGCAGCAAGCTTCTGCTGGGCTCTCCTTCTCTGTGTCTGGCCTATCTCCTGCTAGCAGCCCTTACCTGGGATATTTAAAAATTCATGTTATGTTAATTACACCATAACCCCTGTCTCTGCTGACTGTATTCTATTAAGAAATCATTCACTGTTTTGTCAGTAACCCTGGGTGTCCTCTCAGGGAGAGGCAGTGCAGAGAGATGAGGCCTCCCAGCAAGCTTTGCTCACCCTGGTAGCAGTGCGGGGCCCCATACTTGCAAAACTACTGGCAGAAAGTAGTTTCCCTGATGGCTTGGCAACTCTGGAGAGGGTGCTCTGTTCTTCTTGTTTGCAATGACCAGAAAAGCCACTGTGCTCTCATTAAACAGAGCTTCCTCTCCTTTCCCCTTCCCCTTATCTGCTTTTCCATTTTCTACTTTCATTCTTTTTGAAGTGTACAGAAATGTCCTGTTATTAAAAATCTGTTGTCCCAGAATGGAACGGCAGAGATTTTGCTGTGTTTTTGTTCACTGATATATCCCAGGCATCAAGAATAGTGGCTAACACATAATAGATGGTCAATAAGTATCTGTTGAATGAGTGATGCATGAACAAATAAATGAATGGATAATATCTGGATAATTTTTTTTCAGTTATAATGTGCTTTATTAACATAGATCACAACTTCCTTTGTGAATCATGAAACATGCATTCATGGCATCATTTTCAAGGGCTTCTGTCCATTCCCAACACAAAATGTTAATCCACCCTCCACTGCTGCCTTTGATTTATTTTCAGGCAAATCTGTGATGCAAGCAACTTCATGCTCTGAATCTTTGGGGGTATGGAGTCTCAGCTCATCCGAGAACTGGTGGCCATACCCTGCTCCCGAGTAGTCCTGTGGGTCGAGTGGGCCCTGAGAGGAGAGGGAGATAAAGGACCTGAGGACTAAGGGTATCTTTGGGTAAATATCTGGATAATTGATACTAAAAATCTGGTATCAGAGAAGTAGCTGTGGAATAGACCATCGGCTCCAACTTTCTCACAGTATAGAGGGCTAAAAGCCAAGAGCCCTGGCTACTAGTCTTGACTGGACTAAAGAAATGCAGCAAAAAGAGATAACCTGCCAAGATGATCTGTCCAAACAGGCTATGCAAATTAGATGTCAGCTGTGGCGTCCTGTTGTTTGAGATTCATATGAAATTAACTGAAAGCTCCCACCCCATGTGCAGTGGAAGCTCTACGTTCCTCTCAATCTCTCCCAGAGTTTCTTGTGGGTTGGGATGAGTTTTGGTATTCTGAGCTATTGGCTCCAAGCTCTCTGAATTAGTTCAGTTTGTGGTTCATCTTGTTGTCCTGCATATAATGTCCTTATTGACCCAGACAAGGAACTCAGCTCCTCTCCTGGATATACCTAAATTCACACACACACACACACACACCCCAACATACACACACACGTGTATTCATGCATGTCCACACATACACACACATATAGCACATTCAAAAAAATTAACCTAATATAAAACTTTTGTATGTGGATCAAATTTTCCTGAAGATTTGGGGAGATGAAAAGAATTTATGTAACAGCAACTCAAAGAAAACCCTAACTTTAATATTAGTCACACCTGTTCTTAAAAGATCTTTAGCTTTTTCTACTAATTTGGGCTTCATCTTCCCCATATCATAATCCTTATATATCTATACCTATAGATATATGGGTATCTTAATTCATTTCTCCACTCCCTTTCCGTTATTATCTGTTTGTCCCATCTTTAGATTCCAATTCTTTTTTTATATATTACAAGAATTCCAGAGTTTGTTTCCTTGTCACCAGTTGAAGCTCATGACCTTACAATCTTACCTTCTATCCCCAATTAGCTTATCAGAGTATTTTTTCCAAAATAAGGCAGTTGCCTTCTCAAGATGTTTCCTTCCAGTGGTATCATTGGAAGGATACTGAGGTATTTCATAGTATTTATAGAAAAGTTGAATAACAAAGACTTGAGGAATTCTTCAACATCACTTGGGGGAATCACAGCAGTAAAATTCAAGGAATGTCTAGTCAGGTAATAACATGAATATGACTCAGTGTCAACAAAACCAGTCTTGTTTCTCCATTTCCAGTTTCACATCTCCCAGAAAGAGATTCTGATTGTCCTGACATGCCACGATCTATGAGCTATGTCCAGGGAGAAAACCATGTTAAGTAGACAAGGCCATATGCCCATCCCTAGACACTGGAGCCATTTCCAAGGCATGCAAAATCACGAGGAATTCAGTTGCCACCCCAAGCAGTATCTTACACACTGCTTCTCTTAGGACTAAACTTTATGCTAGCACTCTTCATTCATTCAAAAGTTATGCACTAGGAACACACTCAAAAATGAGCCCTGAATGCTGGAATATAGAGACAAATAAAAATGTATGTTGTGGGAATCATTGGTATTACTTCTAGTGATTTGAGTGAGGAACATTTGTGAGGTTGTGTGTGTAATTTAAGTGAGAAGATAAAACCCTTTTAGTAGTAAAAACTTGGGTATCCAAGAGAAAACTAGCTGGAAACACCCGTTACCCATTGTTATGGCTATCTCAGGAATGTTATATAGTTCTCTAGTCTATCAGAAATGCTCTGAGAGCAGCCAGGCAGCACTGGGGGCGCTTCCAAAGAAAGAGCTATTTTGAATCCATTGTGGTTAGGCAAATTGAATCCCTAGATAAAGTGGTGAGTGATATGTTTTCAAAATATATTTACCTCTTCTCACTTAAAGAATGATAATTAGACCCTCCCTCCATTTTAAAGGGGTTTTTGTATTCAGTTGTCCTTTCTATTGCAAAGGAGAGATAGCCAGTACTTCTAATTTTTCTCTTAGAGTTATTCAAGACATAAAAAGAAAAAGAATGTAGCAGCAACAGAATTACCATCACAAAAATGAACATTTTTTGAGAACTTATCGTGTAAGACATTGTGCTAAGAGTTTCCATACATTTACACATTTTGTCCTCATAGTAATTCTATGAATTAGGTACTCATATGAAGTAAGGATCTATATTACTTCACTTTACAGGTGAGGAAACTGACGCTTAGAGACTGACTGAAGAACTTTCCCATGTCACACAGCTACAGAGTAGCAAAGGCAGGATGCAAACGTAGATCCACTAACTCCAATGTTCGTACTTATTACCATTATGCTAACATGCTCCTGACTTTTCCCCTAAAGTATAGTGAAAAGATGATGGTGTTGGAACCAAGATATCAGGATATCTGGATTTAGCTCTCTATCAACTCATTGTATAACCTTAGACAAACTGTTTCTTTCGGCAATTCACTTTCCCCACCTGCAATTGGTGAGGCATGGATGGATTTGTAAGAACACATTTAGTGCCAAGGTTCTATAATCCTGCAAGCTCTCAGAGGCCTCTTATAAAAGCCTTGTGCCATGTGAATTTTTGCTATTCACCAACTCTGTTCTTGGAGAGGCTCTTGGGACTGATTCTTGGGAATATAATTTTGAGCTTGTGCACTCTCCCCATCCAAAGAAAGTTTGCAAAGGCCACCCCCTCTTGTCACCTGGCAGCATTTACATCAAGCCATTTAGAGCGTGGTAGATCACTATAATCTTAATGTCAATGCCCTAAATAAATAAATGCATAATATCTACTCTAGGTCTAGTAAAAGGCATTCTACTTAAAATTACAAATTCACATCAGCAAAATATTTAATACTGGTTTGAGGCAGAAGGTCTGGGCTGGAGATTGAAATTCAGATTGCTGGCAGACAGCTCATTTTCCACATAAGAAATGTGATATGGTCCTCCAGCTCCAGGGGGATTATTGTATGGGATTATTGAATTGGTAAACAGAGCAGTCTGTGGTACTTCTTATTATGCAGTTGACAGGAAAAACAATTGTAGCCATATTTGGAGGCAAATATTTGGTCATTGCAAAACTATAAAAACTGTACTTATTTCTGTAGGGCCTTCTGAAGCCCACTTAGATTTAGAGTGGCCTACCATAGGAGAGAAGATTTGGAATTCCCTGAGCTTTCTTCCTGTAGCTTGGAGGTTTGGGGTGAATAGATGGGAGGCAACAGAAGTGCAACAGAAGAGCTCTTGGACTTGGATTCAGAAAACCTTGGTAGAATCCCAGCTCTGCCATGTTTAAACTCTGTAACCTTGGTCAAGTTACTTAAATTTTATGATTCCCCACTCATCTTCCATTGTAAAGTGGAGACAAAGATCCAAGGGGTTAGTATCAAATGAAATGAAGGGGAAAGGAGAGCAAATATTTTATTAAACATTGTCTATATCCTGTAGCTTTTCTGTACCTTCTTGACCTATGAAATAAAACAATTATACCTGCTTCTCCATTTCATGTATGATGATGTTCATTACTTAAAACAATGAATCATACTCTGCTCTCAAGGTGATCCAGGCAAATGTGGGATCCAAATATAGATCACAGGATACTTTTAAAAAGGCTTACAATGCCATAAGCCAGGCATGGGGTGATACAGAGACAGAGAAACAAGCATTGAATTGTATCACAAGGACTCAGAAAATGCCTTCCAGAGCAAGAAGCATTTGAGCTTAGCCTTGGAGAATGAGAACTATTTAACAGATAAAGAGAGAGAACGTGCTTAAGGCGGAGAGTAGGAGGGATCAGAATGAAAATGGCCTGGAGATGCGCCAGCTCCTGTTCATGTAGTGAGGAATTCCCAGTAGGTTGAACATGGGTCAGTGAAATGGTGAGGGCCTAGATTAGTTTTGGTCTAAGTTATTGAGTTATTTGAAAGCCAAATTCAGACTTTATCGTTTAAGTAATAGAGAGTCAACACATTTTTGTTTTCAGTGGAAGGGAGATTGCAATGAATTTGCCTCATACATAGGTGAATGGCTGAGATTTTGGAGTCCAAAGAGTAGAAGTCAGAAGGACATCAGTCAAATATAGAATGTTTTGCTGGGTGACCATTGTCAAGTGGCTTAATTTTTTTACCTAAATTTCCCTGGGCTTTGAAATGGAAGCTATAGAATATTCTTAGTGAAACAAGTGCCACTTATTGATTCCACGAAGATTTGGGGGGAACCCCCTAGATGAAGGGCCTTGTGCTAGGAAATGAACATGGAGATGTGGGGCTGAGGCTTGGGAGTGGAGGAGTGTGAGAATCTTGGCTTTTTTTTTTTTTTTTTTGCGGTACGCAGGCCTCTCACTGTTGTGGCCTCTCCCGTTGCACAGCACAGGCTCCGGACGCGCAGGCTCAGCGGCCATGGCTCATGGGCCTAGCCGCTCCGCAGCATGTGAGATCTTCCCGGACTGGGGCACGAACCCATGTCCCCTGCATCGTCAGGCGGACTCTCAACCACTGCGCCACCAGGGAAGCCCTGAATCTTGGCATTTTAAAGGCTAAGCCATCATGTCTTAGAACTTCATGACCTTGGAAAAATCTTTTCTGCATTTTGGTCTGTGGTTTCCCCAACTGCACAGATGGGCCAGGTGATTTCTGAGGTCTTTGTCACTTCAACATTCTAAGTTTTCACCTTTCAGAACTGTTCCCAAGCCTTTTCTTATATTCTCTTTTCAACATCTAATCCCTCAACCTGGGCTTCAGTGTTACCTTTGACCCTCTTACCTATCTGGAAATATTTGCAGTACTGTGCATGCATCATCCCAAGAGACCAGGGTGAAAGGACCTCTTTCTCTGTTTTTCAAAGAGCATTGCTATAAACAGGGAGAGAGAAACCATAAGCCTCCAACAGTGGACTGTATTCCTGAGATCTCAATCTTGTGCCCTCCCCTCAAAAAAAATCAAACTGTTGGGTTAGAACTAAAAGGAACTGAAAATGCTGACTTTACTGGGTAAACAGGAAGTCAGAGCCAAGGAGGTGGCTTGTTCATTCTTAAACTGAGCCATGTAGAAATTTATATCAGACATGAATATCTGAAAACTGCTGACCACAGGTGCTCATGACAGAACAGGGATCAGAATCATGAGTTGGTGGATAGGACCCTAGACCTAGAGTGGATCTTAGAAAAATCTTTTCATGTCCTTTAACATCTTAGCAGTGGGTTTGTGGCCCACATGGGAGTAAGGTGAGAATGAGTGATAGAATCTTGTTTCAGTGGAAACAGCAAATGACCTTGGAGTCAGAAGACATATGTTCAATACAACTCATAAAACAAGTTGTATATAGCTTTCAACAACTGCAAAGTAGCTCTGGCCTTCCTCAGGAGTTTCCATGTGCGTGGAATCTTGAAAAAAATAATAGTTATGCTAAATTTTATTCCTAACCAGTAAATTTAGTCCTGTGTTATAACCAGATTGTTCCTTTATATATGTGTTGCTCTTTGGGTGAAATTGCCTGGTCTCTCAGATTTCTGCTTCCCTCACCTGCTGTCCTCCTCCCTTCAAAAATAATATCTGGCAATACTGACCTAGTGGCAAGAAAGGTACACTCGAGTTTTGTGTCCACAAGGTGTTTTCTGGATCCTACTTGATCTTGGCTGCGGGATGGCTAGTGTGGGTTGCTCCTCACACAGAAGGCCACTGAGGTATACCAGCCCTTCTGAGGGTATCTGTCTTAGTCAGCTTGGGCTGCTGTAACAAATATTATAGACTGGGTAGTTTAAACAACAGATATTTTTTCCTCACGGTTCTGGAGGCTAGAAGTCCAAGATCAAGGTGTTAGCTGATTTAGTTTCTGGTGAGGGCCCACTTCCTGGTTTTCAGATGGCTACCAACTCACTGTGTGCTCATGTGGTGGAGAGATTGTCTCTCTCATGTTTCTTTTTATAAGGGCACTAATAACATTCATGAAGGCTTGATCCTCATGGCTTAATTTCTTCCCAAAGAGCCTACCTCAGATATCATCACAGTGGGGATTAGGGCTTCGACATATGAAGTTTGAAGGGGATACAAATATTTATTCCATAGAAGCATATGCTCCTAAAACCTATTGCTGGTATCCTTGTTCTCTCTCTCTCTTGATCCAGGCCTGGATGTCCTCTCTGGAGGACACAGTTTCATATTCCCTCTTGTATGATCTGTCTCAGGGAGCCTGCCCCTGCCATGAGGACCTCTTACTAACAAACCCCCAGCCAGGTTCTTAGTTAACTGGTGAGTCCTCTCGTGGGGAAATATGGGAATTCTTAATTCTTGTTCACAATCCACAAGAACCAAGTTGTTCTTATGGGAGCTGCTCAGAGGAAGTTTGTTTCTAAGACTTAAACTGAAAATGGAACTCCCTCTGCACTCTATTTCTCTCATACTTTTCTAGATGTTTCTAAAATATCTCACCTCAAACACACACACACACACACATGCACACACACCTCCAAATTTTCAAGGAGTCAGGATTTGAACCCAGGTCTCTCTGGTTCCAAAACCCATGCTCTTAGCCAGTTTCCTATATAGAGTAGGCTTACTTGGAAGCATGTGCTGGTATCATTAGATTCATATATTGATAGATAATAAAAGTTCTAATGAACTTTTTATTCCTTCATTGTTTTCTTTTGAAAAATTAGAAAACTTAGACTCCAAAGATGGATGATTCACCCAATGTCACACAGAACCTATAGGCCTCTGAGTCTTCTTTCCGCCAGACCTTGGGTAGCTCATACATAGGAAGCTCGCACTGACCTGGGTCCTGGTGCTTTCAGTGTCAGCAGTTTGGATTTGAATGTCAGCTCTACTACATACTGATTAAGACATCTTATGAAAGGTTTTAAGCCTCAGCATCTTCATCTGTAACATGATAAAATATAACATCCTAACTTGGAATTATTAGGATGAAGGGAGATAAACTAAGTAAAATGCCTAGCACAAAGTGGAAACTCAATAAATAGTAATTTCCTTCTTTCCCAGTTCCTAAGTGTTACTTCCTGGAACTCTTTTAGCTGCTGGCTTTGAAACTGTGTCTGCTGTGTCTGTTGAGCCCTGCCTGACCCTGCCTGTGAACATTGCCTGACTCCCTGGATTTGAGCCAACGCCAGCTTGGATTTCTGATCCCTGGCCCTGTCATGCCACCTCCAGGACCCCAGGGTGCTTGACCTGACTTCTACCCTGGCATATGTTCTCTTATCCCTCTCCACCAGCTGTCCAGTCTTGCCAGAACATTATGCCTCTTGACCCTTTGCCAGTCAACCTTGATGGCCTTGAGGTCTGTTGTAAACACTGATGCACCACCCAGATTCCCCTTCAAGGAAGACTTACTGCCCTAGCTCCTGGGAATGCTCACCGCAGGCAGTTATCAGCTGTAAGCCCCTTCAGGGATTACCTCAGCTACAGAGAGATGCCCAGCCCAAAGTCATGCTTCTGCTTGGGGATTCCACACCCAGAGACTGATTGTGCAGGCCCAACTTGGGACAACTCTGAAAGACCATTGTAGCTCCAGAGCCCCCCAAAGATATAACTGAGGCCACCCTTGGGATTGCATCACAGCTCACTTTTTCCTCCACTTACTCCTCCTTCCATCCTCTCCCTTCTACAGGTGTTGATCCCAGCGGCACTCCTTAAACATCCTGTGTGCTCATCTCTATTTCAGTTTCTGCTTCATGGGTCCATGAACAAGGTCCCCTCAAATTGCACACAGTTCCCAACACTATCAGTCCTGACCTTGTCCAAAAGACCCTGGACTGTTCCTGCTCACACTCTAGAATGACTGTGTGTGTGTGTGTGTGTGTGTGTGTGTGTGTGTGTGAAAGAGACAGGTCTTGCTGCTCTGTTATCAAAAAAGCCAAAAGCACAGGGAAACCTTCACACAACTTTCTACTGCTGGGTTGTGTTTAGTGAAGTCAAAAGTCAGTTGAACTTTAATCTCAAGCAACCCCTGTTGTTCTTGCCTGTGCCTTACTTTGACAGGTCCTGAACACTAGGGACACAAGATTAAATCAGCCTACTTTTGCAGTGAAGGTGTCACAATCTAGGGTGGGAGGCAGGCATTACATAGATAAATTATAGAAAGGAAAGATAAGTGCAATAAAAGAGATACTTCCTGCCCCAGGGAACTTGGATAATATTTTCCTGGCAGAGTTGTTCTGCTGATTAAATGAAGCCACATAGCACAATGTTTAGCACAGGAGAGACAGTTATTGAATCAAATTATCTTATTTTGCAGGTTAGGAGATTAGTGCCTGAGACATTAAGTGCCTTGCTTAAGGTCTTGTAGGTAGTTAACAATAAAGCTGGCGCTAGAACTCAAGTCTCCAGGTTCACACTCCATGACTCTTTGCACTATACACTTTGCCTCAAGAGGGTAAAATGTGTTTGACCCATCTACTGGTATTGTTTTCAGATCTGAACTTTTGGAAAGTTGGCTGCCTCTCTCACAGTTTAGGCACACCATATACATGGTTTGAGGCTGTGCTTTGCAAGTTCCTTTGTTCTTTGTTGAAATGAGCCCAGCAACTGGTGAGTATTTCTGTTTCCACATCCCATTTCCCCCTTGAGCTTAGTGGGTTGGCAAAGAAGCATCAGACCACAGCAGTGACATTTACATGAAAAGAACCCATTGTGTCCTTTCTAAGGAGTGTCATAAGCTCTAAGCCATACTGCTTTTCCATTTGCCTTCCTCTGGGAGGTTCTCTGGTAGGAGCTTGGCCTGCTGGAGCTGCCTGAGTACTCACACCGGAAATTATATTCCGTAATTAAAATCAATAGCAAAACAGACACACAGCAGAAAGGTCATAGAACACAACAGAAAACCATTGGGTAGCATATTGCCAAGTGTCAAAATAGATTTTTGAACCTTTCTTCAATCTGCAAATGCCTAAAGCCGTCCGTGGGAGAGAGGTAGTGTGCCCCAAGCCCCAGCCTCACCTGGGAAGGGTTTAGCTAAAGAGAAGTCTCCCTGCTTAAACCTTTCAAGGTCCAGCTTCTCCAGTCCAGCAGTGCCCCTTTAAAGTCTCTGATCACCCTCCTATTAGCCAGGTTGGAGTGAACTTCTAGTGCTGGAGGCTGTTCACAGCCTGAAACTTTCACCTTGGTCTGTCCTAACTTCCATTCCTTACATGCATCTTGGAATCCCTGCTTTCTGACCTATTGCTGTGACTATACCACACCTTTTCCCTTTAGTTATGATAATTGGTGTTACTTTTCTGGCATTTTTCTGTCTCAGCTCATATCTGTTCTCACATCTCAGGCTGGTACAGCTCTGCCTTAAAGCAGCTCAGCCTTTGAGACCTTTCCCAGTGCTGTCTTGTGTCTTCCTTGTCCAGTTTGACCAGACAGCGAACGCTTAGACATAACTCCACTTCCTCTCTTCCCTATACCTTCCTAAGTGAAATCTTCCTTGTTCAGATACAGCACATTTATGCTGATCTTCTTTAAGGGCCAGGCATGGAGCAGGCTGGGAGTAATGTATCATGTTTAATTCTTACAGACTATAATCCTATAGCCACGCATTTTACAGAGGATCTTAGAGTGAAGTGACTTGTCATACTGTAGCAGGTCAGTGACGGAGCCAGAATCCAAGCCCACATCTCCTGCCTCTCAGACCCATGCTTCCTCCGCCAAAAGAAAGCTCTTCCTTGCAGAAGCACTTACATAATTCCATTATGGCACATAACATGCTGAATTTTTCAATCAGGTGGAATAATATGTCCATGGAGTCAGGAGGTCCACAATAGGAATGTGCCTAAGTAACAGGCATGAAAGAGTTTTCTGCAAGCCAAAAAGCAGCAGACCTTGTTAAATAATTGCTAGGAGCCAAGACTTTCTAGTTTTCAAACACTGGACCTTAGGCAAATGCCCATTGGCCTTGCTTTTATAGGTGACCTCCAGAGGGTCCAGATGCATCAGTGAGTCAGAACTTTGGTTTGCTTTTAAGCTTTTTATTAAAGTTTAATATACAAACATAAAAGTACATATATCATAAATGTACAGCTTGATAAAATTTTCCCTGTCTGAACAGTCCTATGTAAACAGCACCCAGATCTAGAAACAACATTACCAGCATCTCAAAAGCCATATGCTCCCCACCCCCAAGGGTAACTACTGTCCTGACTTACACAATTTATTTATCCATTATACTTTTGATGACATGTGGTGCTTTCTAGCTTTGTGTATCACAAATGGTATTCTAAGAAAATTATTGTATATATCTTCTGGTGCACATATGTATGTACTTCTGTTGGGTATATAAGAGGGGAGGTGTTCAGTCATTGACTATGCATATTGTATTAGTTTCCTGTTGCTGCTGTAACAAATTACCACAAACTTAGTGGCTCAAAACAACAAAAAGTGTATTCTCTTACAGTTCTGATGAAGTCCAAAATGAGTCTTATGGGGTTAAAATCAAGGTGTTGGCAATGTTGTTTCCTCCTGGAGGCTCCAGGGGAAATCTGTTTTCATGACTTTTCCAGCTTCTAGAGCTATATTCTATGTGTTTTTTAGCTCATGACTCTGTCCTCCGTCATCAAAGCAGCATAGCATCTTCAAATCTCTCTTTGCTCCTGTTTTTACCTTGCCCTCTCTCTTATAAGAGCTCTTGTGATCACATCAGGCCCATCCAGACCATCCAAGGTCAGCTCCCCATCTCAAGATCCTCAACTTAATCATATCTGCAAAGTCCTTTTTGCCATATCATGTAACATTTGCAGGTTCCAGGGATTAGGTTCGGGGCATTCTTGGGGAGGGACCTCATTCAGCATACTACACATATGTTCTACCTTATAAACACTGCCAGTACTACCAAGTGATACCCCTGCGAGCAATGTATGAGAAGTTTGGTGGTTCTGCATCCTCATCAACTCTTGGTCTATTCCATTCTTTTCTTTTATTTCCTGTCTAGCTCACAAAACTCCAGAAAGTCAAACGTTCTGTATCCACAACTATGTCCAAGCCCTTTCTCTCTCTAAACAAAGTATCTCCTCCCCATTGCTATTTCTTTTTTTTTTTTAATTTAATTAATTTTTTTGGCTGCCTTGGGTCTTGTTTGCTGTGCGTGGGCTTTCTGTAGTTGTGGCAAGTGGGGGCTACTCTTCATTGCGGAGCACGGGCTCTAGGCGTGCGGGCTTCAGTAGTTGTGGCACATGAGCTCAGTAGTTGTGGCTCACAGGCTCTAGAGTGCAGGCTCAATAGTTGTGGCACACGGGCTTGTTGCTCCACGGCATGTGGGATCTTCCCAGACCAGGGATTGAACCCGTGTCCCCTGCATTGGCAGGCAGATTCTTGACCACTGCACCACCAGGGAAGTCCCCCCAATGCTATATCTGTTAAACGAGAACATTTTAAAAAATGAGCTCTATCTTACAATAAAATGGCATACCTAACGAGGTGATACACATTTTGTCACTAAATGTATTTAAGCAGAAGCTAGATAAACATTTGTAGGAAGGCTGTAGAGGCAAATTCTATATTGAATAGAGGTGCTCTCTTAGAACAAGCCAGAGATTTGAAGTTGAAGGACCTGGGTTTTGGCTTCACTACTTACTGTATAACCATGAGCAAGTTATTTAGCTTCTGTGAACTTCAGTTTCCTTATTTTCACAATGGAAATATTACTAATTTTCATGCATTTGCAGTGATTGTCAA
Source organism: Monodon monoceros (assembly GCF_005190385.1). Lineage (NCBI taxonomy): Eukaryota > Metazoa > Chordata > Mammalia > Artiodactyla > Monodontidae > Monodon > Monodon monoceros. The sequence goes on from NW_021703774.1 coordinate 140,687,198, forward strand.
ATGCTACCTCCTCCAAGATACCTGGTCACATAACCATTTCTGTAGTATGGGGATATATTTTTTAAACATAGTTACCTATACTTTTATTATAGCCCTGATCACACTGGACTATAATGGCATATTTATTTATTGCTTCTTGCATGCGTCTTCAAATTCTGTAAAGGCAGGTATTTTATGTGTGTGTTTATTACTGTATTTTCAGTGCTTAGCAGAATAAGTTTCACATGGTAGTGTACAATGAATGAATGAATCTTATTTCTGTTACAGGACTGGTCTGAGAATCTAGTAAGATATTGGCAATAAAAGCTCTTTTTAAATTTCAGAGCACTTTCAAGATGCATTGTTTTGTTCTTGTCATTAGTATCTTGTCAATCCAGGCAGTAAGTGTCTGGGGTAGTAACTGAAGCAGACTGGAGCCTCCTCATCAGGAGGAAGATGCTGGCAGGGGAGTGACATCTGTCCCGTCTGAATTTGTCCTTGAGGAACAGGGGGTGCTCTCTACAGGACACTATTTTTTGCCTCTATGAAGAGCAGCCCTAATTACTGGTGATAATTAGATGCAATTTAAGGTCCTCAGGGCAATCTGTAGAAGTGCAAATTGCATCTAAGCTCTTCCAGATTTGATGTCCTTTCCCTTGATGTCTCCTCCCATCTCTCTTCCTGTGAAATAAGAGCAAAAGAAGGAAAAGGGACCTAAAGGGGGCCAAAACTTAACGGTCATCTCTACAAAGGGCCTCTTTTCTGGCTATCCTCTGCCGAGTAAACTTCAAGTGCCATTCAGGTGACTGCAAGCATTTGGGCGGTCAGAGGAGTGTACGGAGAAGGAGAGTCATTTACTCTTTCATTCCTTTGACAACAATTTGAGCGTTTTCTCTGTGCCACGTGCTGAGAATACAGAGGTGAGCAGATGTGGGCCCCAATGCCCTTGAGTTGCTCACAGTCTGGTGGGAAAGACAGATATGGAAATAGACAATTGTAAGGTAGTCTGATGACGCTGCTTGAAAGAGAAACAAAATTGATAATGACAGCTACCATTTATTGCTCAGGTAATAGTCTAGATGCTTTACATCCATTTAATCTAATCTCTGTAATAACTGTAAAATGTAATAATTCCCTTTTTTTTAGATGAGGAAAATGGGGCTCAAGGAACTAACTGGAAAGGTAGAGGCAAGTTTGTTGAGGTTACTGAAGTGAGGGAGACAGTAAGGTTCTCTGTGCTTAGGACAAACAGAATGCTTAGATCAAGAGATGGATCTGTTACTGGCCAAAACTTCAAGGTGAACCTCAGAAAATTAGCCCAACAAATCAGTTCTGAACTTGCCTCCTAAGTCTATTTTTCTCGATTTTCCTGAGTTTCCACCCTTAGAACATTATCCTTTATCTTAAGATTTTGAATCTTCTTGATATACAAAGTTGGTAGGTGAAAAGAACTTGGATTTTGAGTCAGAAGGGACAAAATGATGGCCTCAAACCGAATCATTTAATAGCTGACAACAAGATGTGTGGCTTTCTCAAGCTAGCCAATGACTTGGAAACCCTCTAATCTGATATTGTTTAAGTATTTGTTTAAGAGTTTAGGGAAGAGTCTTAGTGCTGCATGGGGGAAGAGGACAGAAGGAAGACCCCTAGTTACAGGACATAGCTTCTGTTCTTATCTGGAGAATTTCAGCATTGACTTCAAATTTGCAAACCCTCTCAGCAGAATGAAAATCTGAAGCTAAGGACTTACCTTACCTCTCTAACCTATTAGTAAAAATCTGTTGTAGTGCAGGCACGGGAGTCTTCTCTCCTACACACATCTCTACCCCAACATCTTGTCAAGGTCTTATTTCCCACCACACAGTGGATAGTTCTGTTACATGCAGTGGTTACCATCATCTCATTATACTTTCAGTTATGCTGAATGGATCTTAGAGATTAGCACGATTGGCAGCTGCCCCTATGTCCTTCCCCTAATCAAAATCTGGTTTGAATTTTACCTTGTTTCTTACCTTCTAAAATTGGAATAATGATAATACCTATCTAGCTTCTCAGTCCAACCTCATTTGCTGCCAACTTCCCTAGGGAAAGACTGTGCCAGCCATGTGGGTCCAATGGAAAAGGTCATTATCCTTCCTGGATTGAAGTTTCAGGTTTCCTATCTCCAGCTCCTCTGCCCCTGCCTTGGTTTTAGATGCAGCAGAATTGGGGAATGGTTTCTCTTCTATTGGAGGCATAAAAAAAAACTTTGATTATCTTTTCCTTTTCTGTGCTAAGACTTAAAGGGGTACATTTGTAGGATGGGGGCCTAGTGGCTTGGTCCTGGGGAATAAAGAATGATAGGACAGGGCCCATAGGGGAGAAAGCAAAGGACTCCTTGCTTAGGGCTGGTTTCAGGCTCTGGGTGTGAGAGGTGAAGGCAAAGAGGTCCTTAAATGAGAAGGGAGGCAAGGATATCAGAAAGAAGCCCTAGTCAAGAACAAAAGCTAACAGATAATACCTCCTATTTCCTGAACATCTTCAAGATGCCAAGCACTGTCATAAAATCCTTGCATATTTTATTTACCACAATCCTCAAACAACCCTATGAGTTACATATTGTTTCACCCATTTTGTAGACAAAGAAACATAGGCTCAGAGACTTCAAGACACCACAAAATCACAGCTAGTACACTGTAGAGCTGGGACTTTACTCCAGGTCCCTCTAACTCAAAGGGCTATGTCCTTTTCACATGACATTCTCTTTCTATTCCTCTGGGATTAGTCACTCCAGATTAAAATGAGTTAAAATTATTGACTGTATCTTGAAATTTTCTAAAGCGCAATCCGTTTTGTTGTTTTAAATGAGTTGTTTGTTTTACATTCCCTTGAGTTTTGGGGCAGTATGTAGTTGACGAATGAATTAAATAATTGATTAAACCCATTTTTCTATTAACATTATAACAGCACTTCCATTAATATGAAAATATTAATGTGTCTCAGAAGTTTCCTTTCACATTATAATGGCTATATTAAAATTTCAAATATAACAATGAGATTCTAATTGTTTTGCAGAAACAATTAAAAAAGGCTATATATAAATGCTCTGAAAGAACTATGGGATGTTCATGAAGTACCAAAGAGGAATTTTCAGGCAAGTTGATATGAAAAAAGCACATAATTTTCATTAAATTGGGCTTTAATTGCAAAATCACAGTCGTTTAAGGAGAATCTTTTGTTTTGAGCATTATAGTGAACAGAACAAGAGTTGGCAGGTTAAAGCATACAATGTGACAATTTAGACAATGAAGTGTAATCCAAATTCAGGTTTATTTAAAGGCTTGCATGACCTTCTTCATGGGGGTATGTTGCATATATCCCATTTGTCCCACCTGCTCCTCTCTTTACCCTTTTGCTCTATCTTCCACCTCGCCCCCAGGCTGACCTGTATGGATCACATCAAGAGACTCCCTTGACATATGGTTTCTGTTTCTGTTCAGCCAATCAGGGCTACCACCAAAAGATGAGAGAGTGGGAGAAACTGTAATGTGGTATTTATTTCTCCAGTATGTGAGGGGGACATACTAGCTGGCTATGTCCCTTGATTGAAGTTGTAGTTGCTGTAAAGTGGTCCTCTCAACACAGCACCTCAACTTCCAGGGTCTGGTAACCACTCCCTCTCCCTCTCCTTTCCATTTCCTGCCTCTAGGTGGTATCTCAACTGTGGCTGCAGTACTATCCGTACTGGGTTTTCTTACCAGGTACTGTTTCCACCTTTGAAAATAGTCCTGCTTTAAACTGTTTATGTATTAGCTAGCTTGAATATGCCACCTAATTTCTTGCTGGGACCCTAAGTATTAACCTCTATGTGGTGTTTTGTTTACTTGTTCATTAGTTTTGGTTTTGTTTTTTTCACAAAAGCATGAAATTGTCTCAGTTCAAGTACTAAATTTTAGGCAAGTCCCATCATCTCTCTAGACTTTAATTATATCATCTCTAAGTTGGGTATAATGATTTCTACATCTCAGGTTGTTATGAGGATTAAATATAGAAAGTTGAGTAAAGTATTTAGCACAATTATTGGCATATAGTAGATGCTCTGAAAATACTGGCTTCCTTTTCTTTCCTTTTTTAAATTGCTTAACACTTGTATTTGTCAAAGGAGGATATATGATTTTGGGGAATTGATGGAGCAGGCAACACTTTAGTAAATGTGACAGTGACTTTTTAGGCACTGGAGATGTTTAAGCCCAGCCTGGGTACCACTTGGCAGGAATGCTAAATCTGAGAACAAAAATGAAAAGGCAATCTGATGAATGGAGATTTCATCCCCTCCTCCATCATGCAAGACCCAACTCCACCATTTTTAAAGAAGGAATCAATTACCTGGGTAGGATTCTCTAATAATGCCCACGCTGCAAGGGATAGGATTTCAAAGTGAGCCTGTTCCTTGGTCTACTCACCCATCCTCACCTGGACTCTCTGCCATCCCTTGAATAGGACTTTAAAAATGGCATGCTAAATAAAATAAACCAGATAGAGGAAGATAAATACTGTATGATATCACTTGTGAAATCCTAAAAAAAAAAAAAAAATAAGTTGAACTCATAGAAACAGATTCAAAAAGTGGTTGCCAGGGGTTAGGGTTGGGGGAAATAGGGAAAAGTTGGTAAAAGAGTACAAACTTTCAATTATAAGATGAATAGGGTCTGAGGATCTAATGAATAACATGTTGACTCTAATTGATAATACTGTATTGTATAATTGCAGTTTGCTACGAGAATAGAACTTAAGTGTTCTCACCAGAAAAAAAGTACATATGTGAGGTGATGAATGTGTTAGTTAACTCAATAGTAGGAATCCTTTTACAGTGTATACGTATATCAAATCATCATGTTGTACACTTTAAATATACTGTAATTTTGTCAATTATACCTCAGTAAAGCTGGGAAAAAAGTAACCTTGCAGTCTTGAGTCTGGCTGGCTCAAAACATATCTCACTCATGTACCACACACCCTTTGTATCCGTATCTATTTTCTTTTTTTTTATGAAAACCTTGCTTTTTTACTTAATTAATTTATTTATTTTTACATCTTTATTGGAGTATAATTGCTTTACAGTGGTGTGTTAGTTTCTGCTTTATTAACAAAGTGAATCAGTTATACATATACATATGTTCCCATATCTCTCCCCTCTTGCATCTCCCTCCCTCCCACCCTCCCTGTCCCACCCCTCCAGGCGGTCACAAAGCACCGAGCTGATCTCCCTGCATCTATTTTCATTTAATAAATTTTTTGCACTAAATATGTGTTTGACTCTGGAGAAACAGCATTCAGTCAATAGATATTTACCGATCACTTACTGTGTGCTAGATTCTGTTCTAGGTCCTGGGGATACAACTTGAACAAAACGAAGTCTTTTTACTCATGAAACTTTCATTCTAGAGGGTGAGACACACAGTAAAACAATATATACTATGATATCAGCTACTGGTAAGTGACATGAAGAAAAGGGAAACAGTAAGAAGAAATAGGGAGTTATAGAAGGAGGGTTATTTTAGATAGTGTGGGACATCTGGGCAAAACTCTGAATGAAATAAGGGAGTGAACCATCTGAAGATGGCTCTAGAGGAGAGCAGTCCAGGCAAAGGGAACAGCATGGAGTTGAGGCCCAGAGGTGAGAACAAGCAAGAAGGCCAGTGTAACTGAGTATAGTGAGCAAGTGGTAAGAATGAGATCTGAGAAATAGCCAGGAGTTGGATCAGATGTAGAACTTAGTAGGCTATGGTGAAGACTTTGGATCTTGCCCTAAATTCTTAATGGGGAGGCACTAGAAGCCTTTGAACAAGGGAAGTGATATGAATCTAATTCATAGTTTAAAACATCACTTGGCTGCTGGCTAGAGAATAGACTAAAGGGACCAGTGAAGGGAAAGAGCAAGAGTGAATGCAGGGAGGTGAGTAGAGAGGTTGTTGTAGTAGTCCAGGAGAAAGGTGAGGAGGGCCGCAGGCAGGGAGGCTGCTGCAGTGGCCCAGTGGAAAGGAAATGGTGGTTTGAGGGAGACTAATAGCGAGGCAACTGCAGTGGTCCAGGGGAGAGCCGGTGGGGCTTGGGTACTAGAGGTGAAATGCTGAAAAGTGATTGGATTCAGGACATATCACTCACATAGGGTCAAAAGAACATGCTTGTGGATATAATGTGAGATGTTAGAGAAAGAGTGCAGCCAAGGATAAAGGCTAGGTGTTTGGCCTCAATGACTGGTTAGTACAATCGAAGGAAGAAAATCAGGAATTCAATTTCAGACATGTTAGATTTGAGATGCCCGCTAAATATCCAAGTAAAGATGTCTAGAAGGTAATTAAATATATGTCTGAAACTCATAAGGTAGGGCATGAGATAAATATTCAAGAGTTAGCAGTATCTAACTGGATTTTAAAGCTCCAGGATTGGATCAGAGTGTAGAACAAGGGCAGAATGCATTCTGGCCCTGGGAGCGTGCAGACCCTGTTTCTCTCCTCTGCTATTCTGTGAGGTCCTGGTGAGCCAGGGCCATCTGGATATGGGTTACCTTCTCAGGCTTGGAGTTATATACATGAGGATTCTGATTCTAGCTCCACCACTAGTCAGCCATGTGGCCTTGGGGAAACTTAACCTCTTCAAACCTGTTTTCTCATTTTTGAAAGGGACATGTTAATAATAATGAATGGAATGTAACAGGGCCTGATACCTAATAAGCCCTTAATAAATGTTAACTGTTAATTTCTAGAGGATCATACTTATTAATGTTAGGAACCCAGTGCTTTCCCCCTTCCTCCTCTCCTCTTCTTTCCTCTTCTTGGTGCAAAATGATTGCTTTTTCAGCTCTTATAATATCTCATTTGATGCAGAGAACAAATCTATCTTTACATCTATGTACTGTTTATTTACATAGATTGTGTCTTCATTGTATTTAATATCTTAAAGTCTTCTTTTTGAAGAAAAAAAAATGACCTGGACAGACAGTGCTTGGTCAAAGAATGAGTGATTTTTAACTAATTATTTAGTAAGAAGCCGTCATTTATGTGCTTGGCTAAATTTTGCCCTTGTTTCTCAAATCTACTTGGGAGAACTCAACAGTTTTAGTCTGTAGACGGGTTTATATGGTAACTATGATTTCAAAGACTGTTCATTTGAAGTACAGTTCATTTGAAGTACAGTTTTGTAAATAGAATTGGATTTCAAATGAGAATTTATATGCAGAAATCTCACATAGAATCTATTGTATGGAGTGCTCTTGATATACCTTTGATGATTTGAATCAGACACGTTAAGGAGGATCAGTGAGGTGATGGTGATGGTGCTATGCGCTCAAAAATCAAAGATTTTTATGGTGGGGAAAAATCTTTCTGTAGTCACTTATTGATTCATAGTCAGTTTTTAAGCACTGCCTATGTAAGAGGTGCTGGGTGTACCAAGACAATAAGGAAAGCTCACTATTCTCAAGTAGTTTCTATCTAGGAGAGGGAGCAAGCACAAACACGCACACACACACACACACACACTCACACACTCAAACATGAGTTCACTGAACTGTGTAGATGTTATGGTAAAAATCTCTTCAGGGAATAAGGAACAGTAGAATCCTACACTTAATTAATTAAAAACTAAGGCCCACCTATGAGTATAATTGGGGGTATTCCCTCTAGCTTGAAGTCTCTCTGTAATTGCTTCCAGCCAAGGAGAGCACTGACAGACAGCATAAAGTGATGGTGTTTGTTGACCAAGAGAAGAGAGATGCTTGTCAGTGACTCTGAATGAGGGAAATGCTTGTTTCCTGGTATTGTCTGGAATGGCAACAATAAGGACCTGGAACACTGTGGGAAGCTTTAAAATATTTAGACTGTGCCAACCTACAGTTGAGGTATTTGTGTACTTAACTTGATAGAGAGATGAATTATACATTGGAGTCTTTTCCTATCGTTTCATCTACGTGTGTTGACAAACGTCCCATCATTCTCTAGGAAGCACATGCCATGGGGATTACTGCAACGTTCTGCAGACAATTTACTTGTAGGGTTTTTGTCCCATATGCTGCTTTCTCTCCATAACAGCTGCCTTTTTATTTATTAAAACACAATCACTGAACAGGGAACTTTTCCTTTTCTCAAAGTGGCATTTTTGAGTGCAGACTGAATGCACTCCCTAGTGAATGTATAGTTACTCCCAAGATGTTGTCTCTTTGAAGTGTAAGAAAGTCCTTGGCCAGCTCAACACAGTAGCCAACAATTTCAGTTAAAATTCAATTGTAATTAAAAGAGAAAACATATTGTCTTCATTAAAATCAAAAGCTGAAAACTCTACAATTTTATGCCAACTGTCAGTGCATTAGATTAGATCCTACGTATTTTTTCATGAATAACGTTGGCCCTATCCACATGTTCTTCCTTGACCATCTATCCAGGCACACAGATTTGTCTATTTCTTAATTTTCAAAAGAGCATATCATATCCTCCATTTAGTTGACTGTAAGAGTATAAGATTATGCTTTTAACTACCTGAGTAGACTATTTGTATTCCAAGAATTTGACACAAAGTGGAACCTCAAATTCTTTGCTGACTTATTCTAAATAAAAGCCTAGTTGCAAGAAACAGCATTAATGGAAGTCTGCTTGAAGATATACAGTTCATTAGTTCTTCTGTCCTTGGACCACACTAGATAACCTGAGAGCTGCATTGCTGGACTGCATTACCTTTGTGCTTCTTAGAGTTGCTTTTGTAGAATTGCCCTTTGACATATTGCCTTTGGCCTGCATTGAGGGACTCCATAAAAATAATATTATGAATTTTCTCAGTGAATTTACTCTACAGATGGTAAGAAAAAATTTCTGAAAGCATGAGAAAAATTTGTCAGATTTCATTACCAGGAAAAATTATAAGTAGTTGGCTTAGTTTTGCCCCAAGCAGCTAGATTATTTTTTATTTTATTAACTGTTAAGAACATATGACTTTTCATAATTCCTTCTTTGCTTTGGCTACTAGGAAACTCAAATTTAAAACCTACTTCTAATGAGTACACATAACTTTATGGTATGCATCTGTTTGTGATGACTTCACTTCAAACTTTGTTTCATTTTCCTCCCCATGATATCTTGTCTTCATTTCCTGTTTTGTTTATTATTTGTATTTCTCTTATGTACATTTCTATAAGTCACCCGAAATTTATTTTGGACCTAGAACTGCAAGCACACGCATACACAGACACAGACACACAATGACATTTTTTGTCATCATGAGGTCAAAGGTCCAGGAAATTAACTGACTTGGTCCCTTTTTTCATGTGTTTGATATAAAGCAAATAGATTTTTTCCCTGATATTTCTAGATTTTTATTGTAAAAGATATATTGGCTCAGTTTGTTTTGGTTTTTGGTTTTTGTTTTATCATTGCTTTTTTTTTTTTCTTTTTTTCATCAAAAGTGAGTGTGCACTGAGTTTAAGTAGAGAGAGAATCTCTGGCTACCTGAGGACAAGATTTGAGACCCACTATTAGGTTTGATTTGCTCTCTCCCCACAATTTGTCCTAGAAGACATTCCTTCTCCTAGAATGATACTCGTGTATAATCACACATATGTAGAAGATCCATCAAATAGCAAGGTTCTGAGGTAGTTTGAGGGAGATTGTAGTCCAGTTACCCCTCTCTATTGAATTATTAAATATTGGTTTTGGGAGTCAGGTAGATTGGGTTCAAAATCTAGTTCTTCTATTCAGGAGCAGTAAGACATTGACATATTACTAAACTCCTCTCTCTCTCTCTCAAATACTTTATCTTTAAAAAGGGGATAATAATTCTTATATCCCAAGATTACTGTGAAGTTTGAACAAGGTAATGGGCTTAGCATGGGCCTAACACACAGAAAATGCTCATTAATTGGTGGATATTATTACTATAATGACCACTACTACTAGTCTTATCCACCTTTATATCTATTCCCTGCCATTGCTGGGTGTCCTGCATACCCATGCAGGGTGTTTATCACCATTGAGTTCATCTATTCAATTCAATTATTGTGCCAGAAACTTCTAGATGTTGAAAACGTAAGTATAGACATAGAGTGTCTGCCATCAAGGAACTTATACCCTAGTGGAGGGAAACAAAATGTCAGATAGTGATAAATGCCACGAAGAAAATAAAACAAGGGAATGAAAGAGAGTGAGTGTGGTTAGGGGTCTAATTTAAATTAAGTGGTCAGGAAAAACTCCTTGTGGGGTGACATCTGAAAGATATCTGAAAAATGAGAAGGAGTTGAGAGAAGAACATTCAAGAGAGAGGAGGAGAGGAAGCAGCAAATAAAAAGGCCTTGGGATAGGAATGAACTTGATGTATTTGAAGAATAGAAAGAAAGCATGTCGGCAGAACAGAGGAAAGAAAGACAGCAGTGCAAGATAAAATTGGTGGAGGTCACATCACAGTTATGAGTTTAGCCATTTTTTTTTTCATCTGCATGGGAAAGCATAGAAGTTTCTAAGCAGGTATATGAAACGATCTGATATTAACTTTAAAAACCTGTTCCCTTAAACAGTATGCAAAATCTATCTTCCCATGCTTTTTGCTCTGCTGAGAAATTCCTTCATCTTTCCTTTATTCCTTGGTGAGCTCTTAACCACCCATCCATCAAGGCCCAGCTCAAAATGGTCTAAATGACCTCCCATGTCACATATGATTTCTCTGTGCCCCCATTGCATGTGCACACACCTCTATCACAGAACTCAGAACACTTCTTATCATGGTTAGGATGCCTGGATCTCTTGCAAGACTGAATTTCTCAGGGCATGAGGACAAGACTGTGTCTTATTAATCTTTAAATTTCCCATACTTAGAAAAATGCTCCCACAGAGAAGGTGCTGAATGTGTGCTTGAGTTTTGCATTATCCATATAGACCTGCTTTGACTGACTCAGGTAACTGAGAATTAACCAAGTATTTTTGCTTTTTGTGTTTTTGGCTGTGCCGCTTGGCTTATTTCCCCAGCCAGGGATCGAACCTGGGCCCATGACATTGAAAGCACCGCATCCTAACCACTGGACCTCCAGGGAAGTCCCTTAACCAAGTTTTTTAATTGGAGGTAGCCAGGTGGGGCATACTAACCTCATAGGCAGGGCTTCAGTTCTCTTTTCTGTAGCCTGCATCTGTGGGCTGCTTGGCATTCAGAAGCACTTTTGATCAGCTGAGGCTGTGCTCCTCCCAGCGACATGGACACTGATACAACTATATTCTGACTGATTTACAGGTAAATAGAGATGCAGTTTTCCACCAAAACTAGTCCAGAAAGAGAAAAGTTGCCACCCCTTTCACCCTTATCCTCCCAAATACACATTTACAATGCTGGGAATCTATCTTCAGCAAGCTGGAAGCCTTGAGCTGGACTGCAACTCATTTTTGAGAAATACCACCTTCTGTAAGGTCTCAGCCCAGAAGGACAAGAACCATTGCTGAACTCATTTTCCAAGTCATTCCTGCCTCTGGGACTGATGCAAACCATGCTGTCTAATAATTCTTCCATTAAGACCTCTCTCCTTTCATTTGCCTCTTGATCCCATCACCTTTGTCTTCACTCCACAGGATTTATTTTCTTCTCATCTTTTTTCCCTTATTGCAATAATTTGTCAGTTTGCAGAACACTTTCTTAGGCTTATGCTTCAAAATGGAAGACCAGCTTGGGGAGAAAGGTGTAGTCTCCCTGATCTCTCTACTCTCACAGCCCTCCTCTTTCCACACTTAACACCACTTTCCAACACCTTCCCCAAATTTCAGACCTACCTCAAGATTCCCTCTAGAACTCTCCCAGAAAGGATTAGGCCAGTTGTGAGAACTTTTGATAGGAAGCTGGTTGCTTTTCAATAGTCCTACCTGGAAAAAGAACCTACCTGTTTCTTCTGTTTTAGCTAACATTTCTCCAAAGTCCACTATGTCATCTCAGGTAACGTTACCTGGATCTTCTCGCTCCCTTGGTGCCATCACAGGCAAAGCAGAGGATGCAGATGTAAAGCAGGAAAGGTCGTTTGGAGAAAGTGGAGCAAATGTCTAATACATTTGACTGATGATATTCCTTAGTCTTGTATTCAAACCCTACCCTATTCCCTACAGTTGAATTCAAGCTCCTCTTCAGACTCCTCACCAGTGATTCCCACATAAAACCTATGCTTTAGCTTCATGGTGTAGTTACCTTGAATACATGTCTTGCATTCTCATCTCTTGTCCTTTTCATATACACTCCCTCTGTCTGGGAAATCTTTTCTCCCATTTGAATTCCTCTTCAGGAATCCTTCTGCGATTACCTCACCTGTCTCTCCTATGAAGGTCCCCATTACTTAGTAAGGTAGTGTTCTGTTTAAGTGTTAGCTGTGGAGTTGAAGCCCTGACTAACTGCCACTGGCTAGCTGTGTGATCTTAAATGGCATCTCATGTGGACACTGTACGTCTCCCCCACTGCACACTTCTTATTCAATCCAAGGAGCAGCTGAATGTCTGAGCTGCCCCTACAAAGAGGTGAGACAGGCAGAGGCTTACATAGTATGAGTTGAGGCTGTCATGTGATATGAGAATTTTCCTTTACTGGCCTTTGATTAAAGCTTTGAAGATCTCTTATAAAATTTCATTATAAAGAAATTCTTAGAATCATAACCTCATAGACTTTAGAATCCTAGACTGTCAATTCTGTGAGGATCCTTTGAGCCTCAGTTAGTTTAATCTTGTTTTGTTTTGTTTTTAATCTTCTTGTTTTATAGTTTGATAAATTGCTTTTCAGAGAGGTAAATAAGTTGGCAAAGACCATATATGTAATTCAAAATTTCTTTATCAACATTATTCATCAACAACATAATTTTAATTATCTAGAAGGCAAATATGTCTTATGTTGGTGGGGTTTTTTTTGTCTCAATTAAATTGGTTATGTATAAGTGTATAAGATAGTTTCTTTAGTTACTAAGAGTAGAAATGTATTCTTTTTAACTTAGACAAAAGGAAATGCATTTGAAGGATATTAGGGACCTACAGAATCAGTGGGAAATGGAGAGAGACCTGGACTTGAGGGTGAACAAGAAGTGAAGAGCTTTAGCACCAGGGAGAGGAAACCACAAAAAAAGTGGCCTTTGAGTGGAGCAGTCTGGTTGGGAAATGAAGGATCACCAAGTCTTTCATTATTTTCTCTCTCTTCAAGGTACAGATTCCATGGAAGTCATATCTGATTAGCCTAGACAGGGATATGTGCTTTGGCATGGGATGACAAGGCCTTTTTCCCTGTGACTCCAGCAAACTGTACAAATGAAGAAGGAGTCATTTAAGTATAGGAAATAGTTTGCTATACTTTGCTTCCTTTTGTTAGGAAGAGGAAATATATGCCAAGCAGCCAATATTTACTAATGCCAACTACAGTAAGAATCCTTCATTCAAAGAGAGTGAGGTAGATAATACCAATAGCTCCCAACTGTAAAGCTCTGGTGTATGTCAGGGACATTACATGTATTTTCTTATTAGATCCTTTGAACATATCTGAAAGAAAAATAATATCATTCCCATTTTAAAAATCAGAAAACTGAAGGTAAAAGAGAATAAATCAACCGCTTGCCAAAACCTGGATTCAAAACCAGAACTAAAATCTATGCTCTCCCTGTTGCTCCAAGCCTTCATGCATGTGAAGAGGCTAATGCAATTCCTGGCACCTAGTAGGTTCTCTGTCCTGGAGGAGCAGGAGCCTCAGGGAGACATTACTGGCACTTGCTTCCCCCCAGAAATCCACTGGTCTTCACTTTATTTAGATGTTACCTCATCAGAAAGGCCTTCCATGACCACCCGGTATAACTAACATCACCCCCTTCCATTACTTTCTATTCCCTTATCCTTACGTTGCCTTTTTTTTCTTCATAGCACTTATAACCTCCTGACAAATATGTATATAAATATATAAATAATGTATAAATATATATATTAATATACCATATATATTTTTTTTCTCTCTCATAAAAACAGGGACTTTGTTTTATATAGTAATTTATCCTCAGCATTGAGAACTGTGCTTGATAAATCATTGGTTGATCAATGAACAAAACACATATAACTGGAAGAGCGGTTCTCAGCTTTGCCTCTAACCTCCAGTGTGGCTTTGCCCAGTCACTGATGTCTCTAGACTTCAGTTATAAAATGAAAGGCCCAAACCCACCCACTCCCACTTGCCTTGTTTCTTGCCATCTGAATTCTGTTTATCTGTTTGTTTGGTTTTTGCATATTGTGCCTCTCTGCTAGCTTTCTTTTGCAGAAAGCACTTTTGAAGAACTAAAAATTGTTTGAAAGACACTGGACTAGATGATCCCAAAAGTCCCATCTCTCTATGAAAGTGTATAGTTGTGTCAGTATAAAGAGTTAATAGACCTCCCAGATAGATTACAAAGAAAATCTTTCAAAGGACAATTATGTATTTCTTATTGGAAGAAAATAAAATGTTCCTCATCTCCTATACTTCTGGTTCCCAAATTTCAGGAAGCTGATAGATGACTTGTGAAGTTCATTTACTCATTTCAGTTACCAAAAGCTCTTTATTGAGTCCACTTTATTATTTTAATTAACATAATAACCCTGAAAAGTGGGAGGTTGTGAAATACAGGAATTTAGAGCTTCTGAGATTAGTAAGTCCACTGAGGTATGAAAGCTCTTTCACATAAAGTTTTAACTGTGAAGATCCATTGTGTAGAAAGGAACCTGTACCATTCACCGACAGGTGATGGGTACTGAGAAATGGACTTAAACACTGTCTTCCATGTGATGAAGACCAAAATGTCAGAGCTGACTCCTATGAATCAGCATTTCAACCAGTTATGTCAGGAGCTCCTTTTAAAATGTAGCTCAAACTATTTCATTACTCTCAATATCTCTACCCTACGTGGCTTCTCACACAAAACTCTTACTAAGGGCTGTAAGCCCCTATAAAATGGTCTCCTCTCTCCCTTTCTACCACTCACCTCCTCACTTATTCCTGTTTAATCATACTGACCTTCCTGCAGTTCCTAGAGATGCACCAAGCTTGGACCTCCGTGCTTGTTGTTCCCTCTGGGCCACTATTTTCTTGGGGATATGTATAATATAATATAATATTGAATAAATACTGAATATAATATTGAATATAAGGTAGTATAATAATTCATATACATGTGGATTATTTCCTCACATCATCCAGTTTCTACTAAATGGTTGTCTCTGTGACCACCCTAATTAAAATTGCCCCCTCCATTACCCTCTCTCCCCTTACCTTGCTTTATTTGTATTCATTACACTTATCATTACTTTACACTGTATTATGTAATACATTGATTTATTTGTTTGTTTATCTCGCCTTCTCACAATTTAAAAGTTCCATGTAAGCATGGAATTGCTTTTTTACCTCTGCTTCCCCAACATCTAGAAGAGTGACAACATGGGAAGCTCTCAGCAATATTCATTGAGTCAAAAAGGAAGGAAAGGGTGAAAGGAAGGACGACATCAAGGTTGATTCTGAGGTATCTGACTTGTACGATTGGACAGATGGGGATGGTGGAGCTGCTTACTGAGTTGGGAGGGCCAGGTTTAGGGGAGGTCAGGAGATTCATTATATTCAGGTTGAAACTGAGGTAATTTCGAGACATTCAAGAAGAGCAATTAGGTTGGCAGATGGATAAGATGAGCACATAATTTATCATCATCCCAACTGAAAGTGAACAGGGAAACTAAAAATAAAATTTTATATATTTTTGAAATATTTCATGTATTGACCACCAATTGTTTTCTTTGTTGGATTTACAAAACAATTATTTTAAAAATCAAAATTCATTCTAAAAGTAAAATTAATATACATCCATGTTCATTAAAGCAAAATGTTTTTAAAACTTACATTTATTTTCTTAAAATAGCACTGTTATTTTTGGCATACATTTACACACTTTAATCAGTTTTTTAGTTACATGTGTATCTAATACTATGTCATTGGTATTTTTATGAAAAATATTTTTTCTAATATGGTTTTATTATTTTTAGTTTTTGATGTCATTGCCTTCAAGTCTTCTTTAGAATTGAATTTTTATGGTTAACAAGTTTGAAATTCTTGACACATTCAATTGATTCTCCTTTATAGATCATAATATTCTTAAATAAAAGGCATTATCTCTCTAGGTACTGAGGTACCTGGTAGAGTTCAGCAGATTCTCCCAAATTGAGGACATTCTCAGTTACAAGCTTTTTAGTATTGAAATATATGAACGTTTCAGTCCAAATATTTTCATAGTTACTATCTTGTTTACTCCTTTCCAAGAAATTTTCTTAGATAAATTTTTTTTATAAAACAACTTTTGTCAAAGTGCTTTTCCTTGATTCTTTTAAATTTTCACCAAATGCAGGTGCTACAAAATTGTAGCCCTTCTCAATTTCATTCCACTCTGGTACAATATATAAATATCTAATTAAAAATAGGAGCTTCATCAAAAAAATTATCCTCCTAAACTGAGGTTTCCCAAAGTATGATCATTGAATTTCAGAATTAAGTCTTGTATTTCAATTGTGCTTTCATCATTTAATTTGTGCAATTCCTCCCTTGCTTTTGTAGAGATAAATGTCATGTCTTCCTATTTGAAAGCTTTGTTTTCAGTAATTGCAATTTGATAAAAGCTTTAAAAATTAAAATACTTTGGTGCTTCGTTTGTTGAATACTTGATTAAAGATTTCCAATTGATTTTGAACAAAATGCAACCAAAATTCTGTCCTCTTTTAAAGATCTCATTAACAAAATTTAGGGGTCTCATTAACAGCAAAAACAAAAAGCAAACATAAAAACACAGCAAAATCAACGTTGATTAACAAAGTGGCTTATTAAAAAGCTCAAAATCTCTAAGATCCCACTGATGGCAGACAGTAAAGAAAAGAAACATGGTCTGCCTTCCTGAAGCTTAATAAAAATTTTGTTTGTGTGTGGTTTAGCATTAGCTTCATAAAAAATTGTATAGTTTACTTATTTTGTGTAAATTTTGAGAACTGTGGTTTCTGTTTTGAGGGTAGAAAATAGAAGCTTGTTTTGGATGCAATTTTGATTTTTATGGACACCTCCAACCAACTCAAAATAAATTTCTACTCCATAGGTTTGTTAATTTAACAAGTACATTGCTTTTACAAAAATTTGTGTTCATATTATCATAACCAAAAAAATAAGTAATTTTATCTTTCATGTTGAACTTTATTTTACTGAGTTAACAGTATCATTCCCACTAAGGCAGTACTTAGCCTTCAACAGAATGAATTTCCAAAAGCTTTACTTTGATTCCATGAATTGGGTGAAAATAACTGAATTACATTGAAATTAAGTTAAATTATTTTCTATTTGAAACACCTGATGACACTGAGATCACATTACTGATTTTAGTTCTTATGCTAACAGAGAAAAGACATTAACAGCTACCACTTTATATACAAGAAAACTTGGAATTAAAGCTGATTGAAATGATTTTAGAAGAACAGTCATGTACTCTAAGTAAAAGTGATAGCACACATCACTTTGAAGTGTGGCTTTTCATTTGAAGTACATTGCTCTAAAATAATTTCAATCATTTTTGTTCTATGGTTCTGCTTTTATATATGTAAATTATAGTCTTTGGACATAAGTTTTCTTAAAATAACTGTTAAACCAAATAGATGCTGGTGTTTCTTCAGCAGCATTGTGTCTTCTGGTTTTAATGTGGCCATGTTATCAGTACACCCCCTACAGTGGATCATAAATACTTACAAACATCTTATGCATGTGTCATGTTTATCACTGAATTTCATGAGGAATGAAAAGTTAGTACTCAGCTTTCCTAAAATATGCACTTTTGTATTTTTGAGCTCATTGCTGGTGAAATGTTTATTGCACAAATTGTTTAGGAGTAACCAAAAAACAAAATAAATAATTTTAGATTTGCACCATATGATAAATATGCTTAGAGCAGACTATTCTCTATAAGCAGGACTGGTCAGTCTCTATTTCCCAAACACATTTCACATTTGCCTAACCTGTAATTTTCCATATTTCTGATTGATCCCACCAACTAGTGACCTTGAGACTCCATTCATCTGGCAGGTTGCTGCATGGGCCACGGCATGATTGTCTAGCATAGCCAGTTACCAGTAGTGAAAACATCTTTGAATATATCTCCCACCACCATTTGGGAACTGAAGGAGTTAACTGCCTTCCTGTATCTTGACAGACACACTTAATTTTATTAGAGAGTCCATCTCCTTGAAAGAGAGGTATTGGTTACATTGGGTATGGGAAGGATCTGGAACAGAAAACAGGGTTATCACTGTTTTCTTTCCTAACTCTGTGTTTAAATGGTTCCTCATCCCTTGTCACCTTTTCTTTGGTCCCCTATCCTACCTGCTTTGTCCATTTCATACCCTAAGCACACTTAGTATGAGCTTGGAATGCATTATTCTGAATCAAGAGAGTGTGATGCCAGCTATCCGTCATACAGAGCATGGTGATAATCACAGTTACCATTGTGAGCACCTGTTATGTGTCGGGTACCAATCTCATCTCTAATTGTCAAAACAGATCTGTGAGCTAGATATTGGTTTCATTTTATAGATGTGGAAATCCAGGCTCAGGGCTACATGACTGATAAGCCATGGAAGTAGATTAGAGCCCAGGCCCATGTTCTTTCTACTGTACAATGACTACAATTGTAAAGGGCATCAAAAGCTGGAATTGAACACAGCTCTGTCTATTCGTTCTAACCCAGCTCTGCCTGACGTATTTATTCATTCATTCAAGAATATTTATTGAGTGCTGTTGTATAATAGGCTCTGTGCAGGAGGACTGTAAGGAGATTCCAGTCCAGTGACTTCATATCCAGAACCCTTATTATTATTCCACCTATGATGGAGCAACAAAATAACTTGGATACAAAACTTGAGCGCAAACCTGAACAAGTTGCAGGTACAGCTGGCCACCCCATCCCAAAGCACCCAGCATTCGGATACTGCCTCATACCCCATCTTATAGCCCAACAAACGATCGTTTTGAAAACATAGTCATTTTCACCTAAGAGTCATAACAACCCTAAGAGGGATTCAGGACACATTTTAGTAACCACTTTTTACACAGAGGCACCAAGAAAGGTAGAGTCCTGCCCAAGGACTGCAGCTTAGGCTAGCACCCAACTCCTAGCTCTTTGTCCAGTGTCCTCTTCTTGCCTCCTCTCAGGAATCTGGATTGGAGAAGATAGAGTACATGACTTAGAGTCTCTCTTTGCCTGAGGAGCCTGTCCTTGGAGTTTCTGACTGCATTAGCATTCTGCCCGCAGCCACATGTAGGTAGGAATATTGTTGCTGTCCATGACCGTGGGGAATAGTCCGTCTCAGCTATTCCCCGGCTCTAAACTAGCCAAAGTAATTGGGTTTAATTTTAATTTTTTTAATGGCTTGGAATTAATAGAAGCAGCTGCTGACCCAGTGTGTGGGTGTCCTTCTCCAGAAGGCACAGACAAAAAAAAAATCCTACACATAAAATAAACTCTGAAAAA
Source organism: Monodon monoceros (assembly GCF_005190385.1). Lineage (NCBI taxonomy): Eukaryota > Metazoa > Chordata > Mammalia > Artiodactyla > Monodontidae > Monodon > Monodon monoceros. The sequence continues at coordinate 140,706,705 of NW_021703774.1, forward strand.
TAAACAACAGAGTGTGTAGGACAAAAAGGTTAATTCAAGAATCGAGCAGTGTCTTTTATCAGAAACTCAGGCTGGCAATATGTAGCTCTGTCTCTCTCCTCCCACCACTAGTGCCCATCAACCCCTGATAAGATGGTAATCTGATTAGACACTGGGTGTATAAATGTGTTGCCTGTAGCTGAGCACTCCCTCACTCTCTGTTTCTCCCCCTCCCTGTGACTCATCAAGAGATTAGCTGTGACAAAGTGCGGAGAAAGATAAGAATAGATATGCTGGTGACAGGAGCACTATTATAATTATTTGGGGGAAGATAGAATTGGAATTAGGAGCAGGTCCTCTTCGCCTAGGGAGGGTAGATTTATAATGTGGGCAGCCATGCTGGTGCCTGGCTGTGCCAGACGCCTGAGAAGAAAAGGAGGGGCCCACTGGCTCAAGCCAGGAGATGGTCTGGGTTGTTCCAGCCAAACGTAGACTAAAGGCCATCTGTTGTCATGGATGACAAACCAGAGATTCAGCTGCCCTCATGAAGGGAAGAGGGATGAAATCTTTCTTCAATTTCAAACATACCTGGGAAACTGGATGCCAGTTTGCTCCCTGCCTCTGGGTAGATGAAGAAGGGGAACTAAGAGACTGTTTCTGCAGTTGCTGGGTGAATTTCAGATTTCACCCAAATTGTTGGGTGAATTTCACAGCCTTGGTGTGGTGGAAAGAATATGTGTTTATCAGTCAGACAATAGTGTACATCAAACAGGTAGCACATTGTTGGCATATAGGAGGTGTTTAGTATATGTTACTCCCTTTGGAGGTGTCTGAATGACTTGGTTTTGTATACCTCCTTTAGGATGTACCGCCTTAAAAGACAGATTCTTTGTTATTTTTTCCCTCTCTGCTAATTTGGAGAAAAAAGTTTGTGTCTACTGTCAAAGAACACCCTGGGGTTGGAACTCATCTAACATCCATATTTTCTGCTTAATCAGAAAGGAAATTAGGGCTCCTGTCTTTCAGGGGTCTTGAGGAGGGGTCTTGAGGAGGGGTACACCTTCAGGTCCTGGGCTTTCTCCTCTTCCTCTGTGCTCTGGTAACCTCCAAAATGATGCATTGGGAACTTGGCTGATGGTTTGGACAGAGGCAGAGAGGATGGGAAATGGGAAGGAATCATCCATCCATTCATTCATTAAACCATAAATTCACCTACTCATTCATTCAACAAACATGCTTTGAGCTCCTCCTCAGGGTCAAGCACTGTGCTAAGTGCTACAGATTTTGAGATGAATCAGAAATACAGGAGTTTCTGTAATTAGTATTTAGAGCAATTAGTTATTCCTGGAATTGTTGACGAAGACTTCAAAGAGGAAGTGTCATTTGAGCTGGGCCTCACTTCTCTACATAGGAATGCACTATGTAGAAAAGTATGGGAAAGGCAATTACAGATAGAACAGCATTTAAAATGGCATGGAGGTTTCTGAAACATAATGTATTCAGGGCATGACTCACAGCTTCACATGGAGAGAGCATAATATACACACCTTGGTGTGGCTGAAATTATTTAATATGTTAATATCTTAAAGTTCACTCACAGTTATATTCATTTATCCAATTCATGAGCATTTTGGCGTACCTCCTCTATTTAAGGCTTTGTATAGATCCTCCAGAACCAGATGAACAATATATGGTTCCTGCCCTCAAGGAGAACTCAATCCAGTGGTGGAGAAAGGCATATATTCAAGTTGATATAATGAAATAGAGGCTATAGTAGAGAAGTATACATAGTATGATTGTGAACGTGTTCAGTATGTACATGCATGCAGCCTGTGTGTGTGCGTGTGCGTGTGCGCTCACTCAGCCACATATGCATGCATGACTGAATCCGAGGATGTTGGTTACCGCCTCCTTCACACATGTGGAGGGCTTCTTTAGTCATCAGGATGGACCCAGGATGATGACTTGTCTCAAGAGCTGGATCACCCTTTAGTCTCTGAGTCCTGAGAGCACACACCACAGGCCTTGGAATCAACCTGCATCTCTGGCAGGATCAGGTGTTAGATTCTTTCCTTTCTGGAGTCTTCTAGGGAGTCACGGACAATCTGTTTCTCTTAAGAAGTATTCTTGACCCTACCTTCATTTTTATCATATCATTTAGGATAAAGGAATAACTTCAGAGGACTATTGTGAAGATTAAAGGAGTTAATATATGATGAAGTACTTAGAATGGCCTAAACAATTGTTATATTGTTTGCATTGATATCCGAGACTGTCTGTGCTAAATGGAATCAGAAGGTTGCCTTGTTTAACTTAATATCAAGTACAGGAAACTTTTTTTTTTTTTTTTTTTTTCGGTACGCGGGCCTCTCACTGTTGTGGCCTCTCCCGTTGTGGAGCACAGGCTCCGGACGCGCAGGCTCAGTGGCCATGGCTCACGGGCCTAGCCGCTCCGCGGCATGTGGGATCTTCCCAGATGGGGGCATGAACTCGTGTCCCCTGCATCGGCAGGCGGACTCTCAACCACTGCACCAGCAGGGAAGCCCAGGAAACTTTTTATGAGATCCCTTAAAGCTTCCCATGTACTCCCTTGTAACATAGACCTTTCTACTTTCCCTTCAGCTGAACGTTAAAGAGTCTCTACTTTATACTGAGCTAAGATCTACCTACCTATGACGCCTACCATTTATCTGTGGAGAGGAGTCTTCTTTTCCTTTTACAAGTGCTTTTAAAATAAGCAAGTACTATTTGAAACTTCTCTGTACCATTTCTAGTGAGAAAGAGAGGGAAAGGTAACACTGTTCCTGTCTTCAAGAAGCCTACCTTCTCTTTGAAGAAATCTCCACTTCCTTTTGTTGCTTATTGTTAAGGGACAAACCGGTGATAAAACTGTTTTAATATCAAGTGTCAAAGTAGAGAAAAATTAATGATGGATGAATAATCAGAGAAGACTTCAGAGAGGAGGTATGTTAAAGGATATAGGCATTTATTTATACATTCTTTTGTTTATTAATTATTTAGTTTGTTTAAAAAAATATTTAAGGCTTTATTGACAACCTACAATATGCCACCTCTATGAGTAAGAGTTTACCAAGTAGGTAAGGTATCTGGCAGGGGAAGCAGTACAAGTGGAGAAAAGATCAAACACAAAGACACAGAGGTACTGGAGGTATGGCACAACATTTTTAGAGAGTTGTGAGTAGTTCAGTATGAATAAAACATAGGGTTCAAGGAGGGAGAAATGACTGACGATGCTGGAATCACAGGGAGATCTCGGGGAGCCTTTTGAGGATAAGAAGTTGTTTGAAGAGTTTTTAACAGGAGAGTACTGGTGAGAGTACTGTCAGACAAGATTTCTCTGGAAGCAGAAGGTAAGGCTATGAATTGGTGTCAAGGGGAGAAAGGCAGGTGGCAAGTTACCATAGGGATGATGAGCACAGACTTTGGAGTCCCGTTAGCTTGCGTCTAGTACAGGCTCTGCTGCTTACCAAACTTGCAACCCTGGGCAATTTTTGTTACCTCTCTGAGCTTCCATTTTCTTAGCTGTGTAAAGGGGATGTTAACAGCCCCTAGCTCATAGGGTATTGTGAGGATTCAGTGATAATGCGTATAAAAAATTTAACACCATGCCTGAGACATAGTGAAACATAATGAGCAAAATAAGAGAAAAACCATAAGTGCATTCCAAATGAGAGACACATTTCTCCTACACAGCTTCATTCCTCTTTTCCTTTATTCTTTGTGTTACTTTGCTTCATCATGAATTTGGCCTGCTGAATTCTTCTCAAACAGATTTTCGTTAGTATCCTTAGCAGAGTCTGGAACATTAAGCCCTGAGCAACATCTCAGCTTTCTTGCATGATCACCGCAGTGTCCATTACCTTCAGTCTGCCTTCAGATCAGGTTAAGCATCCAACCTACTCAGGAGAGGAGCTGGGACAGCTGCAGGCATTAGATGAATTCTCCTGGTAGCACATGATCAAATTTGGTGGAGACGGCAGGCTCTCAGAGTCAAGTTGCTAAACTTGGCTAGAATAGGAGAAAACTGAGGTGAGTGAATTTAAAGCATGGATCTTAATTGAATATACTAGTACATAAAGACTTGAAAACATCGGTGTCATAACCTGAGGGGATTGTGACTGTAGGAATCGCTTGTGTATGAAGACACACTCACCTTGTGCTCCAGCAGACTCAGACTCAGACCTCTGAGTCAGGGCCTGAAGCAACTGTCACAGACCATTGGCTGGAGACCCTGAGGCTCATTTACTTCTACCACCCTAACATTTCTGCATGTTCAGTCACATCACAAATGTAGACCATCATCTGTTCTTTTTATACCCTTATCCCTGCGCTGGTCTGTTCTCCCTCTAATCTTGGTTTTCCACTGATCCCTCCTCTATCCAAAACCTTCTACTTTTTCCTATGAAACTCAACTCCCAGGTTAATAATCCCCCTTGGACCCCAGTGTTTTAATCCACTGCTTCCTTTACCTCTTGTCTTCCTTTACTTCAGTCTATGGTATGTGATACTTAACAAATATTTGCTGAATAAAACAATGAACTAAGGCCTGACTATCCTGGAGCCCATTACTTCCCCCTATGCCTTCTCAGGAGCTGCTCATTCTCCTACATTCCGTGTGCAGAAGGATCTGGAGGGGACTCTTCACTCCCCATTTTCCTTCCAGGCCATTCCGTGTCTATTTCATCACTGGTACCTCCAAAATTTCAATATAGGAGGGTTTAAGGTAGCAATTGGGTTAGAAAGGAGGAGTGCCTAGGGGGTTTGCTTTAAAGCTATATTTGTGTCACAAGAAGATTGTTTTTACTTGCATGTTTATTCCTCCTGGCTTTGGGTGTAGGAGCAAAATGGACTCTATTTGTGGGCCTAAGCACACCTCTAGACAGCCTTTGATACTACTGTGGACTTTTTTTTTTTTTTTTTTTTTTTTTTGGTACGCGGGCCTCTCACTGTTGTGGCCTCTCGTGTTGTGGAGCACAGGCTCCGGACGCGCAGGCTCAGCGGCCATGGCTCACGGGCCCAGCTGCTCCGCGGCATGTGGGATCTTCCCGGACGGGGGCACGAACCCGTGTCCCCTGCATCGGCAGGCGGACTCTCAACCACTGCGCCACCAGGGGAGCCTCCAACTACCATGGACTTTTATGTGAAAAGCCCCGTTCCTTTATTGCTTAAGCTGTCCTCTCTACGTCCCGTCCTCATCATTTTTGGGTTCCCACCCATCTTAGACTCCATGGCCCATCACATCAGCCACTTTTATCTAATAGTCAAATCTATCTGATTTTCTATACTTGTGCAGCCACTACCCTGTCCTTCTGATCACTCTCATCTATCCCTTGGACTTGGACAATCATGGTACTTTACTTCTTTCACTGACTTAAAGGTATCCTATGACCTCAGGATAATGTTTAAATTCTTTAACGTGTCCCATCATGTAAAGTCGTCCCTTCACACCTGCAGATGCAGAACCCATGGATGTGGAGGGACAGCCGTAGTCCCTTTCTAATATGACTTCTGCCTTCCTCTTCAAACACATTTCTCATGATTTCCCTTCTCATTCTTTGTGCTTCAGCCATGATGAATTCCCTGCAGTTCCAACATTTTACTTGTTCCTTCTTGCCACCTGGCCTATGCCAGAATCCCGTAATTTACCAAGAGGGATCCTGGAAAAGTGTTATAAGTACTGATTTAGAATCAGACAGAAACAGATTTGAATCCCAGTTTTGTCATTTACTAGCTTGAGAGAATGGGTAAGCTCCTTAACTTTTATGAACTTCCATGGCCATATCTTCTAAGTGGGATAACAATAGCGTGGATGAAGCCTGCCATATCAGTAAACAAAGGGTGTACAGCCATCAAGTCATCAGCCATTGCAGTCACCCCTGACTGTGCACCCTGAGGGATTCAGGATGGAAAAAAACAGGATACTGGCCCTATGAAGTTAAAGTGCATATCAAAGGAATGATTTCAATGAGCCCAGACTCTTGTCTTCCCATACATAGAAAAGTGCTAAATTCATTAACTTGAGATGTCTGTTTTTTTTCTTTAATTAACAATAATCTTTTGATGTTCCCATTACCTGTTTTCCACTTAATGTTAGGGTGAGATTCATGACAGCCAGGGCTACAGGGAAGCAGTACAAGCCCAAACATGTACAACGTCAGTGCCATGTAACATTGGCTCTTCCACGGGAAGCCCATAGCCTTACCTCCCACCCTGGCCACCCTGGCCACTGAGGCAGCCTCAGAAAGACACCAAGGTAGAAACAAGATTCTGCAATAAACTGCTTTAATGTTACAATGCTTTGGAGCTTTTAACATTTTTCTCCAGGCTGCCCTACCTGGAGCCAGCACCATTATTGTTTTTTTCAACCTCAGCTCTGACACCCTCCTCCTCACACTTTCCTCCATATGCCCCTTTGCCCCTTGGCTTCCCGGGTGAATGACAAGCCACCGCAGGTGAGCCTTGCATCCTCCACCCACTATTGCCAGAACCCACCCCCCAAAACATATTTGCCCTTAAGGAGCTTCCAAACAGATCCTAGTGGATGAGACTTAGGAAGCAGCCAATAAAAAAAGTAAGACTTGCTACAAAATGTAGGAGCCAAACAGGCCTGCTATTATCAGTGGACAGTCATGGAAAAGGCATAGTTGAGACAGGTTTTGTAGGATTAATAGGATTTTAAGAGACACAAATGAGAGGCATTCTCTGCAGGGAAATCGTGCATAGTGTGGATATTATACAAATGAGGAGGTGCAGTGAGCCTGTGAAGTGGGTTAACGTAAAGATGTTTTGGGAATTATGACTGGACCATTTTGCCTTTTCTCATGTATGTGTTTCAGTGTTGCTTATTGGAGAATGAGCATGTTAGCTTAGCAGAATTGCCTACACAGCATATTTTAAAGCAGTATTTCCCAAAGTGCTTCTGTGTAAAATTAGTTTCATGGAATGCTCTATAGAAAAATAATAGTAATAATTTAAAGAAATGTTGAATATTCTTTTTCTCTCCCTTGAATATTCACAAAGTGCATGAACTTATTTTAAAGTATCTGAATTAGTGTTATAATACTAAAACCTGACTTCCCTGGGGAAAGTAATCCTCCCCTATTTATGTCACTATAGCATCACACTCTTTCCCCTCAAGACACTTTTGAGTCTGTAACTATATTGTATATTTATTTAAAATATTTTATTGACTGCTTCCCTACCAGCATATATACTCCATGAGGACAAATACCTGGCTTATCTTATTTACCATTTTACATAGGTAATCTGGCACAATGCCTGGGTATATAATATGTGCTCAAAATAAGAACAAATGATGAATAAAAGTTGTTCATTTTTAACTTTGCATGTTTAAACACTTTATAAAGGATAGGGCTGGAATTTGAACGAAGTACTGCCAGATTCAAGTCTCTTTTTTCTTTTTTTTTTTGCGGTACGCGGGCCTCTCACTGTTGTGACCTCTCCCGTTGCGGAGCACAGGCTCCAGACGCGCAGGCTCAGCGGCCATGGCTCACGGGCCCAGCCGCTCCGCGGCATGTGGGATCCTCCCGGACCAGGGCGCGAACCCGTGTCCCCTGCATCGGCAGGTGGACTCTCAACCACTGCGCCACCAGGGAAGCCCCTCTTTTTTCTTTTTTAAATTTAATTTTATTTATTTTTTTATACAGCAGGTTCTTATTAGTCCTCCTTCTTATACACATCAGTGTATATATGTCAATCCCAACCTCCCAGTTCATCACACCCCCCCCCACCCCCTGCCACCTTCCCCCCTTGGTGTCCATACTTTGTTCTCTACATCTGTGTCTCTAATTCTGCCCTGCAAACCAGTTCACCTGTACCATTTTTTCTAGGTTATACATATATATGTTAATATACGATATTTGTTTTTCTCTTTCTGACTTACTTCACTCTGTATGACAGTCTCTAGATCCAACCACGTCTCAACAAATGACCCAATTTCGTTCCTTTTTATGGCTGAGTAATATTCCATTGTATATATGTACCACATCTTCTTTATCAATTCGTCTGTTGATGGACATTTAGGTTGCTTCCATGACCTGGCTATTGTAAATACTGCTGCAATGAACATTGGGGTGCATGTGTCTTTTTGAATTGTGGTTTTCTTTGGGTATATGCCCAGTAGTGAGATTGCTGGGTCATATGGTAATTCTATTTTTAGTTTTTTGAGGAACCTCCATACTGTTCTCCATAGTGGCTGTATCAATTTACATGCCCACCAACAGTGCAAGGGGGTTCCCTTTTCTCTGCACCATCTCCAGCATTTGTTGTTTGTAGATTTTCTGATGATGCCCATTCTAACTGGTGTGAGGTGATACCTCATTGTAGTTTTGATTCGCATTTCTCTAATAATTAGTGATGTTGAGCAGTTTTTCATGTGCTTCTTGGCCATCCGTATGTCTTCTTTGAAGAAATATTTATTTAGGTCTTCTGCCCATTTTTGGATGGCTTTGTTGTTTTAATATTGATCTGCATGAGCTGTTTATATATTTTGGAGATTAATCCTTTGTCCGTGGATTCGTTTGAAAATATTTCCTCCCATTGTGAGGGTTGTCTTTTTGTCTTGTTTGTAGTTTCCTTTGCTTTGCAAAAGCTTTTAGGTTTCATTAGGTCCCATTTGTTTATTTTTGTTTTTATTTCCATTACTCTAGGAGGTGGATCAAAAAATATCTTGCTGTGATTTATGTCAAAGAGTGTTCTTCCTATGTTTTCCTCTAAGAGTTTTATAGTATTTGGTCTTACATTTACATCTCCAATCCATTCTGAGGGTATTTTTGTCTATGGTGTTAGGGAGTGTTCTAATTTCATTCTTTTACATGTAGCTGACCAGATTTCCCAGCACCACTTATTGAAGATACTGTCTTTTTCCCTTGTATATCCTTGCCTCCTTTTTCATAGATTAGTTGACCATAGGTGTGTGGGTTTATCTCTGGGCTTTCTGTCCTGTTCCACTGATCTGTATTTCTGTTTTTGTGCCAGTACTATACTGTCTTGATTACTGTAGCTTTGTAGTATAGTCTGAAGTCAGGGAGTCTGATTCCCCCAGCTCTGTTTTTTTCCCTCAAGACTGCTTTGGCTATTCGGGGTCTTTTGGGTCTCCATACAAATTTTAAGATTTTTTGTTCTAGTTCTGTAAAAAATGCCATGGGTAATTGGATAGGGATTGCAATGAATCTGTAGATTGCTCTGGGTAGTATAGTCATTTTCACAATATTGATTATTCCTATCTAAGAACATGGTATGTCTCTCCACCTGTTTATATCATCTTTAATTTCTTTCATCAGTGTCTTATACTTTTCTACATACAGGTCTTTTGTCTCCCTAGGTAGGTTTATTCCTAGGTATTTTATTCTTTTTGTTGCAGTGGTAAATGGGAGTGTTTCCTTAATTTCTCCTTCAGATTTTTCATCATTAGTGTATAGGAATGCAGGAGATTTTTGTGCATTAATTTTGTATACTGCAACTTTACCAGATTCATTGATTAGCTCTAGTAGTTTTCTGGTGGCATCTTTAGGATTCTCTATGTATAGTGTCATGTCATCTGCAAACAGTGACAGTTTTACTTCTTCTTTACCAGTTTGGATTCCTTTTATTTCTTTTTCTTCTTTGATTGCTGTGGCTAGGACTTCCAAAACTATGTTGAATAATAGTGGTGAGAGTGGATATCCTTGTCTTGTTCCCAATCTTAGAGGAAATGCTTTGGTTTTTCACCATTGGGAATGATGTTTGCTGTGGGTTTGTCATACATGGCCTTTATTATGTTGAGGTAGGTTCACTCTATGCCCACTTTCTGGCGAGTTTTTATCATAAATGGGCATAGAATTTTGTCAAAAGCTTCCTCTGCATCTATTGAAATGATCATATGGTGTTTCTTCTTCAGTTTGTTAATATGGTCTGTCACATTGATTGACTTGCATATATTGAAGAATCCTTGCATCCCTGGGATAAATCCCGCTTAATCATGGTGTATGACCCTTTTAATGTGTCATTGGATTCTGTTTGCTAGTATTTCTATATTCGTCAGTGATATTGGTCTGTAATTTTCTTTTTTTGTAGTATCTTTGTCTGGTTTTGGTATCAGGGTGATGGTGGCCTCATAGAATGAGTTTGGGAGTGTTCCTTTTTTGTAACTTTTTGGAAGAGTTTGAGAAAGATGGGTGGTAACTCTTCCCTAAATGTTTGATAGAATTCACGTGTGAAGCCATCTAGTCCTGGCACTTTGTTTGTCAGAACGTTTTTTAATCACAGTTTCAATTTCATTACTTGTGATTGGTCTGTTCATATTTTCTGTTTCTTCCTGGTTCAGTCTTGGAAGGTTATACCTTCCTAAGAATTTGTCCATTTCTTCCAGGTTGTCCATTTTATTAGCATAGAGTTGCTTCTAGTAGTCTCTTAGGATGCTTTGTATTTCTGCAGTGTCGGTTGTAACTTCTCCTTTTTCATTTCTAATTTTATTGATTTGAGTCCCCTCCCTGTTTTGCTTGATGAGTCTGGCTAATGGTTTATCAATTTTGTTTATCTTCTCAAAGAACCAGCTTTTAGTTTTATTGATCTTTGCTATCGTTTTCTTTGTTTCTATTTCATTTATTTCTGCTCTGATCTTTATGATTTCTTTCCTTCTGCTAAGTCTGGGTTTTCTGTGTTCTTCTTTCTCTAGTTCCTTTAGGTGTAAGGTTATATTTTTTATTTGAGATGTTTCTTGTTTCTTGAGTTAGGCTTGTATTGCTATAAACTTCCCTCTTAGAACTGCTTTTGCTGCATCCCATAGGTTTTGGATCATTGTCTTTTCGTTGTAATTTGTCTCTAGGTATTTTTTTGGTTTCCTCTTTGTTTTCTTTAGTGATCTCTTGGTTATTTAATAACATATTGTTTAGCCCCCATGTGTTTGTGTTTGTTTTTATGTTTTCTGCCCTGTAATTCATTTCTAATCTCATAGCATTGTGGTCAGAAAATATGCTTGATATGATTTGAATTTGCTTCAATTTACTGAGGCTTGATTTGTGACCCAAGATGTGATCTATCCTGGAGAATGTTCTGTGTGCACTTGGGAAGAAAGTGTAATCTGTTGTTTTTGGATGGAATGTCCTATAAATATCAATTAAATCTATCTGGTCTGTTGTGTCCTTTAAAGCTTGTGTTTCCTTATTAATTTTCTGTTTGGATGATCTGTCCATTGGTGTAAGTGAGGTGTTAAAGTCCCCCGCTATTTTTGTGTTACTGTCGATTTCCTCTTTTACAGCCATTAGCAGTTGCCTTATGTGTTGAGGTGCTCCTATGTTGGGTGCATATATATTTATAATTGTTATATCTTCTTCTTGGATTGATCCCTTGATCATTATGTAGTGTCCTTCCTTGTCTCTTGTAACATTCTTTCTTTTAAAGTCTATTTTATCTGATATGAGTATTGCTACTCCAGCTTCCTTTTGATTTCCATTTTCATGGAATATCTTTTTCCATCCCCTCACTTTCAGCCTGTATGTGTCCCTAAGTCTGAAGTGGGTCTCTTGTAGACAGCATATATATGGGTCCTGTTTTTGTATCCATTCAGCGAGCCTGTGTCTTTTGGTTGGAACATTGCATCCATTCACCTTTAAGGTAATTATCACTATGTATGTTCCTATTACCATTTTCTTAATTGTTATGGGTTTGTTTTTGCAGGACCTTTTCTTCTCTTGTGTTTCCCACTTAGAGAAGTTCCTTTAGCATTTATTGTAGGGCTGGTTTGGTGGTGCTGAATTCTCTTAGCTTTTGCTTGTCTGTAAAGCTTTTGATTTCTCTGTCGAATCTGAATGAGATCCTTGCCTGGTAGAGTAATTTTGGTTGTAGGTTCTTCCCTTTCCTCACTTTAAATATATCATGCCACTCCCTTCTGGCTTTTAGAGTTTCTGCTGAGAAATCAGCTGTTAACCTTATGGGATTTCCCTTGTATGTTATTTGTCATTTTTCCCTTGTTGCTTTCAATAATTTTTCTTTGTCTTTAATTTTTGCCAGTTTGATTACTGTGTGTCTCGGCATGTTTCTCCTTGGGTTTATCCTGCCTGGGACTCTCTGTGCTTCCTGGACTTGGGTGGCTATTTCCTTTCCCATGTTAGAGAAGTTTTCCACTATAATCTCTTCACATATTTTCTCGGGTTTTTTCTCTCTCTCTTCTCCTTCTGGGACCCCTATAATGTGAATGTTGTTGCATTTAATTTTGTCCCAGAGGTCTCTTAGTCTGTCCTCATTTCTTTTCATTCTTTTCTTCTTTATTCTGTTCTGCAGCAGTGAATTCCACCATTCTGTCTTCCAGGTCACTTATCTGTTCTTCTGGCTCAGTTATTCTGCTATTGATTCCTTCTAGTGTAGTTTTCATTTCAGTTATTGTATTGTTCATCTCTGTTTGTTTGTTCTTTAATTCTTCTAGGTGTTTGTTCTTTAATTCTTCTAGTTCTTTGTTAAACATTTCTTGCATCTTCTTGATCTTTGGCTCCATTCTTTTGCCGAGGTCCTGGAGCATCTTCACTATGATTATTCTGAATTCTTTTTCTAGAAGGCTGCCTGTCTCCACTTCATTTAGTTGTTTTTCTGGGGTTTTATCTTGTTCCTTCATCTGGTGCATAGCCCTGTGCCTTTTCATCTTGTCTATCTTTTTGTGAATGTGTTTTTTGTTCCATAGGCTGCAGGATAGTAGCTATTCTTGCTTGTGCTCTCCGCCCTCTGGTGGATGAGGCTATCTAAGAGGCTTGTGCAGGTTTCCTGATGGGAGAGACTGGTGGTGGGTTGAGGGGAGTGTTGCTCTGGTTGGCAGAGCTCAGTAAAACTTTAATCCGCTTGTCTGCTGATGGGTGGGTCTGGGTTCCCTCCCTGTTGGTTGTTTGCCCTGAGGCAACCCAACGCTTGAGCCTACAGGCTAATGGCAGACTCTGGGAGGGCTCACGCCAAGGAGTACTTCCCAGAACTTCTGCTGCCAGTGTCCTTGTCCTCACGTTGTGCCACGGCCACGCCCCGCCTCTGTAGGAGACCCTCCAACACTAGCAGGTAGGTCTGGTTCTGTCTCCTGTGAGGTCACTGCTCCTTCCCCTGGGCCCTGATGTGCACACTACTTTGTGGTGCGCCCTCCAAGAGTGGAGTTTCTGTTTTTCCCAGGCCTGTCGAAGTCCTGCAGTCAAATCCCACTAGCTTCAAAGTCTGATTCACTAGGAATTCTTCCTCCCGTTGCCAGACCCCCAGGTTGGGAAGCCTGACGTGGCGCTCAGAACCTTCACTCCAGTGGGTGGACTTCTGTGGTATAAGTGTTCTCCCAGTTTGTGAGTCACCCACCCAGCAGTTATGGGATTTGATTTTATTGTGATTGCTCCCCTCCTACCATCTCATTGCGGCTTCTCCTTTGTCTTTGGATGTGGGGTATCTTTTTTGGTGAGTTCCAGTGTCTTCCTGTCGATGATTTTTCAGCAGTTCGTTGTGATTCCAGTGCTCTTGCAAGAGGGAGTGTCCAACCTCTTTTGATCATAGATTGGTATATGTTGTTGTCCCTGGCCACCACCTAGGTTTCTTGATGTTACAGTTTCAATCTTGGGCATTTATTCCTACTGATTACATTTTGAAGCTTGAACAACTGTCTGATATGCCCAAATTTGTTTGTATCTTTCAGGCAAAGACTGCCACCTAAAAATGTTTACTACTACCGCTGCCCGGACCATAGGAAGAATTATGTGATGTCCTTTGCATTTTGTTTTGACCGAGAAGAAGATATTTACCAGTTTGCTTACTGCTACCCATATACGTACACTCGCTTTCAGCATTACCTTGACAGCCTGCAAAAGAGAAACATGGATTACTTCTTCCGGGAGCAGCTGGGTCAGAGTGTGGTAAGGCCCATTCAGAAATGGGAAAGCTGGGGGAGGAGCTTAGCACTGGTTTTTATTGAATGCAAATAATAGATATTGGTGCTTTGTAGACTATATGCTCTGGAAATTTAAAAAAATCATTGTTTTTTGTGTGTAATATTTTGCTACTATGGCCACCAGGAAGTCAAAGAATAGGATAAGGCAGTTGTGTGTCCTTCTGAATGAAGCTGATAAAGCTCTCTAACAAAATACAAAAGTTCTGGTGAATCCCCAGAACTGTGAGATAAAAAGAAGGCTCTACTGGGTGTTACAAAAGGTGTGAAAGCATTTTATGAGTCTAAGCTTACGAGATGAAGAATAAATTTGCTTTTTAGTGAATTTAACTTGACTGCAGTGTAGGTTAGCAGGTGGTGTGCAGTATGGTTGTGCTGTCCACAGTGTGTTCTATCTCTGCCATCTATTAGTTCCCCAACCCTTCTTCCTTCCTCAGGTTTAGTTTTCTGGGTCTGGAGATTTCAGTCTTAAATTCTATATTAGTTTCTTATTACTGACATAACAAATTGCCATGAACTTGGTGGCTTGAAACAACACAAATTTATTATCTTACAGTTCAGGAAAAGTCTGAAATTGGCCTCTTTGGGCTAAAATCTAGATATCAACAGGTCTGTGTTCCTTCTGGAGGCTCTAGGGGAGAATTCATTCCACTACCTCTCCCAGTTTCTAGAGGCTGCTTGCATTCCTTGGCTTGTGGTTCCCTTTCAGTCTTCAAAGTCAACATTGACTTATCAAGTCTTTCTCATGCTGCACCACTCTGATGCTGAATCTCCTGCCCTCCTCTTTCACTTATAAGAACACTTGTGATTACGTTGAGCTCACGCAGATAATCCAGGATAATATATCCATCTCAAGATCTTTAACTAAATCACATCTGTAAAGTCCCTTTTCTCATGTAAGGTAATATATTCACAGGTTCCAAGGATTAGGACTTGGACATTTTGGGAGAAGGGGTGCATTGTTCTGCCTACCACACTTTCCTACTGTCTTTTCCTCTTTTTCTCCCTGTCCATCCCAGGAGCTAAAAGTGTCCTTCACATTGGATGCATAGGTTTTGTTCTCTGCGGTCAGAAATACTTCAGTTGCTAGTAAAGAATATCTTCCCTCTACTCTAATCCTCTTCCTAACAGTGCTTCTGATGGGTGCCATGTATATCTGGTGCCTATATCTTTTGAACTGAGAATTGGGACACATGGTGTATTAGTCAGCATGCTAGTAGGAAACAGATGGCAGCCTCACATTAGGATAATTTGAGGAGAGCTTAATAAATGGGCTGTTTACAAGGTGCGGGCACCGCGTACAGAAACCACGGGGTATAGTGCAGTTCCCTGGGGCTAGTAACAGCTCAAAGGGTGTGAAGGGATGAAATGGTTAACAGAACCCAATAGTAGAGAGTCATGCAGTGGGCCATCTTGAGTGGAACAGTGACCTTCAGTTGAGGAAAAAAGTTAGCCTGAGATGATCCCACAGGGAGGGAGCTGAGAAAAATAAATACATAGAGCTCATTCTCTTACTTCCCTCTGATCTACTGCTAGGGGTTCCTACTGGCCAACCCAATTGGAAATCAGAGGGCAAGAGAGCCCACTGAAGTAATCCATACAGATAAGTTTCCCTGAACAAAGAAAATGATGGAGAAGGGCAGAGAGTGGTTGTAGAGAGCCAAATAGAACATATTAGTCACACATGGTCTGATCAACAATGTATTACTGGAGACAGCAGATTATTTCAGATGGGACTGTTGGAGAAATCCTGAGACGAATGTTTGCCAGCCATATGACTTATGATATAAATTAAGAGAGAAAGAGTTTCATTCAATACTTGTGACTTTTTAAGTGTGGGATCTGTTCATTTCATTCTTGTGTCCACTGCAGCCCTCTCTTAGATTTATGCCAGGCAGAATGTAGGTGTACATTGAATGGCTATGGAGTAAATTATTGAATGAATGAAAGAATGAATTAAGATATATCTAGAGACAATGTGAAGAGCTAAGAGCATCAGAAAGCTGATAGGAGGAATAATAGTATAAGTTAAGCTTCCAATAACTAATATACAAAATACATACCTAAAATAACAGCTCATTAAATGAGATAGAAGTTTATTTCTCTTCCATATATAAATCTAGATGTAGGCAATCCAGAGCTGATAGTGTGGCTCTGCTCCTTGAAACTCTTAGGGAGTCAAGTTCTTCCAGCTTTCTGCCCTGCCATCCCTGGGATGTGGCTCTCAAACTCAGTGTCAAATGTGGAATTCTGTCACATCCATGTTCCAGGCAGCAAGATTAAGAAAGTAGGCGGAGAAGGGAGAAGATACAGTATTGTGGCACTTCCACGTTTATCCCATTAGATAGAACTCATATCCACACTTAACTAAAAGAAGGATGAGAAATGAAGTCTTCATTCTGGGTGAGCTAAAAATTAGTAGTCCTATAGATATGGAGGTGAATTAATATTGAAGGACATCCTGAAGTTTCTGCCATAAGAAGCTTGAATTATGTGTCCAGCTCTAATACCAAATTACTCATATGACCTTGAATGTTACTTCCCTTTTCTGGGGAAAAGTTTTTCATCTATAAAATGAGAAAGTTGAAGTTGGTAGGGGTTTTTAAATTATTCTTTGAGGAATTCCTCAGTTAGAGTAAAATAATTCGAGACCACTGTCCTACTTCAGACCCTGTGAGGGGTACTGTAGGGATATATAATGGAGTATACAAGTCATGGTGTACTTCCAGAAATGTATTCCATACCAGAGGAAATAAGACATTAAAAAATATATATTATGTTTTTTTAAAGTATATAATTAAGGATCCCATGAGTTGTTTAAAGAATTTATGGTCAGACTAAACACCATGGAGAAGATGGGCTTTACGCCGAGTTTTGAAAGATGGGTAGGATTACTGAATACAGAGTTGGCGAGAAGGTAGCCCAGAGAGCAAGAAACAGCCTGAGTCATTGCATGGTGATAGTTGGTCAGAAGTCTGGTTTGATTGGAATAGGGAACCTTCCTACTGGAAGATAAGGATAGACAGGAAGATTAGGACCAAACTCTGAAAAACCTTGATTGTCATATTAAAGAATTACAGCTGTATCCTTTATTCAGATTCAACACACAGACACTAGATCAGGCACTTTATATGTACTGTCTTACTTGTTTCTCACAACAGTTTTGTGGGGTAGGCAGAATTATCCCAGTTTGGGGATAAATAATCTAAGGCTAATAAGTTACTTGGCTAAAGCTACATGGCTAGTTCAGGACTAGGCCAATATTTAAACCCATGGCTTCTAATGCTGTGCCCTAGCACTTTGATGGACTCATTGCTCCTTTCCACATTGGACCGACTAAAATCAATAGTAGATTTTGAGAAAGGGATTATACCTTATCCAAAGCTACATCTTAAGAAAGTAAAGTTAGTGGAAGTGCAGGGTGTACCTCTGCTGGCTAAACCAGATTAGGGGAGCTCTGTGTGTTGGCTCCATCCCCCTGATCTGGGTCTTGAAGCAGATACCAGAGACATTAAGGCCTTCTGGCATACTCTTGCAGACAGGACAGTTCTTGGTTACCAGAGCGTTTGATATGGCTTGTGACTGAAGCCACCACTATAGTTAAGCCCTACTCCAATTTGGAGGGAGGATAATTACAAGTAGGAAGGCTAAACATGTCAACAGACAGTTCTTAGAGAGAGCAGGCAGGAAGCAAGATTTTGAATTTCTAGTGCTGGAACTATTAATCACCATGGGCATAGCTGCTATTGCTACTAATTATATCATCCAAAATGGCATTTTATTTTGTTATTTACCAGTGGCCCTTTCTAACACCAGCAAACAAAATCCCTTTGTGCATACATCAAAGCCACAATCTGACATTTAAGTTAAATACATCATAGGAAAGATCTTTATTTTCTTGTTGTTATAACACTTTTATTGAGGTATAATTTACATACTATAACATTAACCCATTGTAAGGGTACAATTCTGTGATTTTTAGTAAGTGTATAGAGTTTTACAACTATCACCACAATCTAATTTTAGAACATTTCATCGTCCCCAAAAGTTCCCTTGTAAATCCCCACTTCCACTCCCAGCCCTAGGCAACTATTCATCTGTTCTCTGACACTGTAAATTTGCCATTTCTGAACATTTCCTGTAAGTGGCATCACGCACTATTTAGTCGTCTTTTGCATTTAGCACCTTTCACATAGCATTACATTTTTGTGGTTCATTCATGTTGTAGCATCCATCAGTAGTCCATTCATTTTTAGTGTTGAATAGTATTCCATTGAAAATATATACCACACTTTCTTTTTCTGTTCTCCAGTTGATGGACATTTGGATTGTTTCCAGTTTGGGGCTATTATGAATAATGCTATTATGAACATTCATGTGCATATCTTTGAGTGGACATGTGATCACATTTCTCTTGGGTAGATTTCTAGGAATGTAATCATTGGGTCATATAAGTTCACATTCAACTTAAAAAAAACAAAAACCAAAAAACGTGCCAAGCTGCATTCCAAGTTAGTGCCATTTTGCATTCCTACCAACAAGGTAGGAGAGAGGGTTGTAGTTTCTCCATGTGCTTGCCAACACTTGGAATTACCTATATTTTTCATTACAGCTATTTTAGTGGGTATGTAGTGAAATCTCATTGTGGTTTTATTTTGTGCTGCCCTGGTAACTAGTTATGTTGATTATCTTATAATGTGCTTATTTGCCATTCATATATCTTCTCTGCTGAAGCGTTAGTTTAAACCTTTTATCCATTTATTTAAAAATTGGTTTGTGTTCTTATAATGAGTTTTGAGAGTTCTTTATTCTGAATGCAAGTCCTTTGTCAGATTCATGCTTTGCAAAATCCCCCCCAATCTATACCTTTAATCTATACCTTATACCTATACCTTAATCTATACCTTTTCATTCTCTTAACCATGTCTTTTGAGGAATAGAAGTTTTTAATTTTGAAGTCCAACTTATCAGTTTTTTCTCTTAGGGATCATGCTTTTGGAGTCTTACCTAAAAGCTGCCCATCTGAAGGCCACAAAGATTTTCTCCTATGTTTTCTTCTAAAATTTTTATAATTTCCACTGACATTTAAATCCATGATCCATTCAGAAGTAATTTTTTATATATGGCATGAGGTAAGGGCCTTAAGTTCACTTTTTTTTGCATATAGATATCCAATTGTTGCAGCGCCATTTGTTGAAAAGACTATAACCTTTTACCCATGAACTATCTTGGCACCTTTCTCCAATGCCTCTACTCAGTTTTTCTTTTTTCTTTCCTATTTTCAAGGCTAAATTGTCAGGGAGTCAACCCTGTGTCTGTGTAGGTCAGCTATGATTGGACTGAGTTTGTGCTCATCCACTCTGAGTCTGTAAGGCTTCCATCCTCTGACAGTGGATTTGTGTGTGGGTATGGGGAGCACAAAGTTCGGGCAGTTTTCAAGTCTGACCTGGCTTTTACTTTCCCTTTTGTGTTGTGTTCCCTGTGTGCATATGTGAAGCCTCAAGGTTGTTCATGTGTGTGTTGCTACTTTAGGCTTCTTCTCAGGTCTCTGATGAGCCTGCACCCAGTCTCAGCCAGCATATTCTTGTCCCAGCTATGCAACTGTGGGCCGTTCTCACTTGCCCACAGACAATGCTGCTGGGTCTGGGCACTGCCTACTTCTCCAAATTAACTGAGTCCCTTCGACCATGACAGAGAAGCTGCCAACCCTCACAGCCTGGCCTGTCCTAGCATTCACCAAGCCTGGGGGAAGATGGAACCAATCCAGGACAGAACATCATATATTCCCATTCTTATTACCTGAAGTTCAGCAGTTTTTAAAACATAACAGTTTTGAGATTGTTGTCAGTTTGGTCAGTTTCCAAAACACTGAAATGGTTGTTCGTTTCAATTTTGTCCAGCTTTATATTTGTTTTTTGGGGATAGCATTTATCAATACTCTCATTCCAGCATAGCCAGAATTAGATTTTAACTGACTCACATGAGTTTTTAAATCATATAGCCCTTGTACTGTCAGACATAGTGAAATATTGCATTATTGTCAAATGTCATTGGACTAGAGGAACCATAACTCGTGTGTGTGTGTGTTTTGAAAGTATTAGATGGAGAGAGTGATTCCCATACTTAGGGATACTTGCCAAAAGGAAGTGTCTAACAAAGAAAATAGTCTGATAGTGTATTTTAGGGAATCACTAGAAAATCATTTATATGAGAATAATATTGTCTAGGCTCTGCCACTGGCTAGCTCTATGACCTTGGGAAAAACATTTCTCTATGGGCCTTAGAAAGCCAGACCAGATTATTTCAAACATCCCTTCCAACTTCAACGTAAATTATGGTTCAAATGTTGATGACATCCTTTTGTATGTTCTAAGTCACTCATTAGCTTGTTGTAATGTTGCCTTTCAATCTGCCCTTTATTTTCTAACAATGGTAGTTATTGAGTGCTTAGCGTGTGCCAGACCCAATGCTATGACTTTTATATGCATCCTTTCACTCAGTCCTCACAACACCCCTATCATATGGTTAGTACTATAATTGAATGCCTAACATGTAACCAGCTTGTCTAAGCTCTGGGGATACAGCAGTAAAAACAGGCATAAATACATGCCTTCATGGAGCTTACATTCTAGTAGAAAGAGACAGACAGTATTGGAGAAATTAAATCAGGAAAGGAAATACATTTTGGGGAGAAGCCTTCACTTAGAAGGAAGCATTCAAGCTCTGGGCTATAAGTATTGTCTTCTCCCATTTGCATTTTTAAAAGCTGAGATTCAATGAGATTCAATAATTTGTCTATATCATGTAGCTGGGATTTGAAGCCATGCCTTTGTGGACCCCAAAGAATGGACTCTAAACCAATCCTGGATAAGGAAGTATTCTGTTCACATATACAGTTATTTACTAAATTCTTCCAAAGCCATTCCTCAATACTACAAATATCTAGTAAACACCTTCTACCTGTCAGGCTCTATATTGGGTGCTGGAGACAGAAAGATGAGTACAAAACGCACCCTGCCCCTAAGAAATACTCCATGTACTGGATGTCACAGACATAAAGGCTAATAATAGCAATGATGGTAAGAAACTTGATGTAACAGAAGTAGGAGGCAGAGGAAAGGCACAAGGGAGGAAATGAAGCATTAAGGAAAGAGGCATCTTGAATTGAGAATCAAAGCATGAATACAGAGGCTGAGACACCTGGTGAGCCCTGACTATTTAGTGTGGTTCCAAATGACAAGAGCACAGGGTCAGCAGAAGAAGAACAAGAGGAATGGTGATTGGGAAAGAATGAGAGGTAGGTGGAAGCTGCGTCAGGAGGGCTTTGAATGCCAAACTCAAGAATTTGGACTGTATCCTGAGGGCAGTGAGGAACCAAGCCGGAGGGAACATGATCATTGTGGCACTTAACCCTTCCATCTCCAGGCTGCCTCTGCTGATGGCAGCTGATCTAGAAGTCAGGTTAACTCCTGCCTGTCTGTCCAGTTGGCTTTCCTTTTCTCAGTCAGAGATATTTCACAGGACAAGAGCACTAGGAGGAAAACTTTACTACCAAGACACATGTATAGTGATGATAATGTCATAGAAATACCCAGAAAAGCTTGTCTCTTTGATCTTAACATTTCACACAATTTCAGAGTTGGCAAAGACTGTAGGGGTCACACTCAAATTTAACAAATATATTAGGCATTTCCTATGGGCAAGGACCTAAACTGTATGGAACAGCATCTTCTCAACATTCGAGAAATATGACTTTTCAACCACTATTCACATACCTCTTGAGGCAGCCTGAGCTCTATCCCAATGACAAATAAGTCATACCATCCCCAGAAGGAGCTGCCTCCCTGTAACCTCCTCTCTTTGGTTCTACCACCACCCTCTGGGCCCACCCTGCATGTACTCGCTCCTCTAGCCCCTGGACAGGCCTGCAAAGATAGCAAGACAGTGGCCACAGCCCCCTCATGAATCTTCCCTTTTCCAACCTAATCCCGTTCTTCCTCCTCTCCTCCCTCGTAATTCTACATTTCTTCATATTCCATGGTTTCTAAACTCTGTACCTTCTTTGTTGTTCTCTAGACATGATCTAGGTTGTCAATTTCCTTCTTAAAATACCAGAACTGAATGTAAAACTCTGCAGGTGATCTAAGCATGCCACAGCAGAATAGAACCATTGCCTCTCTTGCTCTGGATCCTAGATCGCTAGAAATGTAGCCAGAATTTACATTTGCTTTTTTAAACAATGAGGCCTTCATGTAGTAAATTTTTGTTATTGTTCTTTAAATAAAACTTATTTTTTTATTTCTTGGATAGTCTTTTTTAAAATAAATTTTTATTTTGGAATAATTTTAGATTTTTAGAAAAGTTGAAAAGGTAATACATATAGAGAGTTCCAACATATACTTCACCCAGTTTTCTCTACTGTTAGCAGCTCAATATCAAAAAAACAAACAACCCAATCAAAAAGTGGGCAGAAGACCTAAATAGACATTTCTCCAAAGAAGATATACAGATGGCCAGCAAACACATGAAAAGATGCTCAACATCACTAATTATTAGAGAAATGCAAATCAAAACTACAATGAAATATCACCCCACCCCAGTTAGAATAGCCATCATCAAAAAATCTACAAACAGTGCTGGAAATGGTGTGGAGGAAAGGGAACCCTCTTACACTATTGGTGACAATGTTAATTGATACAGCCACTATGGAGAACAGTATGGAGGTTCCTTAAAAAACTAAAAATAGAACTACCATGTGACCCAGCAATCCCACTACTGGACATATACCCTGAGAAAACCATAATTCAAAAAGAGTCATGTACCACAATGTTCACTGCAGCACTATTTACAATAGCCAGGACATGGAAGCAACCTAAATGTCTATCAACAGAGGAGTGGATAAAGAAGATGTGGTACATATATACAATGGAATATTAGCCATTAAAAGGAATGAAATTGGGCCATTTGTAGAGACGTGGATGGACCTAGAGACTGTCATACAGAGTGAAGTTAGTCAGAAAGAGAAAAACAAATACTGTATATTAACGCATATATGTGGAATCTAGAAAAATGGTATAGATGATCTTATTTGCAAAGCAGAAATAGAGACACAGACATAGAGAACAAGTGTATGGATACCGGGGGGAAAGAAGGGAGTGGGATGCATTGGGAGTTTGGGATTGACATGTATACACTATTGATACTATGTATAAAATTGATGTCTAATGAGAACATACTGTAGAGCAGGGGTCCCCAACCCCCGGGCCATGGACAAGTACCGGACTGCCGCCTGTTAGGAACCGGGCCACACAGCAGGAGGTGAGTGGCAGGCGAGCGAGCAAAGCTTCATCTGCCGCTCCCCATCGCTCACATTACCGCCCGAACCATCCCCCACCCAACCCCCCCACCCCGCATCCGTGGAAAATTTGTCGTCCACAAAACCGGTCCCTGGTGCCCAAAAGGTTGGGGACCGCTGCTGTGTATCATAGGGAACTCTACTCAGTGCTCTGTGGTGACCTAAATGGGAAGGAAATCCAAAAAAGAGGGGATATAGGTATATGTATAGCTGATTCATTTTGCTGTACAGTAGAAACTAACACAACATTGTAAAGCAACTATACTATAAAAACTAATTAAAAAAAAAGAAAGTTAAAAGATCATATATAACCATGAAACATTTGTCAAAACTAATAAATTAACATTGGTACATTACTATTAACTAAACTACAGAAGTATATTCAAATTCTGTCAGTTTTCCACTAATATCCTATTTTGGTCTCAGGAACTGATCCAGGATACCACATTGGCCTATACTAATAGATTTTACAAGTATAATTGTGACCTCTTACATTTATCCTAAGTTTAAACTTATTGGTTTTAGTCCTTTGTTCTAGGCTGCTGTGATCATTTTGATTCTTGGATTCTCTTATCTGCAACATTAGTGACATCACTCAGAATTTTTAAAGAATATATTTTTTAAGAGTTAGTTTAAGGCAAGGATACAAGTGTTTATAACAGGATAAGACCTGAGACTAAGAACAGAGATCCATGTATATTACCAGATACTTCTGTGGAATGCCTAGTTTGGCATTTTTATTTCAGTCCCTGAATTTGATTTTGCTACTAACCCCAGTAGCGTAAGTCACCTAAGTGAACAAGACTTTACTTGTCTCCAAGTCAACTCAATTAAATTCAATTTAGTTCAATTTAATTTAGAATCTCTTATGTACCACGTGCCTTGATAGATCTAGAGATAAACAAAGTGTAGTCCCTTCCCCCATTTCTCCATCTTGTCCATAAGGATCATATGTAAAGTTTTATGAAATGGCTAGTTCAAATACATGATGAGTGAGGGAGAAACATATGGCAAAGGACAAAATTTAGAAAAAGGAGCAGTCTCTGGGGAAGGGCCTGGCTAGGCGGGGCTCTACAATGTGGACCCTGGGCAATAGGAACTCCCACCAGGACTCCAACCCCTTCTTGTGAGACTGGCTCCCAGATCAGCAGAGTTACAGTGAGAATGGTCTGGTGGCAAAGGGAAGATTCTGAAAGCCATATCTTGAAAGATTTTCAAAATCTAAGCCAAACTAAGAATCTGGGAGTCAGACCCTCCCCCCCAAAAAAATGCAAAATCATAAAGCTGAAGTGAAGATAGAGAACATAGTATAATCAGAGAAAGCCGGAAGGCTAGGTAAGGATGAAGAGGAGCATAGTGGATAAGTATAAGGAATTCTGGAAGAATTTAAGATACAGAGCTTGGCAGCTTCCAGTACAATCCTTGTGTGGACTTGTGTGGAAAGGCCAGGATCTCAGAAAGGAGCTAGAGGTAACCGATGACCTTGTGGGCAGGAAACAAGAAACAGAAGGTAATACCACAGAAAAGAGGCTAGAGAGGCCAGCACACTTCTGATCAGCATGATATCTTCAAAATAAGGTAGTCCCATTCCATTCTTTCTCTTCCTTCTCCTTTTGTTCTTTCTTCCCCTTTGAAGTAAAACATCATGCAGTTGCAGCTGGCAACATGACCAAACAAATGTATGAAAAATAATTACATTTGGCTGAGTTTTAAATTGAGTAACTGTTGGAAGTCAGTAATCTCAGTTATCAGTCCCTAATCTACCTCCCGGGAGAGTTCTATGGAACCCCATCTGCACCGAACCTTGTTCTGATCAGACACTCTAAATTAAAAAAGCTGAGTGGTTTGGGCTCCCTTCCAGCAGGCCACTTCACAAGTCACCACTCTCTTGGCATAGTTTTTACTATTCCCTCCAAAAAGGGTCCAGATTAATTGAAGGCAGGTACATCCTCTCAGCATCTGGCTGAGGGGCTTCCAACCTACCCTACTGATGTAGGTGATCCTTCCATTCTAAACCTCAGCTCTTGGCAAACATGGGCCTGAAGAGGAGATGTGGGGAATCTAGCTGGGTTCTCCCTCTGCTAGAACAAGTAGACACGTGTCTGCTATACCTCAAGCTGCAGAGGCTGACCCAGACTACCACATACCTGTCCCAAACCTGGGTTTCTCCAGTTCAGTGAATGCATCACTATCATGCCTGTTGCCCATGTCAGAAACCTGTCCTATTTAATTCCTTTTTATTCACTCACCACATACTGTCTGTCACCAGGTATGATCAAGGCTACAGCTCAATATCCTTAGAATCTATGTCTTCCTTATCTCTGCTGTGAGTGCCCTAGTTCAAACTATCTGGGTCTCTCAGGAAGTTACAACAGCTTCTTTAGCGTAAGAGCACAAGATGTGAGGTGAATAGCTTCCAGGCTCACTCTCTCCCTCCCTCTCTCTCTCTCTCTCTCTCTCTCTCTCTCTCTCTCTCTCTCTCTCTCTTTCTCTCTTCTACTCACACAACTATGTCAGCATTACATGGCTGCCAGAAAGTCCCAGACCTCCTCCTAACCTTGTGTTTCCCCTCACTTCCTCACTGATTCGCTGGTACCTGAACAAGAGACAGAATAACCTCTCAGCTAGGTTGCCAGATGGCATCCTTCTTGCTAACAGATTTCTATTTTTAGATCATTCTTTCCCCTCCCTTTTAAAAAGACATCATATAAAAAGACATATTTTGAACTTTATGCTATCAGTCTATATAATCCACTACCACTTCTTATTGCTGTCATCTGCTCACTTCTTGGACACTTCCCTCAAACATGGAGGACTTTGGTTCATAATTATCTTTTTCACCACATTGCTGCCACCATGTTGAGTGATTTCAGTATCTGTGAAAATGACCCATTGAACACCTGGGCTCTGTTTAAGCTAAAATAACAAATTCTATCATGGTCTGCAAGATCCTGCATAATCTGACCTCTGCCTGCTTCTTCAGCTTCTCTCATACCCTCTTACTCTGTTGTCCATGCCCTAACCACACTGGCCTTCCTACAGTTTTTTTCTGTGAGCCATGGATTCTCTCCCTCACTTGCATACACACCGGCCCTCTACCTGAAATGTCATTTCTCTGTGGTCCTTTGCCTAACTACTTCCTATTCTGCTTTCACTATCCAATTTGAACATCACTTCCTCATGGAATTTTTCCCTGATGCACTGTTCCCCAGACTAGTTTGAGAGCTTGTTTCATGCATCTATAATATACTGTTTCCTTTTAAAACACTTATCACTCTTCCGGTTGTTCATTCAATATCTATCTTCTGGTCATAGATTTAGGGAATATTTTTGTATTTAAGGTACGTATAGGACTCGGGGGCAGGTGGAGAATTTGTGCTGTTGCAGCCAAAATTCCTTCTTGCTACCTCTCTGTGTGGTCATATTTTGTTACGTCCTCTGAAGCACATTTCCATTTTGTTGAATCAGAGGTGTATAACATTAGGGCACAAGGTCATTTCTTTTATGTGAGTCATAGAATGTGAAAGCCAAGAAGAATCTTACGTGTCTCTAGTTCTGGGGTTTTAAAACCATGCTCCCTGTATCTCTAAGGAAAGATCTGGGCTCTGAACAGTACCTTAGGGGCCACTGAGGAGGGAGGGGAAAGAGGAGCTTCTAAGAAGTCAGGGCACTGGCCTCTCTTGCCTTCCCTTGCCATGCATAACAGTGCAGCCCCTACTTACTGGCCTTCCCCATAGACAGTTTTAAGAGAGGACTCAGCTGCGAACAATGTTTGCAAACTTATCCCTCTTTTCTACAGCTGGAGACATTGGGGCCCAGAGAGGGGGAGTAACTTTCCTGAGTCACCCAGTGAGTTAGTGGGACAGCTCTAGCTGGAAGCCCAGCTGCTGACGCATAGGTTGTCCACTGCAGCCCACTGCTTCTCACTCCCAGACCCATCTGCAAGGTTTGCTTATTTGTATACTCTTTCTGAAGACATTAACTGAGCACCTACAAGGCAATGAGAAGGAAATTAGATGCCTTAATCAGTAGTGTGAGCTACATGGGTTAGAACCCTGACTCTGCCGCTCACTAAGTGTGTAACCTCTGTGCCTCTGTTTCCTCATACATTAGTCCTCCTTTCAGTAGATATCCAGAGAAACCCATTGTTCAGTCATAATTTAAGTAAAAAGGTCAGGAGGCCTAGAGCCATAGTAGGATTTGAATTTTGCGCTGCCCCTTAAATCTCTCATATGTCAACTTCTCTAAGCCTCATCTGCAAACTAGGCATTGTAATTTAGCTTCAGGGTTATGGTCACGGCAAGAGGCTTCTAGCACATGTTAGATAACAGGTGTGAAAGTGCCTCCTGAGTTGTTCGTTATTACTTGGATACAATGCATTTGTAATACCATATTTCCCTTACCAGACTCTCAGCTCCCTGAAGGTATACAATTTGTCATATTAAAATGAGAACAGGTAACATTTAGAGTACTTACTACATACTAAGCATATTCTGGGTACTTTATTATCTCACTTAATCAGCCCAACAACCTTATAAAGCAGGTACAACTATTGTCCCCGTTTTGCAGATGAGGAAACTGAGGCATACTACTCATAAGTGGTAATATCTGTATGGAAGAAACTAAGGTATAGGTGATTGGTGAGGAGTGGGAAAAGAACTTGTAGGAACATGGAAGAGGCCCCTAACTCAAACTGGGGAATCAGAAAGTACTGTATAGGTGAGGTACTATTTAAGGTCTCTTTTAAGACACTTAATGGGTGAGAAGGACTTTGTTGATGTGGTAGAGGGTACGAATCGGAAAGATATCTAGAAGGTCATGCTCAAGATTGGCTGAATGCTGTGGAGAAGGAGGTTTGGGAGTGCAGAGAGGAAAGGCCTGGGTCTGTCAAAGGAAACAGTTTGGGGAAAGCTGTGGCTGGTGGTGGGTCCCAGCATAAGTCCCCAGTGCTAATGCCGCTGCTTAGAGCTCCCTTGGGGATCATCCCTGCCTAGAATAAATCACCATCAATATAAAAAGGAAAAGAGAAGGGGGAAAAAAGGAATCAAAATCATCATCAACTAGTTCTGACATTATCTCTTAGCCATTCCTAAAAGACAAAAGTGTTACAATGACAGTGGTTGGAAACTCAGAAAAGTGGTCACGGCGGGTGACTTCTTAAAGGCTCTTGGGGAAAAGAAAATAGAATCAGTTGCAGACCATTATTATCCATTTTCTAACAAAAGTGTCCTGGTGCAGGGAGACTTGATAAATGAACTCGACATTTTCCTAGAATCCTATTTCCTAGCATTCAGAAATATGGTTCCGGTGTTAAAAAAAAAAAAAACCAAATCACTGACTACAACTTTTGGCCTTTTTAAATTTATTGGCTTAAAGAAGGTCTCATAAAGGTAGGATTTCAAAGCAACTTGCAAAATGATTTTGATTCAGACTCTGCAGTCTTACTTTCAAGAAGTTCACTTTGTGTTCCTTTTGGTGACTGTGCCAACAACCAGTGATGGCTTGGGAACAATATGATGGGACTTGTTGTTCACAGCCCATAGCGAGGACAAAGCACAGGCCTGGCAAAAGAGGGGTATGAGTCACCCCACACCATTGCAGTTGAAATTGGAAAATACAGGTGAGATTTGACTGATGGCCAGCCCCTAGCTAGAATCTGTGCTCCTTCTCCGAGCAAGCTGTTGGACTTCCGAGGGAGTCCTTTAGCTGGTACGGCTGAGGTTGCAGTAACCCTCTCCCAGGGCTCTGCTTGTCTCTGTAGGATTGTTACCAGAGGTAGGAGAGGAGAGGTGGGAGGGAAACGGGTCATGAGCTACCTGCCAGGGCCTCCCGGTGATTGGACATTCTCCCAGTGAGGCTGCTGCTGTGGTTGCCTTTAACACTGCTGACCGCTGCTTTCTCCCTTTCCTGCTTCCCTGTTCTCTTTTTTATTGGCCAGAAATTTTATTTAAATGTGCATTTATCTGTAAGAAGTAAAACTGTCAAATTCTTAGAAGAAAACATAGGAGTATATCTTTGTGATCTTAGGTTAGGCAATGGTTTCTTAGATATGACACCAAAAGCACAAGTAGCAAAAGGCAAATTGGATTTTATTAAAATTAAAAACTTGTGCTGCAAAGGATACCATCAAGAAAGTGAAAAGACAAGCTACAGAATGGGAGAAAATAAGTTCAAGTACGAAAAGCCCAATTTAAGTATGGGCAATGCATCTAAATAAACATTTCTCCAAAGAAGATAAATGGCCCATAAGGACATAAGGGAATACTCAACATCATTAGCCATCAGGGAAATGCAAATCAAAACCACAGTGAGATATCACATCCCAACTTCTACACTGTCTGTAACAAAAGAAGACAGATAATAACAAGTGTTGGGGAGAATGAGGAGAAATTGAAACCCTTGTACATTGCTGGTGGGAATATAAAATGGTGTAGCTGCTGTGGAAAACATTTGGTAGCTCCTCAAAATGTTAAACATAGAGTTACTCCATTACCCAGCAATTCCACACCTAGGTCTATATTCAAGAGAACTGAAAGCTTATGTTCACACAACGACTTGTACATGAACATTTACGGCAGCATTATTCATAATAACCAAAGAGTAGAAACAACCAAATGCCTATCAACTGATCAATGGATAAATGTATTGTATATCCATACAATGTATTATTATTCAGCCGTAAAAAGGAGTAAAGTACTGATACATGCTATAACATGGATTTTATTCCTCTTTGTGATTGTTCAGTTGCTGGGTTCACGGTAAATTCTCAAGAATTTTTTGTTGAATAGATATATTAATTCACATCTCTCTTTAAAGGAGAAACTGCTGAAAATGTTCAGATTCCTTCTTTGCCTTCCCAAAGAGATATCATTTCAGAAAAGGAAACATAAAAATCCCACCCTGTTTTCTTTACTGTGCCTTGGATTGGATTAATTTATTAAATGTTGGACTTTTTTCTAAATTGTTTAACTTCATCCCCCAATATAATTTGATTTCTCTGGCTTATTTACCAAACTTCGGCAATAAAAGACAGTTATTTGCTAAAAAGAGAATAGAGGTATTCTCTTCTTCAAATTCTATTTTATAGGAAAGGTAGTTTCTACTGAATTTCCTACATTTAAAGTGGATAATAATAAGATATTATTATGCACTGCAGCCGTTTGAATTAGCCTTCTCTTTTTCATTCAATAATATTCATACATATTTAAAAGTTTCCTAACTTTGTCTATCTAGGTCAGCAGAATATTACCCAAGCTTGATATTGTTTGTCCAAGACATTTTACGGGAGTTGGGGGAAGATACATGGAGGGGACTTTTCATCTCTTTCTCTCATTCATGATGCCTGTACTGCAAGTGGTTGAAGTCATACAAGTTTAGACCTAGAAAGACCCTGAAAGATTAGTTTTCTAACACCTTCTTCTCCCAGCTGAGGAAGCTGAGGCCTAAAAACAGAATAGGTATGTAGTCTCTGAGAGTATGATCTTGATTTCCTGATCGGGACTCTTACGTTCTTTGCATTTCGACAAAGAAGAATGCCTTTAGTCATATTATCTACCATCTTCTCCCCATACACTATGTGTCAGGCTCTGTTTTCACCTTGTCTCATGTAATCATGTCGTCTTTAGGACTGATGATACGTTGCTATTGTTATTCCCCTACACAGATGAAGAAACCAGGGCTCAGATTAACTTACTTGCCTGAGCTCACATAACTAGCATGTGGTAGAACCAGGGTTTTGTACCCAGCTTTGTCTGACTTCAAAATGTAGGCTTTGTATTCTGCATGGATCCTTTTACTGACTACTCTGTGTTACTGTGGGGATCTAATAGGACTGTGGAAGCACTCACTCGGAAGTGAGGAGGCCTTTACTCTCTGGAGTCCCCAGGGTTCCTTCTCAGGGCAAAGTTGCCTCTTGGGGCTCTGTTTTGCCTCCTTCCTGGCTTGCCTCGTGACCCAGCCTGCCTTCCTCTTCTCTGTGACTGTGATCCTACCCTTGTTCTCCTGGGCTTCCTGCCTTTAACTTACTTGAGGAGGCTGATTCAGTCCTTCTAGCTTCTCCACATCTTTGCCCCCAGAAACAAGGCCATAGGCCCTCTTCTGTTTTGGGTTTTCTGTTACACCCTGCAGGTACAGACTTGGGGAACAAGGTAGCAGATGAAGGTACAAGCAACAACGAGGCAAGGCTCTAGATTCTCTTGGTGTTTGTTCTTGCTCTGGGCCCCTGTTCCTCCTTAGTTATCTCTGAGTGTGTGGACCTCATCTGGCTGCCCTTCCCTTAGGTCCACCCTTTCTTAGGTCTAGGAAGGCCGCCTCCTCCAGGAACCTCCCTCTGTGCAATCTGAGGGCCTGAATATGGTCAGGAGGAATGATAGGTGTGTTTCCATCTCTGAGATCTTCCACGGTACTGGAGCCTCCCACACGTAACTGGGTCTCTGACCTCTCCAGCCCTGCTCTGCCCGGGAACGATCCTCTTTTGGTTATTTCCTCTCAGAACTGATGAGGTCCAACTTGGACAGACCATCACCTGTTGAGGGTGCCACAGAGATGGGGAGGGTGCTCCTATCCTGGGATGAGGAGTGTGGCTGAGGTTCCATGGAGTCACTTATAGGCCTAAGGATTTGTAATTTTGTGATAACGGATCTACACTTTCTTTGAAGGCTTGAAAGTACCATGCCCATGTGAGGAGGCATTATGATTAAATGCTATTAGTGGTGACAGTAGTGACGACAACAGTCACGGTAGTAACAACCACCATGCCACTCTCTCAAATGGAAAGAGAATGTAGAAGTTTTGGAGTCAGATCAGCATTTGAATCCCATCTTCACCACTAATTCATTACCAAATTAAGCAACTTATTTCACATTATTCAGCCTGTTTCTTCACCTGCACATTTTGGAAAAATAACCCTTTGATTTTCATGGCATTTGTCAGGAGTAATGTAAAACAAAGTTAAAATTTATTGAGTGCTTATATGTGTCACACGAAGTGAAAGCTAAGCTCTTGGTATGTAAATATCTTGTATAATTCTCACGACAACCTTTTGAGACATATTCTGTTACTCTGTCCCTTTTATAGATTGAGAAACTGATGTACAGAGAGATTAATTAACTTGCCTAAAATCACATAGCTAGTAAGAGGTGGAGCTGGGACTTGGGATGTAAGCGTAAATAATGTTTCAAAAGTCTGTGATTAAAAAAAGATCAGGTCTATAAAGCAGTTGCCATATTGCCCGATACACATTAGTTTCTCGATTGGTAACTGTAAC
Organism: Monodon monoceros; assembly: GCF_005190385.1. Taxonomy (NCBI): domain Eukaryota; kingdom Metazoa; phylum Chordata; class Mammalia; order Artiodactyla; family Monodontidae; genus Monodon; species Monodon monoceros. Next base: position 140,739,222 of record NW_021703774.1, read on the forward strand.
TTAACAGTATATTGAATTTGTAAAGAACTACACAAATGCAAAGTGTTTGTTTTTGTTATCTTTAAGACTTTGTCTCTTTCTGATCACTTAGTAAGCAGTGCCTAAAAAGCTGCGTTTACAAGAGAAGGGCGTGAGATTTGGTATTTCTGTGCTTACTACTATCAAGGCGGACAGCCACATCTGATAATCTTGGCTGCAGCTGGTTTATTTTAGGAGGCCTAAATTATTCACTGGGAGTGTCTGGACTGACTACATTGACCACGGAAAAAATGCCAGCACAGCCTCCCACTTCAACTGGCTGTGGGTCAGCTGGTCTCAGAGGAGAAGCAGCTTTCCTTGAGGTGGGGCCTCCTCATGCAGATGTCAGTGTGTGTGTTGGGGGAGAGAAAGGGGATATGTTATTGTCCCCAAGTTATGTGCTGTTCTGAAACCCCTAGAAGTCTCCTCAGGACAGAATTTACCCTCATATGGTGTATAACTAGTCTCTCGTCCAAGAGCAGAGCTTTTCCACAACATCCCAGTGGGTGACTATCCAGGCTCAGACATGCATTAAGGCATGGGGAGCTCCCTACTCCCCATAGCAGCTGTTCCAACCTCAGACAGCTCATGTCTCCTGTTCTCCTTCTGTGGAGCCAGGGAAGGAGTCATTGGTGGACTTTTAAAGATACAGTCAAGGGGCCTGAAAGGCACACAGAGAAACTAGAATGGAAGGAAGAGCCTAGGGTTTTGTTTTGTTTTGTTTCTGGTTGTGGTGCGATTGTCATGTACGGGCCAGTGAGTGATGAAGTCAAACTAATTTTATATTAAGTACACTTGGGCTGCTCTGTGGAGGGTGGCAGAGAACATTGTTAGGGAGTTCTCTAACAAGTAAGACAGCAGTAAGAAAAATGAAAAAGTGATAAATTCACAAACAATCTTGGAGTTAAAATTCACAGAACCTGTGGTTAATTGAATATTATAGGTTAGGGAAGAGAGAAATCAAGCACTACATCTAGGTTTCTGGCTTCTCTGAGCTGGTGAATGGCAGAGCCACCAAAATGGGGAAGAAGGGGATTCTGGGGAACGTGTTATGTTCAGCCAGACCATTCAGTATCCAGAAATGCGTAGCAAACTCACATGTATTTCTAAGAGGTTCAGTTGAGTCAGGAAGAACTTCCAAGCAACAGTTGGTATTGGAATCAGGTGGGTGACGACCTATAGCTTCTTCTCCCCTCAGTCCCTCACCACTCTCTGGGGCCTGCAAGCATGCTCCAGTCTCTAGGAGAAGAGATGGTAAGGATCTGAGGTGGGGCTTTCCAGGTTTAGGTGGAGACTGACCTTGTATTCCAAGAAAGGCACTGTGACCAACTCTGACTCCATTGGTGTGTAAGGATCAGGGCCTCACTTCAGGTGTGTGTTCTAGCCTAAAACAGCAAGATCCCAACTGTAGGGAAGACTACGTCTGCTTCTGTACTCCCTGCCTTGTCAGGACTGGCCCAGGAACTGAGCATGGCTAACCTTCCAGGTGGAAACAGCAGTGCCTGCAGAATCAGAGTGGAGACTGGGGGAGGCAGGGGCTAATAACTTTTGCCTCTTTCTGCTGTCCCACTTGGTAACTTCATCCTAGATTTGCTGCTTACTTGGTGTGCTTTGGTGTAACTGCAGCTCCTCAGCTTGCCGTGTGGGAAAAGACAAAGCCTGCGATACTGGTGGAGGGATGAAAGAATGAGTAGAGCTAAATAGGCAGAACTGCCTCTACATTGTCTTCTCAGAATCCCCAGTTCCTAAATCCATACTTTTGGGGGTCCCTGAAACACTTGTAGCCTGTGGCCGAAAGCATTATTTGTAGTTTCCACAGGATAATCGCTCTATTCACTGCCCTGATCCCTCTCTGGAAGTTGCTGTGTATCCATCATGTCCATTCATTTGTTCTTTGAATTATTTAACTCAATATGTATTGAGCTCCTATCATATGTCAATCACTACCCTATATACATGATACAGAGGTAGCAGTTGTGAGTAAAACAGACATGGTCTCTGCCCTCCTAGAGTCTAAAGTTTAGTTGTATGGTGGACGGCCAGAGTGGATGACTGGATGCCGAAGGGATCCATAGGCGTTTTTCTGGAGGCAGAGAGAGGCAGGTTAAAAATGGATAGGGACTTTGTATCCATTGAAAGCCTAATGTAAGCCAGGTGCTCTAACTGATTTACGTGTATCATTCCACTTAAACTCCCAATAACTCCATGAGGTAATATTACCCTATGTTAAAAATAGGAAACGGAGCATCAGAGAAATATTAATTTCTTAATATTACATTGCTACTGAGCACTGATGTAACTCAGGCTGACCTGACGCTAAACCCTGTGATGCTTCCACTGCATCACACCACTCTTCTACAAGTCATCCAAGAAAGTCCAAGTTATGTGCTCTGGGCTGACTGATCTACCATGGCTCTAAACTAAGGTTATGCAACCTGAGGTTCAAGGATGGGTTTAAGGGATGCCGAATGTTGCATATGTATGTAGAGGATCTGTAATTTCCACCAGATTTCCAAAGGTGGCTATGACCCTGTATACATCAAGAACTGCTACCTATTCCATTCTAAGCTTCTTCCTCTTCCTCTTATGTCCACCCGCACGTGGCTGTTTGTCATTGAAGAGACAGTGTAATATGTCTTAAAGACCTTGGAACTGCCATATAGGAGTTCCTGACACCAGACCCAGCCATGCCGCTGACTTGCAGCAGGCCTTTTGCAAGTCTCTTCTTCACGGTGAGGCTTGCCTGTCAGGACACTGTGAGCCACGTGTGGTCCTGAGGACAGTGTCTCCCAGCTGGACTGCAAGACACATTGCAGGCATCGGGCACTTGGCAGACTCCAAGTGGCAGTGTGCAGAGTGACAGGCGCTGAGACCGATGGTGGCAGCTGGGAAGGCAGATCCCTGCTGTCAGGGCTCACTGAGAGGCCTGCTTGCCCAGTCCCTGTAGGGCATGAATAATTCTATCAGACCCTGAATCCTTAGGTGGACAGCCTTTTAGGTCACCTCCTCCAACCTTCCACCCAATAGGAGCCAGGAGATAGGCCCCTTGGTGCTGAGTCTGTCACCTGTGTCTTTAACGTGACTATGGCCCCAGTTGGAATGTGCTTTCTTCCTCTTGCAATGTCAAAATGCCTGAGTTCTCAAGTGACTGAATCAGTACTAAATATTTAATGCACAAAGTCAGCCTTACTGGGGCCTTTGATCTGAAACTTCTTAAAAACATCTTAAAAGCCCTTCAGAAACTGGTTAGTATTTCATCACAGTCACTTAAAATAGATATATTTTATCAAAACATCCTGTCAGAAACCCTGGAGGCAGGATGACTAACCCCCAGCGATTCTGACAACACTGCTTCCCCACATTAGGCAGCCAGTGTCTCTGGACAGCCCCGCCTACACACGGAGGGCACAGCTGTCACAAGCATCCCCGATGGCTCCAAAGCAGCAAGGAGAAGAGGCGGCAGGGCTTGTCAGAAGCCTTGGGAGGCTGCATCAGTAACACCCCCGTGAAGGGAATGAACATTTATTGAGAGTTTGCCACGCATCAGGCCCTTACCTGGGCTTCTTACTTGTTGAATCTTATGGAATCTTCACAACAGTCCTGTGAGGTGCGTGGTGGACTTTCTATTCTATCAATTCGGAGACTGAGGCTCAGGGGCATACGTGACTTGTTCAAGGTCACAGAGCGGGATTAAGATTACAACCAGGTCTAGCTCAAAAGCCTGTTTTTCTTTCTTTCTTTCTTTTTCTCCCCCATTGAGATTGATCCTTTCACTGAGGACTCTCAGTTGTTTCTTTTTTAAAAAAGAAAAGATAACATTTAATAAAATTATATAACTAGTACATGCTAACACAGAAAAGGATAAGGAAGAAAGTAGAAATCACTTGTAATCCTACCATCTAGATAACTATTCATAATTATCTCTTGAATGATGACTGTATTTATTTATTGATATTTGCCACATTCCAATAGTTTCTTTATTAGTCACGCAATACAACTTTCTCAATGCCCTACCTTCCCCCAGTGTTAGGGGAGAAATGAGGGAAGAGAAGTGTGTCATGCCCCTTTCCTCCAATGCCAACCTGAGGGGGTGAAATCAATTCCCAGAAAACCCCACCACAATGAAGAGCTAAAGTAGGCCCCAGAGTGGGGCAGAGGGTTCTGTCCTATTTCAGCCACTGGCCAATTTGATGACCTAAGGAAGGCTACTTTGGTGAATCCCTGCCCTCCTAGACTCCCACGACTGGTGTTGGGATCAATAAAACAATGAGATGGAAGTTTTTGTAAACTGGAAAGTATAGTACAGATGAAGGGAAATGTTAGAAACAAAGCCTGTGAGAAGTAAGGTGTCTCCACACCACTGGGTAGAGCGACCATATATATCTCACTTAGTATGCCTGTCAACTCAACATAATTATTAGTACTGTTCTCTTACACTCAAAAAAGTGTCCTGACTTAGGTGATAAGTTTGATGAGCAGCTGACATATTGGTCATATATGATTATTTACCTCCAAAAGAGAGGATGACAGAGCAATCAGGATGGGGCTGTGTGTAGGCTGGCAGGGCAGCTAGAGCTTTAGAAGGCTTGGATGAGTGGGCATTTTGTTAGTAGACAACATGTAGGAATGAAAAATATGAGGAGGCTGCCCAGCGTGGGGAGGACACATGGGAGAGAAGGTGTACAGTGGTCACTCAGTGAGAATCTGGCCTGCCAGCCATGCTCCAGTGGAGGGCAGGTTTGGAGATAACATTTGGAGGCATTCAGTACTGAGAGGAAATGTGAAGCTCTGTTCCCGGATACCAGACATCCCTCATAGATTATTTTAACAACCTTTTAACTTGTCTCTCCACTTCCACCCTCTCTTCTCTCCAATTTATTTTCCACAAACCCCAGAGGGATCTTATAAAACCCAAACCTGGTCTTCAGTGTTCCATGCAATTCTCAATTCTCCATTTTTCTTGGTGGATAAAAAGCTAAACTCCTTTACAGATTATGCAAAGTCCTTCATGATCTTGCCCCTGCCAGCACACGCTAGCTTCAATTTTCTTAATCTTGACCTCTGAATTTGTGATCCAGGAATAATAATGGCTTACATTTATTGAACATTTACAATGTTCCAGGCACTGTTCCAATCATTTTATGTATACTAATCTCTCTTAGTCTTAACAACTCTATGAGGTAGGTACTATATGAGCAGCCCCATCATTTTACATAAGGGGAAAATGAGGCACAAGAGGAAAAGATACTAACTGGCAAAGTAAGATTGGAAGCCAAAGAAGTTTTGGCTCCAAAACCTGTGCTCTTAACCATAACATTATACTGCCTCTTGGTCTAAAGCATTTCTCTTGTACTTCATGCTATTCCTTCTGCCTGCAATGCCCTCTGCCACCAGTCTGCTCAGAGAACTGCTAATCTAGGGTTCAGGGAACCATTTTCAGTTAGTCACCAGAGTGAGAGCATCCTTATTTGACAGGATTCCCTCCCATTCCATTAAATAAAAAATTTATTCAGCTCAGTGCAGCCCTGGGCTGGACACGTGAGGATAGGGAGGAAGGATGGGATGACACAGGTTAAGGAAGACCCTTCCTCAAGCATCTTTTATTGCATTAGGGACAAGACTTTTAACACTTTTACTATTGTCCAAATGTGTGGGCCCAACAATAAGAGCAATATAATGTAAAAGAAGACAAGATGGGAGTTGACCAGGTAATCTGAGATGGCTTGCTAGAGAATGTAGGGCATAAATTCGATCTCAAATGATGATAGAATAATTAATTTTTAAGTTATAAGGGTTATATAGGAGTTATATACTTCCAAGCTGGGAAACTGAGCCTCGGAAAGAGAAGAGATTCAATTCACCCGGCTGTCAAGTGGCCTGTCCAAGTGCCCTAGCTCCCAGCTTTAGTGTCCGGTGCTGCCTCCCAATGTAAGCAATTAGGATATCGCTGAGTAGCTAGAAGGGTCAAGAACTTCCCAGAGGGGTTGGAGTTGGGGAACAGCAAAGGGAATGCAGGAGAGGTAGGGACAGGTGTAGAATATAGCATGGACAGTGAAGTGAGGAGACTCGGAAAGCATCTTCTTCTGTGGGAGAGATGGAGCCTAAACCTTCTTAAATTGGAGGGTTGCCTTGATACTGTGAAGCTGCCTCCCTTTCAACTCTGTAAAATAAAGGGTTCCTCAAAGCGTGTCTGTTCTGTCGTTATTTTCTGGATCATCAAGACTCTCAGTGCCCTTTAGAAAAGCTTCTTCCTCTGCCACAACTGGCTTCTCATTAGAATTCCTGGACATTTCTCAGTGTTGCTAAGTGCACTGTGATGAACCCATGATGAGTAATGAAGAGACTGAGCTTCCTGCAGTCACATTCTGTGGAGGTTCCCTGGACACCCCCAAGATACCACAACAAGTCATATCACCACAGGCATGTCATCTCCAAATACTTATCTGTTTGTTTTCTGTGCTGTCTGACTCACTTTCTCTAACTCAACCAAAGGGGCTCCTGGATCCTTCACTCTGGGAGTTACATTAGAACTGAGGACAAATGCTTAAACTGAAAGAGCAAATGGAATAATGGAATTTTGAGCTCAAGTCAGGAATACTTCCTGCTTATGGATAACGTGGCACTTCCTCAATGGCACCAACAACCACAAGTTTTGAGTATAGGCCTCTGGAAATAGGTCTGTTTTCTAGAGCTATGAGTTCAGATTATCCTTTAAGAGTAAGTTGAACCCCCCCCATATATATTTTTTTTTAATTAATGAATTTATTTATTTTTGGCTGTGTTGGGTCTTCGTTTCTGTGCGAGGGCTTTCTCTAGTTGTGGCGAGCGGGGGCCACTCTTCATCGCAGCGTGTGGGCCTCTCACTATCGCGGCCTCTCTTGTTGCGGAGCACAGGCTCCAGACGCGCAGGCTCAGTAGTTGTGGCGCACAGGCTCTAGTTGCTCCGCAGCATGTGGGGTCTTCCCAGACCAGGGCTCGAACCCGTGTCTCCTGCATTGGCAGGCAGATTCTCAACCACTGCGCCACCAGGGAAGCCCCCCCCCCAATTTTTTTCTTCCGAATAAGAAAAAGAACTACGTGCTGTTAAGTACCTAGCACAGCGCCTGGTATATAGGAGACTCTTAGCAGAAGTTTATTTTCTCCCTTGTAGCACTCCCTCACAACCTTCTCATAGTTGTGTCTTTTGGTCTTCATCTCCCCCTTTCTTCTCTCTCCCTGTCTCTGATTCTTAACCTGGGTTTAAGTCTTGGCTCTGCCCATACCCATTCCCCTCTCTCCAAATATTCCTACAACAGTTTATTTGGACTGCAAGATAAAAAGCAGTGCTCATCAAACTTCTTGCTTCAGACTCTTTCCAGTCTTATTTCTCTCCATTCCCACCAGGGTTGCTTATGTCCATCCATCCCAAACCTCTAGCTGTGCTCAAAGGACAACGTAAACTTCACACGTATAATTGTGGGCCTTTGTATAAGTGGTCCATTTGCCTTTTTTCCCAGGTCAACCACCCTAAGAATTCCTACTTATACTTAATGATCTAGATCAAATGTCCCTGTCGCTTGAAGCCTTCACTGACTGCTTGAGCATAGTTGGGCCCTCTTTCCTCTTTACTTCCCTCAGTGCTTTGTGCTTCCCTCTCATCTAGCATTTTATGCCCACTATCATCCTTGCCCCACTCTCCTCCTATTCGATTATGAACTAATTGTGGGCAAAGGCTGGGTCTAATTCATCACTATATCCCCAGTGCCCAGCCTAGGGCCTGGCATAGGTGAGCTATTTCCTATACGTTTATGGGAAGACATATTAGGAACTATGAGTCATTCATTGAGTACCTGCTCTGGGCCAGCTTTAGGAGAGATAGTTTTTATATGGCATTTCATTTTATTCATAGTTTTTATATGGTATTTCATTTCATTCAGTCCACTCAGTCTGATGCTCTCTTCAATGCATTGTCCCTCTTATATGCCCATCATACCTGTAATGCCACAGGAAACCCTCAGTCAGTACTTTGTCTCTAGAGCATCCGTTTTCTGACTCTATTTATGGGAATGCGTTTGTCCAACAATAGGAGTCTCCTGCCAGTTGGATTTGTTTAGCTCATGTTGAGAGTGGAGAAAACCCCAGACACTGGACAATAAGAGTTCTGCCAAGAAAACTATCATTTCATATGGAGGTTCCCACATAATGGTGTGGGTGTCATGCTGAGTGAGGGAGGTATACTAAAAGGAGATCCAGCCCCTGAGACACTGTGGAAATGAGATGTTAGTCTCTTAAGTTGGTGCAAAGTAGCACACGTTTTAAATGATGGCAGAAGGGACTCATCAGACTATTCAAAGACTCTGGAATTTCATCAGACTTGGTGAAAAGCCAGAGAGTCCCAGGGGGAAGCTAGAAAGATGGGTGTCTGCCCATATCTGGCTCCAAGAACTCTGTAGGGAACCAGGTGATGGATCTTATTTAGGCTGTATTACTAATGGGACTGATGGGCAGGTTTTGAACAGAGAGGACTGAGGTGACTCCCAGTGATTATTTCAACAGAATTCAGTAGTACTAGGCACTAGATATGAACCTGGCTGTCAGGGGAAGGAGAAACATAGTTGACATCAGTTGTGTCTACCTTCAAAGAAAGCCTCCAGTTGAGTGTGGGAGGCAAGACTCACACATTGGTAACTATGATGAAAGATGAGAATGGCCATGCTGTGAGTCATTGGTTTGGTGCTGTTGCAGTTCAGGGAGGGGAGGAGAGTTACTCCTACTGAGCCAAAGGGTTGTTTGCAGACAAAACTCCTCAATATGTAAAAAGCTCCTAACATGGTACTAAATGCATAGTAGGTGGTCAACAAACATGCATTCTCTTCTTTTATTTTTCTTCCCATATTAAATTTTCAACTTTATTTTTAATGCTTCATTAATTCATTATCTGTGTTTTTATCCCCCTTGTAGGGCAAAGACTGTGCTTTTGTGATAGGGAAATAAGCAGGAAGTGGCCTAGCTTCGGACCATGCTAGACCTAGGCCAAGACTGAATGGAAAAGGAGGCAGGTCTTACTCCAGCCAAGCCTTTGTTTACCTGGTCTGTGAACAAACTCAACAAAGCGTCTTCCATGCATCTATGCATAAACATTACAGAAGCCTATTTTTATTTCTAAAATTCGTTTCCTGACTAGAGTGGGAGTTAAACTTTATATTTCCTTTGATGTTCAATACCAAATGGCTTATGGGAGCCCAGGCAGAGTGGTTTCAAATAAGCATTTTAATGTAGAATAAAGGTCAACGTGCTGGAATTTGAAACCATTAATCCTTTTGCTCTTAAGGAAGACTGTACTTTAACAGAATAAATAACAGATTAAATAATAAGAGTTCTTGAAATTCCAACTAGAAAAATTACACATTACATTGTCGAGAACTGAAACCAGTGAGACCTTAATGTTCTGTCTCTCACTCTTCTATTTTAAGTTGCCAAGATTTAGAAGGTAAAGAGAAATTGTTCTCTTAGTTTTCTATTATTTTGAAGGTAGAGAGAATGTTTGAGTTACTGAAGGTTAAGGGATCAATTATATTGGAAAATAAGCCCTTAGTTTTATGGGTGGAACAAGTGCATCACCATAGCCTGGAGAACAGAAACTCCATGCTAATTATTTCAAGTTTCAGTAAGCAAAGCCCCAGAAAGGGACAGAGAAAACCATCAAAGTAGGTCAACAAACTCTGCCTAAGGTATTACCCCAGGTGGCCAAGGCCTAGATCAGGTACTACCTCCCCTAAGAAGGCTCCTGTCCCTTCTCAGTCAGTGGTTTTGACTCTTGCCTAAGAACTTGCATAGAAAGCTATTTACACATCTATTTTTCCTGGTGTTTCCATGATTGTTACCATATCTGTCTTTCCCTTCCTCAGTTATATACAAGATGTGAGTTCCTTGTTAATAAGAAGAAATACATTGATTGTACTCTATCTATGTTCCAGACATTATACGAAGCACCTTAAACACAGTGTTTAATGTAATCTTTACCACAGCTCTATAGGGTAGAGATGATTATCTCATTTTATAGATGAGGAAACAGAGAATTAAGGAGGCCAGACAACACGCCCCAGGTAGGATAGTGGTAGAGTCAAACTTCCAGTCTGGGTCTGTGGAGGCCATGTTGTGGGGATTCTGACATACCACACACCAGAAGTTTGAATTTATCCTGAGGGCAGTGGGGTATCATTGATGGTTTAAGCCAAGAAAGTGATATGGTCAAACTTAAATTTAAGAACTCTCTAGCAGAAGAGAATGGTATGGGAATACAAATGAGAAGTCTACTACAGTAATTTTGGCTAGAGATGAGGGAATTACCACAACAGTGAGGGTTGAATTATTAAAAAGAGATATTCAGGAGTTAGAATTGGGAGGGCTTGGTACCCAGTGGGCTATGGAAAGAGGATTAGGGCTGGAGTCAAGGAGAAGTGATCTCTGGTTTGGGAGCCTGGGTAAATTGTGATGCCACCATGATGGGAAGCATAGCTCAACACAAAGATGGTCACTGAGAGGACCTTCCTACCAAAGAACCAGATCAGATAGAACGTTAGAATCTTCTTGCCCGGTCCCTGATTGTTCATAGTTTCCTGCAGTTGCATTCAAATATTCCCATTTTATAGGTGAGAATACTAAAGAACAATAGTTAGGGGGCCTCTCCAGCTTCTTCTGACCTATAATAAGGGCTAAATAACTACTTTTCAACTGAGGGTTTCAAGTTGATATTAGCCACTTTGAGATGCCATGATTTGATGATTCATGTTTTAACTTCTGACACTTTGGTTCCTCCTTGGACTCTCCGGGGGTTGACGGGAAAGGGGAGGAGAATACAAAAACTGGGAATCATAGGCCAATGAAGCCTCCTTGAAGAAAGCAGATGTGTGTTATGCTTGAAAGAGAAAGCAATATTTTTAAGGAATATACTTAGTGCAATTTAGAATCTAAACTTATCAATCAACTGACTTGTTCTAGATGATGCAGTTGGTTAAGTGACAGAGCCCAGCACTCAACTCTGAGCTTTTGTCTCTCAGCCTTGTGTTCTTTTCACTTCACTGTACCTGACTTCTATTACTCCTAAATTTCCTGCATTTCACACCAGCTTGAAAAACTAACTGTGCTTCCAAGCCTCAAAATTGTTTTCTGTTCTTTGTGATATCTACAGTAAGGATTTTACACCAGGCCACAAATAGGCAACATTGAACTACGCACATATAACCAAATTTTTCAATAACCTCCCAAAATGTGTATTGGTTATAAGTACCTGAGACATTCTTGAGCTAGAAGAGTCTTTAAAGCCATCTAATCCAAATTTCCTTTACAAAGGGAATAGCTAAGTTTCAAATCGTTTAAATAAATGACTTGCACTATGATACTTTTCTACCATGTATCAAGGCCAGCATCTAAATGCTGGGCTCTTTCTTATTCAAAGCAACAGAAAAAAATGTAGACAAAGATCAGCTTCCTCATTTTACATATTCAAAAACTGAGTCTTATTAATATACTTATTAACTCAATCAAAAGCCACTCACTGAGTTTCCACTGTATGCTGGAGGCTGAAGTTACAGCAGTGAATAAGGAAGATGGGATCTCTGCTTTTCCATAGCTCTCAGTCTAGCAGGGAAGATGGCATAACATACTTAATCACAGTGGAGTAACGTGTGCTATGATAGACTATATCCAGAAAGGAGATCACCTGGTCAGGGAGGTCTCCCTGAGGAAGTGATGCTCCAACATAGTATGGTGGTTAAAAACATGGACTCTGGAGCCAGACTTCCTAGGTTGGAATCCTCAACCTGCCGCTTACTAGCTGTGTGACCCTGGGCAAGTTGCATAACTTCTCTGGGTCTTGGTGTCCCCATCTGTGAAATAGGAATAATAATAGTACCTACCTTGTAGAGCTCTGATGAAGATGAAATTACTTAATATTTATAAATCAGTTAGTACTTGGCACATGGTAACTGTGGTATAGGGATTTTAAAATAAAATTGAAAAGAAACTGAGATCCAAATTATGAGTAGAAGTTAACTAGAGAAACAGGAAGGCAGAAAAGTGTTCCTGACAGAGAACACTATGTGCAGACTGAGGAAAGAGAGTCTATTTCTAGGAAGTGAAAGAAGACAAGCATGGCTCAAGTGGAATGAACCCTGTTAATGCTGAAGAGGTCGAGGGGGTTAAGGGTCTTGTAGATCATATTAGAGTTTATCCAAAAACAGTGTAGGTTCAAGGAAGGATTTAAAGCACAGAGAGTCTTGATCATATTTGGGTCTTGGATAGTCTTTCAGGCTGCTTTGTGGCATATGGATTCAGTGGGTGTAGGATGAGGTGCAGAAATCTAGCGAGAGAGAACGTGAGTCAGGGTCAAGGGCAAGATAGCACCCAGGCTTCCTGCCTTCCGTGCTGGGGCTTTTTCCACACTGCACAGCATTTTTTCTAATGTGTTTTGATGGAGGCATGTCATGCCAAATGCATTCTCTTCACTTCTGCACATTTTCAGTGCTTACCCTTTGAGCTGCATCCCCTTCATTAAGTGAATGTCCTGTTCCCCTGACCAAGGATGTAATTACCAAAGGAGAGATCAGATTAAAATTGAGTTTCTGTAATGGGCCATTTGTTTGGAAGGAAGCCTGAAGGTATTTCTGAGGACTTTAATCAAAGGGGAAAAAAGCCGATAGAACTTCTGTGATGATGATGATCATTAGGGCAATTGAACTCCAGGCACAGCCAGCTTCTGTATCGGTGAGTCATCGCTTGCTTTTCTGAGGCCTTTAATTGGATGAAATTTGTTTTCCTCTGTTGTCTAGACTGTCAGGGATGGAAGGGACCTTAAAGGTCATCTAGTACAACTCCACAGCAAAGCTTGAGCCCTGGCTCTAGCATTTTCATCAGTAGGTCATCCAGTCCCTGCTCACACACCTGGACAGGGAACTCATTACCTCTCTATGATAGGGCACCTATGAAAGGAAGCTCCTCCTTTTACGGAAGTGAACTCCATCTCTGGGTCCCATGTGTCTGTCCTGGTTCTGCTTCTGGGATATGTGGGGCTTATCTGCCTCCTCTGCCCCAGAAGAAAGATCTTGAGGCAGCTGCTGTGTTCCCCTGAGCCTCCTCTTCTGCAACTGTCTTCTCAAGTGTGTGACCTTATGTATTATTAATGGTAAGGACAGGGTACTGTAACAAAAGAAATCCAACAGTACAGTGACTTAAAGATCAATGAAGTTTATTTCTCATTCACAGATGGGTTCTAAATTGAGCAGTCTAGGTTGGCAGCCAGCTCTACTCCCCACAGTTATTCAGGAACCCATGTTCCTACCAATGCCCCGATCCACCTTCACCTAGGGCATTGTTGTTATCTGCACAGTCAAATTCAGCCCCCCTCAGGTTTTAACTGGTGGAAAGAGGAAAAAGAGGAGAGAGGGAAAGCTCACTGCCTTAAGGCTTAGGCCTGAAGTGACACATATCACTTTTATTTACATTTCACTGGTCAGAAATTAGTCACATGGCTAGATTTCACTGCAATGGAAATGTCCGTAGGAAATGTGGCCTAACCATATGCCCAAGAAGAACTGGAGAAGATATTTAGGGAGACTTCTACCAGTCCCCACTGTAGAAATGAGGGGCTTCTGTGAGATCAGGTGGGCAGGTTGTAGCTTGGATGGGCCCCTCATTTCTATTGCCAGTTTCATTCCCTTTGGCTCTTCCTATGGCCTGTTCCAAAAAAATGAATGTAGTGGAGAGTGCAGAGCATTTGAATGCAGACACCCCAGAGCCATTTTTATTAACTGAGCTCTTGAACCAGTCATTTAACTTCTCTAAGTTTCTGTTTCTTCATTTATGAAACTGGGAGAAAAATTCCTATCCCACGAGCTCTTAAGAAGGTAGGAAGAGATAACTGATGCAATTACATTTTTAAAAATGCAGATAAACATGAAACAGTTTGGCTTCAATCTTCAAACTATTGGCTTTAACCTTTCTCTGACTCCCCAAACTAAAGTGTTTTTTCTTTCTTTGGATCACCCAAAGCAGTTGATTATCTACTACCATTTCAAACAGAAACCTACTGTGAAGGGCTCTTAAGACAGTCTTTTGCTTTACAGCCGTTTGCAATCTATTTGTGGAAACAAATGGAAGAGTTTGATGGTGACCAATGTTAGTGAGAGTAGCAACCGTGATGGCAATATTCATCATTGGTGGCAATATCCATTTGTCAAGCAGTTCACTATGTGCCAGCCTCTGTGCCAAGTGCTTTTTATAAAGCACCTGATTGATTTTTGTATTATTCCTGTGAAGTAGGCATTTCATCCCCATTTTATGGATGAGAAACCTCAAGCTCAGAGACTTTAAGTACCCTGGTCAGGATCTTAGAGGTGGCAAAAAGGCAGACCCCGGATTTCAGTTTAAGACTAAGAACTCTTTTTCTTGAGTTAAGAAGATCCATCCATTCATGGGGCAGATCATGTGCAGTTTTGTTTCATTATTGGCTCACTCAGCAAACATTTACAGAGCACTTGTATGCTGGGCGCTGTTCTAAACACTGGAAAGATGGTGTCCAATAGGTCATCTTACCTGCCGACACATCTCATTCTTAAAAGAGAAAACAGAAGCCGTATGATGAGAACTACCTAAAAATTTACCAACCTACTTGCATGTGTATCCACACGCCGCCTTTCCTTCTCTCAGAATGGAAACACACTCTTGCTAACCTAAAGCAAATCTCCGATATTCTAGACCCTATCTGGTCCCTACAGGTATCCCTTTTTCATTTATGTCTTAAACTCATCACTTTCTGGATTTGCCTATAGTCAAACAACTAAGCCATAGTATTTCCTCTCTTTAGTTGATAGATAGATAGAGATAGAGATAGATAGAGATAGAGATAGAGATAGACGGAGAAGGAGAGGGAGAGGGAAAGGGAGAGAGAGAGAGATCCCCTCCTGACCTCACATTTCCCTCTGGCTACAACCTATTACTCTGCCCCACTGTATAGATAAACTTCTCCAGTGAATTATCTATATAGTTGGCCCCCCGTATCTGCGTGTACCACATCCGTGAATTCAACCAACTTCAGATCAAAAATACTTGAAAAAGATTTCAGAAAGTTCCAAAAAGCAAAATTTGAATTTGTCATGCACCAGCAACTATTTATATAGCATTTACATAGCATTTACACTGTATTAGGTATTATATGTTATCTAGAGATGATTTAAAGTATATAGGAGGATGTGCGTAGGTTACATGCAAATGCTACACCATTTTATATAAGGGACTTATATAAAATCCATCTGTGGATTTTGGTATCTGTGGTGGGGAGGCGGGGGCGGGACCTGGAACAATCCCCCACAGATACTGAGGGATGACTACATTCATTCTTTCTACTCCCTCACCATGCATCCCTCTTCTCAGTCCATTCAGGTTGAGCTTCCATCTCCAATGTTCCTCCGAAGTAGCCTTTATCAAGATCATCCTAGACCAGCATCCTGCCAATTCTAATGATTAGTTCTCTGTTTTCATGTTCCTAGACCTCCCAGCAGCATTTCGCACAATTAACTCATAACCTGTTAAAGTGCTTTCTTCTTCTCTAGGATAAGACAGCACACTCCCTTGGTCGTCCTCCTCCTTCTCTTCTTCATTCTCCTCTTTAGTGGCCACTCTCTCAGAATCTTTTGACGGCTCCTTCCCTACCGTACTTTGAATGTTGAAGTACTCTGGCCACTCTGCCTTCTTCTCTTCTCTTCGTTTCTCTTCTCTAGCTATGCTCATTCTCCAGGTACTCTGATTCATTCCCATAGCTTTAAATGTCAACTCTACGCTAATGAGTTTTACAACTACATTTTCAGCCTTAACTTCTCCTAAACTCTAGACTAGTATAATCTAACTGCCTACAAATCATCTATATCCTGATGTCTAATAGGCTTGTCAAAATGAATACATTCAAGACAGAAACTCAAGTTCTCTCCATCATAGTAAATGGCCTCAGGTAAAAACCTTTTGTCTTCCCCTCAGATCTCACATACAGTCCTTTAGGAGTCTTGCCAGCTCTATCTTTAATATACATCCCAATCCAGCCACCTTCCTCTGTTTCCTCTGTCATAATCCTAGTCCAAGTCACTATTACATCTTGCTTGGAATACTAAAACAGCCATTGACTGATCTCCCTGTTTCTTGCCCTCTAGCATTCATTCTCCACACAGCAGGTAGATCATGTCACTCCTTGCTTAAAACCTTTCAGTGGCTTCCATTGTAACTGGAATAAAATCTAAAGTCCTTACAGCGGCCAGTAAGGCCCTATGGGTCCTGACCTCTGCCTATTTCTCTCACCTCTTCCTCTTCCACTCAGTCACTAAGGTCTAGCTTCTGTGATTTTCTTACACAAACATGGAAAGTTCCTTCCTCTCTCCAAGACTTGGCACTCTTCCCGTAGCGGAATTTTCAACACTCAGGTCTTAGTTAAGGTCATCTCCACAGAGAGTATTTTCCTGATAATTCTAGTGAAAATACACCACCCTGTCCCTATCACATGATGCCATTTAATTTTCTTCATGGGATATATCAGTAGCTGAAATTATCTCATTTAATTTTTGTTTACTCATTTAATACTGTTTTCTCCTGCTGGAATGTAAACTCCTTGGGAGCAGGGCCTTTGTTTTGTCCATTAGTATATCCCCAGCCCCCAATATAATGCCCAGCACTTAGTAAATGCTTAATAAATATGTGTAGACTGACTAATTGGATCTCTGCTCTCAAGGCCTTCAGTGTAATGAGAGTGACTGGTGACCACATAGTATGACTTGTGCTGTGACAGAGGGAAGCCCAGGAGTTGTGGGAGGCCAAAAGAAACACTGGAAAAAACAGGGGCATTAGATGAGGTGAAACTGGAACTAAAGTTTGAAGGATAAGTTGGATTTAGCCAGGTGAAGAGTGGAGGAAGAAGAGCACAGTAGGCATGTGTGGTGCATGACTCACCGGGGCTGGAGTAATGGAGAAGGGAGAGTTGCACAATAGCTAGTTTAGGAAGAACCTAATGTGGTGGGCTCAGAACTGAAATCTAAGTTTAAATGGGGAGCCAAGTGAACAAGCCTCATGACTGTCTTTTGTGGCTCAAATTATGTTTGAAAATTTGTATATTTTTTAAACTTTTTATCTCAAGACAGTCCCTTAGTTGCATGGTTTTTTTTCCCCCCAATCACATTACAGAACATGGATTGTATAAATGTTGGAATTACATACATGTACCTGACCTAATTTTACACATGAAATCTATCCTATACTACAGAACTAACCTACTGAGAGTTTCTGTAGTAAATACATAATTGTCTAGTATCTTAATAAATACATATAAATTTTGTTATAAATAAAATTTTATTTATGAGTTCATAAAAAGTGTTTTATCATCGTAAATAAGTCATATATCCTAGTGTTTCTAGTATAAATAGGTGGTTATGACCTGAGTAATGGACTTTGGAAAGACCTGCAGTTTCTTGAGGCATTAATATTATTCTGGGTACTTACTACATGACCAAATGTGGGTCTGCATAAATACCTGCATGAATAAGGTATTTGCGTTTCATATACCACTGGCAATTTTAAATGGAGATAACTCCTCCAAACAACATAACCTGCATGTGGACATGCATTTATTAAGATATATGGTCATAGCAAATACTTATGCTACATTATAATGCTATAACAGATACATGTCAAAGTGCAATAAGCATTGTGCAGGGAGGGAATAGTTCTGCCCTAGAATATCCAGGAAGTTTTTGAAGAGGAAGCAGCATTTGAATTAGCTTTGAAGAATGAGGAGGAATTTTCCAGACAGCAAAAGAAGAAAATGTCATCTTAAGCAGTGGGAATGTCACATTTAAAGGTAAAAGTGTGAAAGTACAAGGGATGTTCCAGGAACTCTTGAGTACACTGTGGCTGGAAGACAGGTGGGGAAGAGGTGGATATGAGAGTGGAAAGTTTTGTTAGGATCAGGACAGGAGGGCCTCGAAGGACATGCCAGTCCATTTAAACTTTACCCTGTAGGCTCCATTGAAATCTGAAGGATTTACAGAATCTGTGTTGAGAAATAATGGAGAGTATCAGGAGATTAGGCCCTTACCCTGGCAGAGCCTCTGCCTCTGCCTCTGAGTTACTGCTCTCTGGGCCTCCACACCCTCATCTGTCAAGAGAGGGTTGGACCAGATGGTCTCTAAAAAGTCCCTCCTGTGAAATTTCTTAGGCTAAGTAAGTGGCCCCATATTTTTGGTCAGGGAGTGACCAGAGTTAGTCTATCAACACACTGAAAGACAGAATTGCTGCTTTCAAGCTAAATTTCCCCTGGGACACTCATTTCTATGCTGACCTCGGAGGCCAGTGGAGCCAGCAGTAATGAGATATCTATGCAGGCAGGCCTCCTCCCCTTCACCTGCCCAGTCCTATGCCTGGGAGTGCCTCAGTGAAGAGTTCTGAAGGCGTTCTAAATTGAATTCCCCTCTCTCTTATCTCACACTTTATCCAGATGCTAGAGATTTCTTAACGTGGCTGGGAAAAGATAGCGCAGCATCATCTATCCCAGCCGCAGGCACTTAGTATTGACCAACAGGTTTGTAGCAAAGGTGGAACACTTGCCTCCAAGGGAGATTGCTTAAGGCAGTCTTCTTGCTGTCTTAGGAGAGACTTGTTTTGTCTTTCATGCTTCTAGTTGTCATCAGCCTTATCCTGTGGTCTTTGAAATATTCTCTTCCAGAAGTGCGAGACCTCAGACCCTCCTCACACTGTTTGTCTAGGCATTTAATCAGCATATATACATAAAGGGTCTTTCCTGTACCAGACACTGTGTTAGATAATGAGGATAAGAAAGAAGTCAGACACAATGTGTACCCACAAGGAGCCCCCACTTTGGTGAAGGGGGTGGAAACATACCTAGATAGTTAGGCATCGGTTGTTAGTTATTACAGAGTAGAAGATATTTATCCACTAAAGTGTATGCAATGAGTAAGAAAAGTCCCTGTCCTCAACTAGCTCATAGACTCATCTTTAAAACGATAGGAATGGGCTCTATTTTAAGTGTTTATATACAGCATTCAGAGGATATACACATTTTATCTCTTGGGACAGGGGAGTGAGAGGGAGTATCAGCAAAGTCTTTATGGAGAGGGTAATAAAAACAGGCCTTTTTACCAGGCTGTCTTAAGGGCATGGTGGGGAGACAGCATGTGGAAAGGGAAACTAAGAACATTCTAGACAGAGTGCTTAACATGAGAAAAACCCAGACATATGAAACAATCTGGTGTATCCTAGGAACCACATTAGGATCCCTGAGTATGGCTGCATTTTAATCTTTTAAAATGGTTGTGTTTTATCCTGTAAACTTGCTACACTCACTTAGTAATTCATGTAGCTCTTCTGTATATTCTCTCAGGTTTTTCACATATATAATACTTACTTTATGGCCCAGAGTATGTTCTATCATGGTAAATATTCTGCACGCACTTAAGAAAACGTATATTCCACTATTGTTGAGTGGAGTATTTAAAGTCTATTAGGTCAAGTTGGTTGACAGTGCTGTTCAAGTCTTATATATATCATTCCTGATTTTCTGTGTATCCTATCAGTTATTGAGAGAGGAGTATTGAAATCTATGACTGTGTGGATTTGTTCAATTCTATCAGTTTTAGCTTCATGCACTTTTGAAGCTCTGGTATTAGATGCATAAATAATTAGTGTTGTTATGCCCACTTAATGAACTGACACCTTTACCATTATGAAATTACCTTTTTTTCCCCAGTGATATTCTTCGCTCTGAAGTCTGCTGTGTCTGGTGTTGATATAGTCACTCGAGCTTTTATTTCTGTAGGTCACACATACTTGGATTTTTGCTTTGTTATCCAGTCTGGCAATCTCTGCTTTTTAAATTACAGTGTTTATATGGCTTATATTTAACATGATTACTGATACGGTAAGTTTAAATCTATCATTTTGCTTTTTGTTTTCTATTTGTCCCATCTATTCTTTGTTCCTTTTTTTTCTCTTCCACTGCCTTCTTTTGAAGTATTTTGGAGTAGTTTCTTGAATATATATATTTTTGGTTTCCCTTTTATCCTTTTTGTTGACTTATTAGCTGTAACTCTACTGTGTTATTTTTGTGGTTGATTTAGGGATTATAGTATACGTCTTTAACTATCACAGACTACCTTCAAGTGACATTATACTACTTCATAAGTAGTATAAGAAACTTACAATAGTATGTTTCCATTTTTCTGCTTCTAGCCTTTGTGCTATTGTTGACATTCATTTTACTTTTTTACATGTCTTCTAAACCCTGCACTATATTATAATTTGTTTAAACAGTGAATTATCTTTTAAAGTTGTTTAAATAATAAGAGATATCCTTAAATATTTATCCATATGACTACCATTTCTGATGCTCGTAATTTCTTTGTGGTGCATCCACATTTCCATATGGTATCATTTTCCTTCTACCCGAAGGACTTCCTTTAACATTTCTTAGACTGTGGGTCTGCTAGTAATAAATTATTTTAGCTTACTGTGTCTGAAAAACCATAATTTTGCCATAGTTTTGAAAGATATTTTTGGTAGAAAAAAATTCTACCTTGAAAGTTTTTCCTTTCTGTATTTCAAAGAGGTTGATCCATCATCTTCTCACTTGCATTGTTTCCAAGGAGAAAACTATTTTCATGTTTACCTTTGTTTCTCTATACATCATGTGTTTTTTTCCCCATCTGGCTGCTTTCAAGATTTTTTCTTTATCACTGATTTCGGACAATTTGATTATGATGTGCCTTGGTGTAGGTTTTTTTTTTTTTTTTCCAATGTTTCTTTTACTTGGGGGTTCATTGAGTCTCTTGAATTCAGCAGGTTTATAGTTTTCATCAAATTTGGAAAAATTTCACTCGTTATTTTTTTAGACTTTTTTTCTCTCCATGTTAGGATTATTGAAACTGTCCCACAGCTCACTGATGCTTTGTTAATTGTGGATAGGGGGCCTTTTTCCTCTGTGTGTTTCTTTGGATAGCTTTTATTGCTATGTCTTCAAATTCACCAATCTTTTCGTCTCCAGGGTCTAATATGTCATTATTTCCACCTAAAGCATTTTTTAATCTCAGATATTGTAGGTTTTATCTGTAAAAGTTCAATTCGTTCCTTTTTAATCTTTTTTGTGTCCCTTCCTAACTTCTGGAACACATAGAATATAGTTATAATAACTTTTTAAATGTCTTTTTCTGCTAATGCTAACATTTGTACCAGTTCTGAGTCTACTTTGATATGACATTTTTTTCTTACCATGGGATGTATTTTTCTACTTTTTTGCATGCATTTTTTAATTAGATGGAAGACATTGATTAGATGGCAGAATTTTACCCTGTTGGGTATGGACATCTTTGTATTCCTATAAATGTTCTTAATCTTTCTTCTGGGATGCAGTTTAAGTTACATGGATACAGTTTGTCCTTTCAGGTCTTGCTCTTGAATTCACTAGGTGGGACCAGAGAAGTATTTGGTCTAGGGTTAATTATTCCACACTACTCAGACAAGTCCCTTCTGAGTATTCTACCCAAATGCCTGTGAATTATGAGGTTTTCCAGTTTAGCTGGTAGATAGGCCCTGTTTATAGCCCCTTGTGAGTATCAGGCACTGTTCCCACTAATCCTCTCAGGTGTTTTTGTTGTTGTTGTTGTTTTTGTTTGTTTGTTTTCCCCAGCCTTAGTTTTCTTACATTTGTGTGCTGATAAGTATCCTGCTAAATACTCAAGGGGAACCCTTGACAAATCTCCAGAGAATATTTTCCCTCAGCCCTTCCCTCTCCAATTCTGTGACCTGTAAACTCTAGCCACTTTAGTCTTTCCAGACTTTCAGCTTTGTCTCCTCAACACACGGAGTTTGCCAGAGATTTCTTGGGTTTCTTGGTCAGGTCCTGGAAACTCTCAAGGTGTAAGCTGGAGCAATGCTACAGCTCACTGCATTGGTTTCCTATCTCATAGCAATCACTGTTCTTCATTGCCTGGTGTCCAATGTCTCAAAAACCATTTTTTCATATATTTCATCTGATTTTTCAGTTGTTTCATGTGGAGGGTAAATTCATTCCCTATTATCCTATCTCAGCCAGAAGTAGAAGTCCTCCCAAATTCTTTACTATGGCATTATAAGCCCCTCCAGATGTAGACTTTAGTTACCTCTTTATCCTCAGCTCCGTCATGCACACCATCCACAGTGAAATGCTGTCGATACCAGGTTGTGGCACATTTCTGTGTTCCCTCTGCCCACAAGGCCTTCTCCACGTCCTACCTCCTTCTTCTGAGTAACTCCTACTCACTGTTCTAGACACAGTTCAGGCATTAGAAACCCCTTCCATTTTTTTCACCCTCCACCCCTAGGTCAGGTTATGAGCTTGGCCTCTATCAGAATTGTTTTTGCATGTCTCAAATTGTGTTTCATGAAGTATAGATAGGTGTTATAAGATAGTAGGGAGCTATTTGGAAAATGTTAGGTTAAACACTGTCAAACAGTTTTTTACTTCAAGTCTTTTCAGAACGTAATGTGCATTATGAGTCTCCAAGAGGAGTTATGATAGACAGATAAGAAAACTGAGGCTCAAAGAGATTTTATTTTTTTTAAGTAAGAAAAATCATACTAGCCAAGGCCTTATTGTGCAGTGGATAGACTGGAATGTGCCAGAGAACTTTCCTACACAGAATCCAGTGTAGCAGAAAGAGAGATACATTTCTAGTCCTAAACTGCCTATAATTCATTGTGTGACCTTGGGCAAATTACTTTCCCACTCTGACAAATACTTTCTCACATCTTAAAAATGGTAGTAGAATGTACCACAATGTTCATTGCAGCACTGTTTACAATAGCCAGGACATGGAAGCAACCTAAATGTCCATCAGCAGAGGAATGGATAAAGATGTGGCACATATATACAATGGAATATTACTCAGCCATAAAAAGGAATGAAATTGAGTTATTTGTAGTGAGGTGGATAGACCTAGAGTCTGTCATACAGAGTGAAGTAAGTCAGAAAGAGAAAAACAAATACCGTATGCTAACGCGCGTATATGGAACCTAAAAAAACGGTACCAATGAACCTAATGGCAGGGCAGAAATAAAGATGAAGACGTAGAGAACAGACTTGAGGATGCACGGCGGGAAGGGAAAGCTGGGATGACGTGAGAGAGTAGCATTGACATATATACGCTATTAAATGTAAAATGGATGGCTAGTGAGAAGCTGCTGCATAGCACAGGGAGATCAGCTCGATGCTTTGTGACAACCTAGAGGGGTGGGATGGGGAGCGTGGGAGGGAGGCTCAAGAGGGCAGGGATATGGGGATATATGTATACATATAGCTGATTCACTTTGTTATAAAGCAGAAACTAACACACCATTGTAAAGCAATTATACTCCAATAAAGATATTTTTTAAAAAATGGTGGTAGAGGTTAGACTTCATGAGGTTAGACTTGATCTTCAACCTCTAATCCTCTACCCTTCCATGATTGCTCCAACCTTCCTGAGCTCGTTCTGTGGTGAATTCCCACAGCCTCCCAAAATACTTTGCCAGTTGTCACCTTGTTGTACATTTCTCCTCAATGACCTAGTAGAACAGTCTTGCCTCAGCTCTGAGAGAATCTACTTCTCTTCTGACATGCCTTGAATATAACAGAGTCCTAATAAATATAATACATCTTTAGTCTTTCTTTGCTATATTCTCTGATTCTATAACTAGTCCTAGGTCAAAACCTTGGGGATCTTTCTAGACTCCACCTCTCCCTCATTACCTATTTATATGGTTAACAAGTTTGACTCTGGTTGCTTCTACTCCCTACATACCTCTTCAATCAATCCCCTTATTCTCTACCCCTAAAAATACAGGTATTATTATTATTCCTCTTATTGTACTTGAAATAATAAAAGGAAACTGGGGCACAAGACATTAATTTGCCCAGGAACTCACAGCTAGTAAATGGCTGAACTTTGACTAAAACCTAGGTTCTAATATACCTGCTTTCTCAATTAACGTTTGCTTGCTGATTGATGAATAAATGAATGAATGAATTGATATATGAAATTAACTTGAATTTCCAACATTTCCACTATTTCTTTACTTGAAAGAAACTTAGGATAAGTTCTCCCTATAATTTTGCTTTGTTGAGTTACACAATAATCTTAACTCTGAAAAATGAGCAAGGTCCTTTTGACCCCTGTGGGATGCCTGAGCTGTCAGTGAGCTCTTACCAATATCTCTGTACATGCTGAAAATCTCCCCTAGAACCTCCTTGTCCTTGTTTCCCTTTGAATATCTATAAACCTGGAAGCAGCCTCAAGTCAGAGCCTAACAAAACAGACCATTCTCAACCGCTTCTCCTCAACGCTCTAGGAGGTTGTTATGTGCCCCATTTTTAACCCAAAATTGGGACAGTTTATCTAGATGACAACATAAGCAGAATTTTAGTTTTTAAAAAAGTATTAGAGGGCTTCCCTGATGGCACAGTGGTTGAGAGTCCATCTGCCGATGCAGGGGACACGGGTTCGTGCCCTGGTCCAGAAAGATCCCACATGCCGTGGAGCGGCTGGGCCTGTGAGCCACAGCCACTGAGCCTGCGCATCTGGAGCCTGTGCTCCGCAACGGGAGAGGCCACAACAGTGAGAGGCCTGTGTACCGCAAAAAAATTAAAAATAAAAAAAAATTAAAATTAAAAAAAAATAATAAAAAAGTATTAGAATGTACTGGGCTTCGATGTGAATAAGAAAAAAAATAGCCAAAATTTGTTACTACACTGAAAGCAATTTCAGTCTCAGGAATATAATTATTGATGAGTAACTTTATTCCAAAATAACATCTGTCAAAGATGGCACAAAAAAAGAGAACTACAGGCCAGTATCACTGATGAACATAGAAGCAAAAATCCTCAACAAAATACTAGCAAACAGAATCATACACCATGATCAAATGGGGTTTATCCAAGGAATGCAAGGATTCTTCAATATACGCAATCAATCAATGTGATACACCATATTAACAAATTGAAGGAGATAAAACATATCATCTCAATAGGTGCAGAAAAAGCTTTCAACAAAATTCAACACCCATTTATGATAAAAACCCTCCAGAAAGTGGGCATAGAGGGAACTTACCTCAACATAATAAAGGCCATATATGACAAACCCCCAGCCACATCATTCTCAATGGTGAAAAACTGAAACCATTTCCACTAACGTCAGGAATAAGACAAGGTTGCTCACTCTCGCCACTATTATTCAACATAGTTTTGGAAGTTTTAGCCACAGTAATTAGAGATGGAAAAGAAATAAAAGGAATCCAAATCAGAAAAGAAGAAGTAAAACTGTCACTGTTTGCAGATGACATGATACTATACACAGAGAATCCTAAAGATGCTACCAGAAAACTACTAGAGCTAGTCAATGAATTTGGTAAAGTAGCAGGATACAAAATTAACGCACAGAAATCTCCTGCATTCCTATACACTAATGATGAAAAATCTGAAAGAGAAATTAAGGGAACACTCCCATTTACCATTGCAACAAAAAGAATAAAATACCTAGGAATAAACCTACCTAAGGAGACAAAAGACCTGTATGCAGAAAACTATAAGACACTGATGACAGAAATTAAAGATGATACAAACAGGTGGAGAGATATACCACATTCTTGGATTGGAAGAATCAACACTGTGAAAATGACTCTACTACCCAAAGCAATCTACAGATTCAATGCAATCTCTGTCAAACTACCAATTTTTCACAGAACTAGAACAAAAAGTTTCACAATCTGTATGGAAACACAAAAGACCCCGAATATCTTAAGCAATCTTGAGAAAGAACAATGGAGTGGAGGAATCATGCTCCCTGACTTCAGACTATACTACAAAGCTACAGTAATCAAGACAGTATGGTACTGGCACAAAAACAGAAATATAGATAAATGAAACTGAATAGAAAGCCTAGAGATAAACCCATGAACATATAGTCACCTTCTCTTTGGTAAAGGAGGCAAGAATATACCATCGAGAAAAGACAGTCTCTTCAATAAGTGGTGCTGGGAAAACTGGACAGCTACATGTAAAAGAATGAAATTAGAACACTCCCTAACACCATACACAAAAATAAACTCAAAATGGATTAAAGATCTAAATGTAAGGGCAGACACTATCAAACTCTTAGAGGAAAACATAGGCAGAACACTCTATGACATATATCACAGCAAGATCCTTTTTGACCCACCTCCTAGAGTAATGGAAATAAAAACAAAAATAAACAAATGGGACCCAATGAAACTTAAAAGCTTTGCACAGCAAAGGAAACCGTAAACAAGATGAAAAGACAACCCTCAGAATGGGAGAAAATATTTGCAAATGAAGCAACTGACAAAGGATTAATCTCCAAAACATACAAACAGCACATGCAGCTCAATATCAAAAAACAAACAACCCAATCCAAAAATGGGCAGAAGATCTAAATAGCCATTTCTCCAAAGAAGACATACAGATTGTCAACAAACACATGAAAGGATGCTGAACATCACTCATCATTAGAGAAATGCAAATCAAAAGTACAATGAGGTATCACCTCACAGTAGTCAGAATGGCCATCATCAAAAAATCTACAAACAATAAATGCTGGAGAAGGTGTGGAGAAAAGGGAACCCTCTTGCACTGTTGGTGAGAATGTAAATTGATATAGCCACTGTGGAGAACAGTATGGAGGTTCCTTAAAAAGCTAAAAATAGAACTGCCATATGACCCAGCAATTCCACTACTGGGCATGTACCCTGAGAAAACCATAACTCAAAAAGAATTGTACCACAATGTACCACATGTACCACAGTGTTCATTGCAGCTCTATTTACAATAGCCAGGACATGGAAGCAACCTAAGTGTCCATCGACAGATGAATGGATAAAGAAGATGTGGCACATATATTCAATGGAATATTCCTCAGCCATAAAAAGAAACGAAATTGAGTTATTTGTAGTGAGGTGGATGAACCTAGAGACTGTCATACAGACTGAAGTAAGTCAGAACGAGAAAAACAAAAACCGTATGCTAACATATATATGGAATCTAAAAACAAAAAAAAATGTTTCTGAAGAACATAGGGGCAGGACAGGAATAAAGACAGACGTAGAGGACACGAGGACACGGGGCGGGGTAAGGGTAAGCTGGGACGAAGTGAGAGAGTGGCATGGACGTATATACACTACCAAATGTAAAATAAATAGCTAGTAGGAAGCAGCCGCATAGCACAGGGAGATCAGCTCGTTGCTTTGTGTCCACCTAGAGGGATGGGATAGGGAGGGTGGGAGGGAGAGTCAAGAGGGAGGAGATATGGGGATATATGTATATGTATAGCCGATTCACTTTGTTATACAGCAGAAACTAATACAACATTTTAAAGCAATTATACTCTAATAAAGATGTTAAAAAAGAAAAAATATAAAGAATAGCTATGGAAGTGTAAAAAACTGTACAACTGATCACACTTATATTAAAAAAGGAAAGAAAATCAAATTTGTGTTTTTACTCTGTCACTCATCTGTAAAGCCCCATTCTAATCCCTTAGCTAGGTGCCACAGCCCTGTCATCTAGCCCGTATCTGTCTCTCCAGCCTTATTCCCTACTGCTTCTCCTCTTATATTTTACCCTCCTGTCATAGTGAACTGATTCTCAGGTCCTGAACGTGACTTTCTACCCTCTCAACATGTCATCTTCTCTACCTGGATGGTTCTTTACTACTTATCCACCTACTGAAATCTTTTCCATCCTTCAAAACCTTGATCAGGTGTCAACTCTTCTCTAGAGTCTTTCTTGGCTCCCACCTACACCCCAAGATAAAGTTGACCACTCTTCTGTGTATAAACACCCTTATTATTCCATCTATCACACTGCTTTCTATTTTTTTGACTTCATTTATGTCTTATTATATATTCCTAGGAAGGAATAAGCTCAGTGCTTGACACATTTGGAGTTCAGGATAACTCTGACCAAAACCAATATTGGTAGAGGTCTTTGTGCTTCAGATTAGAAGGGACCTTGGAGGACACTCAAAGCCTTTGCTTCCTTCATTTACTGCTGAGGAAACAGTAATTTGCCCAAGACCACATTGTATATTTGATGGCATTTTTCCATTGTTGGGTAAATCCTTATCTTTTCCGAACTGGGGAATTCAACATTCCTTTTTACAAGAGCTTTTAATGTTGTTGTTGTTGTTTTCATATTCTATACTAACATAGGAGTTAAGAGCATGAACTTTGAAGCCATATATACTGAGTCTGAATACCAGCTGTACTACTCACTATTGAGAAACTGGTACATGGTATATATTTTTTCTGTTCCTCGCTTGTCTCCTCTAGACAGTAAGGATATCTCATAGTACTATTGTGAGGAATAAGTTAGTTACACCTTTAACGTCCTTAGAACAGGGAACAACACATAGAATGCACTTAATAAATGTTTCCTGTCATCTGCAGGAATAGGGAGAGGAAGGAATCAGGTTTAGCTTGGATTTCTAATACAGAAAAATGATTAGGAAGCATCAGAAGGGAAATAGGACCCAGGTCACCTAACATATCACACAGATGTTCTCGATTGGATCCTAGTGTTGCTATGTCCATGGATGAAGCAAATAAAACCAATCCAAAGGCGTGTGAGTGAGTTTATCCATGTTTTTTCTCCTTGAATAGTCGTAGCAGTGGTAATAGAAGTAGGACCAATGTATAGGCACAACCAGGGGTCACATTTCATCTCTGCCCTTAGATAACCTTTCCAGTATTCAGAGTTGCCCAAATATAAAACTAGCTGCCCACAAATGTAGTACATCCCCATCACTCTATGCATTCAAATAGAATGTTAGCACCACTTGGGGACTCAGATATTATACCAGGCTCAAACAGAGTGACTAGTTGAAGCAGACGGATTTTAAGATCATTTTGAGATTTTAAAATGTTTTACTTTATAGTTCTAAAGTTCTAAGATTCTGTGTTTCCTTAAACCTATGAGTCAATGATTCTATGATTCCATTGGATTAACTGGAAGTCCCGTAGACCATGTTTGCCAGCGGTCTGGGTATCCATTTTATAACAATATCTTCAGCACCTACTGCGAATTTTTCTATATTGAGCATCAAGGCAATTTACAAAGTGGTTTCTGAGGGAGGTATCTATTTAGGACCTTTACTAAATGCTCTTATAGCTCCTCTCTATGGCTATATTTTTAACTTCTGTAGCCATTTAAGTTGAACATAATTAGAGGAAAACAATTGCTAAAGCAAAAAAGCACCATCTCAGCATTTTGCAAGGAATAGATGGGGCTAGTGAGAAGCAGCTGCCCACTGCTATGCGTATCTTTAGAATCTACCCAGAGACAGCTCTGACAGACAGTGCTGAGTTCGGCCTAGCTGAAGGAATGAAAAAAAAAAAAACGGACAAAATATTTTTATCACCTTTGTAACTAATGATCTATAGTAGTACCGTTATGATATATATTTCTGAGATAACTCTGTTGTGTTCAAAATTTGTTGATTAGAACTTTGTTGTGTACAAAATTGGGAAGTACCATAAACAACCTTTGTCACTGTCATTCAACTATTTATGATCAACTGAATAATAATAGTAGTAATTCTTGTATCCAGGTTGTCTTCTGATCTAGTGTTCTTCCTTTACATTTTGCATCCCTACCCGTGCAAATTTTATAGAGCTTATCCTCTTTGGCAAATCAAATGCACATTTGATCACTTAGAGCCTCCAAAATCAAAACACTTCAATGGTTTCTTATTCTTTTTAGGATAAACATTTTGGTTTGTTTTCCTGCTTCCCCTTCCCCTACCCTGTCCAAATCTCTGCTATCATTTTCATATACTGTATACCTTAGCATGTATCACTATTGAATTTTTCAATATTTTGATGGATGTCTATCTCCGAAATAGATTGTAAGCTTCTGAGGGCAAAGAACATGCCTGTTTTTGCTCTTTCTATATTCTTATTCCTTAACATAGTCCCCTAGAACACGGCAGTTACACAATGCAGATTTGTTGAAAGAATGAATAAAATGGGTTAATGAATTATGTTTTCGACTATTCTGTGCCACAAGATTTAAAAATCACAGTTTTAGGATACAAGTGATTTGAAGAAAGTAGAGATACTAATTTATAGGTAAGTGTATATATACATATATTTATTCACATAGAGAGAGTGAATTATAGGTCCAATTGGAATGTAGAATTCGGGTTTGAGAAGAATCAAGACATAGTTAACATGGGAAAGGAGTCGTCATTGATGCTTTCCAGCTTTTGCCAAGCAGGTTTAAATTACTTTGATGGTTACTAAATAGACCTTATAGAAAGATCTCTATCTGTCCTGTGCACACATTTGTTGTCAACTACCTTTTACTGCTAGGTGTTTATTTGTCTTTATCTTGAGTACACAGGTGTCTTTGGTTCTTTTACTCTTTATCCTCAAAACAAAAACAAACTGACCAAAAACATTACAGCTATTAATTAAGGCAACTTAACCATTGCCTTGTGGAGCGACCTTTGGGATCTTGTTTAACTCTGCTGTGTACAAGGGCTTGTTTCTCTGTGTCTGGGTCATTTAGGTTCATTTAGGAAAGCAAAAACTAAGTATTTCAATAGAAGGGTTTAGTGTATGGAAATTGTTACCAGGTGTGGAGGGCTAAAAGAGCAAAAAGAGAACACTGAGATAACCCAGAGATAATAACAGCAGGAAGCTGCTATCACTGCTGGGGTTAGGGGAACAAAAGGGATTAGCTGGAGTTACCAGAACCTAAGAGTTTAGAGAGGGACTCTGTGGCATTGATTTCATTTTTCTGAGGAGGGGACATTGCGCTTCTGTGGCCGGCACAGCTGAGAGTGCATGAAGGGATTAGTTCTAGGACTAAAAAAAGCAAAAACAAAAACAAAACAGGAAACTAGAGCCAACAGATACAAAACACAAAATCACAGTCTCTTCTTTCCTCTTCTTGCCTTCCAGTTTTCCCTTAGTTATTGGCAGAACCTAACAGGAAGCCAGATAGGAAAGAAATCTGGGAAATGTAGTTTGCAGTATCACAGAGCAGAG
This sequence comes from Monodon monoceros, assembly GCF_005190385.1. Lineage (NCBI taxonomy): Eukaryota > Metazoa > Chordata > Mammalia > Artiodactyla > Monodontidae > Monodon > Monodon monoceros. The sequence continues at coordinate 140,770,344 of NW_021703774.1, forward strand.
AATAACAGGGTGGATTTGGAACTGAAAGACAACAGGTAAACAGCTGACTCAGTCTATTCCTCTGGTTACTTATCATCTATGCATACCTTTCTACACATATTTGAATTCCGTGTAGCAAAATATGTCAACTTCATGCTTTCATCTTAGAAGATGCAACTAATCTTTATACACGTAAAGATGTTCTCACCACTCAAAAGGAGAAGACACAAAGTTCCAATGGCCACTGCATCCATTTCTAGGGTAGGTCCTGTTACCTGTTTTAGTCACAGTCCCATTTAATAATATGCAATCTAAAGGCTAACTTTAAAGGTGATCACCAACAATGAATTTTATATAAAGTTTTAAGTGAAAAGGAAGAGGGAGGAAGAAATAAATTCACACACACACACACACACACACACACACACCCGATAAGCAAGGAAGAAGAGATGTATATTTGCTAGAGTACTCATTTCTGCAGCTGGTGAAATGGTGTAGTGATAGTTATAACTTCCATTTTTTTCATTACCCGTTCCATTTCCCCTTTGCCTTAAGCAAATTTCACAACTTTTTGGTGTTATTTACCTGGTGGGGTGACCCAGAACTTTATTTCTGAAGCATATGTGTCCTCAGTGAATATTTACTGGGTTGTACTTTTCCATTAACTTTCATTACTGGACACAGAAGTACTAAAAGGCATCCTAGAGAACCCTCTGGGTTCCAGAATTATTTTTTCTGGCTCCCATTGTGTTGTAGCGACCCAAATCCCATTTAGTGATTGGGATCAATCACCCTAACCAGTAAAGCAACATGATTCTTTCCCTTTTGGTTTAGTAGCATAAGAAACCCTAAATAGTCAAGTGGTAGCCTTAGTTTCCACTTCAATGGAACTATTATCATGTTCATTTAGGAACTAAGCCCTCCGAAACTGGCAGAGAAAGTTGTAGGGATGAAAAAATTTCTGTGAATAGGCTTTTAGGCGTAATATGAGAGAAGCCAATCTCATTTCCACCCCTTGACTCTCAGATGCATATGTTCTGCCTGTGTGAGAAACACCACCATGTTAATCACTGGTTCAAAGCATACATGATATCTTGTAAGAGAAAGCTCCAAGCTTTCAGTGTCCCAACTGGAACTGGAATGGAGTCTTTGTTAGACCATTCCATAAATCTATCAGGCCAGCTGCTTCTGAGAAATGAAGTATGTATTAAAACTAGTAAGTATATATGAGCTCATCACTGATATATGTTTGCAGCAAAATGAGTTTGTCAGAATTAACGCTGTGGGGGATACCACATGGTAAATAAGGGATTCTGCAAATCCGTGGATTGATGGTGCTGGCAGAAGCACTGAGTATAGAGAAGGCAAATTCAAATCCATAATAATTGTGCATTCCAGTGAGGACAAATCAGTGCCCCTTTGTTTGGAAGGGGTCTACTGTAATCACGCTACCACCAGGTGACTGGCTCGGGGTGACTGGCTGGGGAAATGGGGTTGGTCTCCACTACTGGCAGATTAAATAATCAAGAAAACTCCACGTTGTAAAGCCTTGCATAGCCTCCATCCCTGCTGTCATGGCCTCTTTGTATCTCGACCCATTGAACAAGGCCTTGGATTAGGAGATTGATATCCAAAGAACATATCATCTTAACCTGATTATTGAGAACCTACTCTGCAATAGGTGATCTTTGGTGAGCACTCACATAGAATATAAAATCTTCACATTCTTTTCATTCCAATAATTCCATCTTCATACTTCTTACCCAGATCCCCTTGACAATAATATTCCATTCTTGTTCATTCCAAGTCCCTGTTCATCAAGCCAAGCCATTATGCTGTCAATCAGCAAAGACAGTCTCACTGGCCACCCCTCTGTTCAAACAAAGTGAACAACTAAATATGCTACTTGACGTTCTGGCCACTGGAAGGATTTCCCTTTATTATTGTCTTTCAAGGACATTCCTGATTGGGTGACTGTAAAACTATAGCAGTCCACTTCTGATTGATGCCAGCATGTCACTTCAGCGAGTTGTTTAAAGGGACTTCCTGTAAGGCCATAGGTGGACCGAAAAAGAGGAAACAACGCTGCAGGAAGAGATGCTGTAGGAATCCAGGCTACCTGTTCATGCAACTTATTTGTGCCTTTAAGACCTACTAGAGCCTTATATACATTAATGCCGCTTATATACCATTTTCACTCATTGGTGAATTGTAAACCTAAGCTTATGATTTGGTGGGTCAGATTACACACAGTTCCCAATAGGCAGTCCAGGCCACATGATCACTTGATGTCCCAAGGTCATATGTTTAGTGTTTATTGGGGCTTACTATGCAGCTAGGAGTTGGTTCTCAAAAGAGAAATAGTTATCTGCTGAAGGAGGTATGACTTTGCTCTTAATTCTAGGGACCCGCTCTGTGGTTATCCTGCTGGAGCTTGCCATAGGCTTCATATAGCATCCCTATTTGCCATAATCATTTTGGATCTCGTAGGCCATAACGTCCAAATGCAGAGCAGCTTTCACTGCAGCCTGGACCTACTGCAGACCCTTCTCTTGCTGTGAGCTCCACTCAAAACTGGCAGCATTGCATATTATTCAACGAATGGACCAGAACAACATAGTCAAATATGGTATATGTTACCTCCAAAATCCAGAAAGGTTCACCTATCATTGTGCTTCTTTTTTAGAGGTAAATACTGCAACATGCGGAAACGTATCTTTCACTTTGGAGGGCTACTACAGGATGGTACAGACCACTAGACACCTTGAAAATTTCACTGAAATGGTAGGTGCCAGGATTCTTATGAGGTTTATCTCTCACCTTCTGTCACACACGTCTTCTAAAGCATCTATGGTACTTGCAACTTCCTTTTCATACTACTATAGTTATCAGTATAGTGTACCAGTGGGATGATCTGTGGGAAGTCAAGATGATCAAGGTTTCTGCAGACTAGATTATGATAAACAGCAGGAGGGTTAAAGTAGCCCTGCCAAAAGATAGGAAAGGTATGCTATTGTCCCTGTCAGGTGAAAATGAACAGCTTCTGATGTGCCTTGAAAACTAATAAAGAGAAAGGCATTTGCCAAATCAACAGCTTATATAAGGTGCTGGGGATAGTATTGATATTAGCCAGTAAATACATCACATCTGGAATAGCAGCTGCAATTGTAGTCACCAGCTATTTAAATTTATAGTGTTGGGGGGGCGCCTTCAAGATGGAAGAGGAGTAAGACATGGAGATCACCTTTCTCCCCACAAATACATCAGAAATACATCTACACGTTGAACAACCCCTACAGAACAGCTACTGAACGCTGGCAGAAGACCTCAGACTTCCCAAAAGGCAAGAAACTCTCCACATACCTGGGTAGGGTAAAAGAAAAAAGGAAAAACAGAGACAAAAGAATAGGGACAGGACCTGCACCACAGGGCTGGGCCTGTGAAGGAGGAAAAGTTTCCACACACTAGGAAGCCCCTTCACTGGCAGAGATGGGGGTGGGCGGGGGGGAAGCTCCCTCCATGGAGGAGAGTGCAGCAATAGGGGTGCAGAGGGCAAAGCAGAGAGGTTCCCACACAGAGGATCGGTGCCGGCCAGCACTCACCAGCCCGAGAGGCTTGTCTGCTCACCCGCTGGGGCAGGCGGGGCCTGGGAGCTGAGGCTCGGGCTTCAGAGGTCAGATCCCATGGAGAGGACTGGGGTTGGCTGCGTGAACACAGCCTGAAGGGGGTTAATGAGCCACAGCTAGCCGGGAAGGAGTCTGGGAAAAACTCTGGAACTGCTTAAGAGGCAAGAGACAATTGTTTTGGGGTGCGTGAGGGGAGGAGATCCAGAGCACCACCTAAACGAGCTCCAGAGATGGACACGAGCCACAGCTATCAGTGTGCACACCAGAGACAGGCATGAGATGCTAAGTCTCCTGCTACAGCCACCAAGAAGCCTGTGTACAAGCAGAGATCACTATCCACACCTCCCCTCCTGGGAGCCTGTACAGCCTTCCACTGCCAGGGTCCCACAATCCAGGGACAACTTCCCAGGGAGAACACACAGCACGCCTCAGGCTGTTGCAACATCACGCCAGCCTCTGCCGCCACAGGCTTGCCCCGCATTCCATACCCCTCTCTCTCCCTGGCCTGAGTAAGCCTCAGCCCCCTAATAGGCCACTCCTTTAACCCCGTCCTGTCTGAGCGGGGAACAGACGGCCTCAGGCGACCTACACACAGAGGAGGGGCCAAATCCAAAGCTGAACCTCAGGAGCTGTGCGAACAAAGAAGAGAAAGGGAAATTTCTCCCTGCAGCCTCAGGAGCAGCGGATTAAATCTCCACAATCAACTTGATGGACCCTGCATCTGTGGAATACCTGAATGGACGATGAATCATCTGGCGGTGGACTTTGGGAGCAACTGTAGACTTGGGGTTTTCTTTCTGCATCTAAATGTTTCTGGTTTTATGTTTATCTTAGTTTAGTATTTAGAGCTTATTATCATTGGTAGATTTGTTTATTGATTTGGTTGCTCTCTTCCTTTTTTTAATATATATTTTTTTCCTTTTCCTCTTTTTGTGAGTGTGTATGTGTATGCTTCTTTGTGTGATTTTGTCTGTACAGTTTTGCTTTTGCCATTTGTCCTAAGGTTCTGACTGTCGGTTTTTATTTTTTATTGTTTTTAGGGTTTTTTAGTATAGTTTTTAGCACTAGTTGTCATTGGTGGATTTGCTTTCTGGCTTGGTTGCTCTCTTCTTTCTTTTTTTTAAATTACTTTTTATAATTTTTAATAACTATTTCCATTTTAATACCTTTGTTTTATTTTATTTATTTATTCTTTCTTTATTTCCTTTTCTTTTTCTCCCTTTTCTTCTGAGCCGTGTGGCTGGCAGGGTCTTGGTGCTCTGGGCGGGTGTCAGGCCTGACCCTCTGAGGTGGGAAAGCCAAGTTCAGGACATTGGTCCCCACGTAATATCAAACTGCAAAAGCTCTCCCAGAGATCTCCGTCGCAATGCTAATGCCCAGCTCCTCTCAACGACCAGCAAGCTACAGTGCTGGACACCCTATGCCAAACAACTAGCAAGACAGGAACACAACCCCACCCATTAGCAGAGAGGCTGCCTAAAATCATAATAAGTTCACATACACCCCAAAACACACCACCAGACGTGGTCCTGCCCACCAGAAAGACAAGATCCCGCCATATCCACCAGAACACAGGCACAAGTCCCTTCCACCAGGAAGCCTACAAACCCACTAAATCAAGCTTAGCCACTGGGGGCAGACACCAAAAACAATGGGAACTACGAATCTGCAGCCTGCGAAAAGGAGACCCCAAACACAGTAAGTTAAGCAAAATGAGAAGACAGAGAAATACACAGCAGATGAAGGAGCAAGGTAAAAACCCACCAGACCAAACAAATGAAGAGGAAATAGTCAGTCTACCAGAAAAATAATTCAGAGGAACGATAGTAAAGATGATCTAAGATCTTGGAAATAGAATGGAGAAAATACAAGAAACATTTAACAAGGACCTAGAAGAACGAAAGAGCAAACAAACAATGATGAACAACACAATAAATGAAATCAAAAATTCTCTAGAAGGAATCAATAGCGGAATAACTGAGGCAGAACAGTTAAGTGACCTGGAAGATAAAATAGCGGAAATAACTACCACAAAGCAGAATAAAGTAAACAGAATGAAAAGAATTGAGGACACTCTCAGAGACCTTTGGGACAATATTAAATGCACCAACATCCTAATTATAGGGGTCCGATAAGAAGAAGTGGAAAAAAAAATGGACTGAGAAAATATTTGAAGAGATTATAGTTGAAATCTTCCCTAATATGGGAAAGGAAATAGTCATGCAAGTCCAGGAAGTGCAGAGAGTCCCATACAGGATAAATCCAAGGAGAAACATGCCAAGACACATATTAATAAAACTATCCAAAATTAAATACAAAGAAAAAATATTAAAAGCAAAAAGGGAAAAGCAACAATTAACATATAAGGGAGTCCCCATGAGGTTAACAGCTGATCTTTCAGCAGAAACTCTGCAAGCCAGAAGGGAGTGGCAGGACATATTTAAAGTGATGAAAGGAAAAGACCTAAAACCAAGATTACTCTACCCAGCAAGGATCTATTCAGATTTGACAGAGAAATTAAAACCTTTACAGACAAGCAAAAGCCAAGAGAATTCAGCACCACCAAAGGAATTTCTAAAGGAATTTCTCTAGGCAGGAAACACAAGAGGAGGAAAAGACCTACAATAACAAACCCAAAACAATTAAGAAAATGGTAATAGGAACACACATATTGATACCTACCTTAAATGTAAATGGATTAAATGCTCCCACCAAAAGACATAGACTGGCTGAATGGATATAAAAACAAGACCCGTGTATATGCGATCTACAAGAAACCCACTTCAGACCTAGGGACACATACAGACTGAATGTGAGGGGATGGAGAAAGATATTCCATGCAAATAGAAATCAAAAGAAAGCTGGAGTAGCAATTCTCATATCAGACAAAATAGACTGTAAAATAAAGACTATTACAAGCGACAAAAAAGGACAGTACAAAATGATCAAGAGATCAATCCAAGAGGAAGATATAACAATTGTAAATATTTATGCACCCAACATAGGAGCACTTCAATACATAAGGCAAATGCTAACAGCCATAAAAGGGGAAATCGACAGTAACACAATCATAGTAAGGGACTTTAACACCCCACTTTCACCAATGGACAGATCATCCAAAGTGAAAATATAAAAGAAAACACAAGCTTTAAATGATACATTAAACAAGATGGACTTAATTGATCAATTATTTATAGGACATTCCATCCAAAAACAGCAGATTACACTTTTTTCTCAAGTGCTCATGGAACATGCTACAGGATAGATCATATCTTGGGTCACAAATCAAGCCTTGGTAAATTTAAGAAAACTGAAATCGTATCAAGTATCTTTTCCAACCACAACACTATGAGACTAAATATCAATTACAGGTAAAAAATCTGTAAAAAAACACACACACATAGAGACTAAACAATTCACCACTAAATAATAAAGAGATAACTGGAGAAATCAAAGAGGAAATCAAAAAATACCTAGAAAAAATGACAGTGAAAACATGATAACCCAAAACATATGGGATGCTGAAGAAGCAGTTTTAAGAAGGAAGTTTATAGCAATACAATCCTACCTCAAGAAACAATAAACATCTCAATTAAACAACCTAACCTTACACCTAAAGCAATTAGAGAAAGAACAAAAAAAACCCAAATTTAGCAGAAGGAAAGAAATCATAAAGATCAGATCAGAAATAAATGAAAAAGAAATGAAGGAAACGATAACAAAGATCAATAAAACTAAAAGCTCTTTCTTTGAGAAGATAAACAAAATTGATAAACCATTAGCCAGACTTACCAAGAAAAAAAGGGAGAAGACTCAAATCAATAGAATTAGAAATGAAAAAGGAGAAGTAACAACTGACACTGCAGAAATACAAAGGATCATGAGAGATTACTACAAGCAGCTATATGCCAATAAAATGGACAACCTGGAAGAAATGGACAAATTCTTAGAAAACCACAACCTTCCGAGACTGAACCAGGAAGAAATAGAAAATATAAACAGACCAATCACAAGCACTGAAATTAGACTGTGATTAAAAATCTTCTAACAAACAAAAGCCCAAGACCAGATGGCTTCACAGGCAAATTCTATCAAACATTTAGAGAAGAGCTAACACCTATCCTTCTCAAACTATTCCAAAATACGGCCCAGGGAGGAACACTCCTAAACTCATTCTGCGAGGCCACCATCACCCTGATACCGAAACCAGACAAAGATGTCACAAAGAAAGAAAACTATAGGACAATATCACTGTTGAACATAGATGCCAAAATCCTCACCAAAATACTAGCAAACAGGGCTTCCCTGGTGGCGCAGTGGTTGAGAGTCTGCCTGCTGATTCTGGGGGCGCGGGTTCGTGCCCCGGTCCAGGAGGATCCCACATGCCGCGGAGCGGCTGGGCCTGTGAGCCATGGCCGCTGGGCCCGCGCGTCCGGAGCCTGTGCTCCGCAGTGGGAGAGACCACAACAGTGGGGGGCCCGCGTACCGCAAAAAAAAAACAAAACAAAAAACTAGCAAACAGAATCCACAGCACATTAAAAGGATCATACACCATGATCACGTGGGGTTTATCCCAGGAATGCAAGGATTCTTCAATATACACAAATCAATCATTGTGATACACCATATTAACTAACTGAAGGAGAAAAACCATATGATCATCTCAATAGATGCAGAAAAAGCTTTCAACAAATTTCAACACCCATTTATGATAAAAACCCTCCAGAAAGTGGGCATAGAGGGAACTTACCTCAACATAATAAAGGCCATATATGACAAACCCCCAGCCAACATCATTCTCAATGGTGAAAAACTGAAACCATTTCCACTAACATCAGGAACAAGACAAGGTTGCCCACTCTCACCACTCTTATTCAACATAGTTTTGGAAGTTTTAGCCACAGCAATCAGAGAAGAAAAAGAATTAAAAGGAATCCAAACTGGAAAAGAAAAAGTAAAGCTGTCACTGTTTGCAGATGACACGATACTATACATAGAGAATCCTAAAGATGCAACCAGAAAACTACTAGAGCTGATAAATGAATTTCATAAAGTAGCAGGATACAAACTAATGCACAGAAATCTCTTGCATTACACTCATGATGAAAAATCTGAAAGAGAAATCAAGGAAACCCTCCCATTTACCATTGCAACAAAAAGAATAAAATACCTAGGAATAAACCTACCTAAGGAGACAAAAGACCTGTATGCAGAAAACTATAAGAAACTAATGAAAGAAATTAAGGATGATACAAACAGGTGGAAAGATACACCATGTTCTTGGATTGGAAGAATCAACATTGTGAAAATGACTGTACTACCCAAAGCAATCTACAGATTCAATGCAATCTCTGTCAAACTACCAATTTTTCACAGAACTAGAACAAAAAGTTTCACAATCTGTATGGAAACACAAAAGACCCCGAATATCTTAAGCAATCTTGAGAAAGAACAATGGAGTGGAGGAATCATGCTCCCTGACTTCAGACTATACTACAAAGCTACAGTAATCAAGACAATATGGTACTGGCACAAAAACAGAAATGTAGATCAATGGAACAGGATAGAAAGCCCAGAGATAAACCCATGCACATATAGTCACCTTATCTTTGATAAAGGAGGCAAGAATATACAATCGAGAAAAGACAGCCTCTTCAATAAGTGATGCTGGGAAAACTGTAAAAGAATGAAATTAGAACACTCCCTAACACCGTACACAAAAATAAACTCAAAATGGATTAAAGACCTAAATATAAGTCCAGACGCTATAAAACTTTTAGAAGAAAAAATAGGCAGAACACTCTATGACATCAATCACAGCAGGATCCTTTTTGACCCCCTCCTAGACAAATGGGACCTAATGAAGGTTAAAAGTTTTACACAGCAAAGGAAAACATAAACAAGACGAAAAGACAACCCTCAGAATGGGAGAAAATAATTGCAAACATAGCAACTGACAATGGAATAATCTCCAAAATATACAAGCAGCTCATGTACCTCAATATCAAAAAAACAAACAACCCAATTGAAAAATGGATAGAAGACCGGAATAGACATTTCTCCAAAGAAGATGTACAGATTGTCAACAAACACATGAAAGGATGCTCAACATCACTGATCATTAGAGAAATGCAAATCAGTACTGCAATGAGGTATCACCCCACACTGGTCAGAATGGCCATCATCAAAAAATCTACAAACAATAACTGCTGGAGAGGGTGTGGAGAAAAGGGAACCCTCTTGCACTATTGGTGGGAATGTAACTTGATACAGCCGCTATGGAGAACAGTATGGAGGTTCCTCAAAAAACTAAAAATAGAACGACCATACGACCCAGCAATCCCACTGCTGGGCATATACCCTGAGAAAACCGTAATTCAAAAAGAGTCATGTACGACAATGTTCATTTCAGGTCTGTTTACAATAGCCAGGACATGGAAGCAACCTAAGTGTGCATTGACAGATGAATGGATAAAGAAGGTGTGGCACATATATACAATGGAATATTACTCAGCCATAAAAAGAAATGAAATTGAGTTATTTGTAGTGAGGTGGATAGACATAGAGACTGTCATACAGAGTGAAGTAAGTCAGAAAGAGAAAAACAAATACTGTATGCGAACACATATATATGGAACCTAAAAAACAAAAACAGTGGTTCTGAAGAACCTAGGGGCAGGACAGGAGTAAAGACGCAGACATAGAGATGGACTTGAGGACATGGGGAGGGAGAAGGGTAAGCTGGGTCGAAGTGAGAGAGTGGCTTGGACATATATACACTACCAAATGTAAAACAGATAGCTAGTGCAAAGACAGGGAGATCAGCTTGGTGCTTTGTGTCCACCTAGAGGGTTGGGTTAGGGAGGGTGGGAGGTAGACACAAGAGGAAAGAGATTTGGGGATATAGGTATATGTATGGCTGATTCACTTTGTTATGCAGCAGAAACTAACACACCATTGTAAAGCAATTATACTCCAATAAAGATGTTAACAACTATAAAAAATAAAAATAAATAAATTTGTAGTGTTTTATAGTTATCCTCCAAGATTCATTTACTTACTCCGTAAACCAAATATGTAATTTAACTGGTGGAAGTGATACGAGTTTCCACAGACTCAGTTCTGTTTTGGTTCATAAATCTCTCCCCTACCAACCTTTTTAAAAACTAAAATTTATGGGGTTCTATTCAGTCTTGATGATTGATGAAATATACTATGTGGCATTTCCCATCACTGTGTTCATATCTCCTCCTCAGGTCTACAGGAGGGTAAGCTGTATACTTCTGCTAGACCCATTCCAAGTGTGACAGCCATCAGAGTCCTCATACAAGAACTGTAATTGACTAAGGGTCCCAGCTGCTGCACTGAAATCCACCACTGTGTTTGCACAGCGGTCATGCTTTCCGTGGGCCACTCCCAGCAAAGACTGAGCTCACTTGAGATATTAAAGCTGTCTTGTTCCTCGGTAATGGGGGACTCCTCTGACAGGCAAATTTGGCTCTAGGACTCCCTGTTCACCTTGTGGATCTTTCTTTAGAAATCATTGTAGTCTAAGACACTGTTACCTCAGCTTCCTTCCTTCTTTCCTTTGCTCCTTCATTCCAGGTCATGCCTTGAGTACCTGCATCACAGTCTGACAGCATTCCCAGCTTCCCGAATGTCCCTCCCCATTTTGTCTCACAGGCACTTCCCCTATTAAATTTACTGCACACATATACCATTTTGATGTCATATTCTCAGAGCACCTGGGCTTACACACAGAGTCTGTAATAAAATAAGGTGAGATCTTCTCTAAGCTACACTTTTTTATTCTCTGGAGCACACTGAATAAATAGGCACACAGGAATCCAAGGCTACTATCTCTCACAGGCACCGCTACTAGAGTTTATGTTTTTCATGCTTGGCTGTATTATTTTACATGTGAGGATGACAGTTCATAGGATGCAATATAAACTGGGAGCTAAAATCACTGATTAGGTACAGTAAGAGGTGTCCGGAGGGCAGGCAGCGATTGAAGGGAGAAGCACTCTGGCTGCCTCAAGTAGCAGTGCTCATGAAGTAGAGGAATTGCTTCCAGTTTGTTGGCTCTTACAGCCCCTTAGTCTGAGAGAGACTAGGTCTAGAGATGAGGGGGTTTTTCTACTTTCTTTCAGGTGGGAGGGCCTGTTCTATTTCCTGAGGCAAAAGTGTAAGTAGGCCACTAACTGTCTCCTCTAACCCAGCTCTGACAATTATTAGAGTTCATAGAAGTAACTCCCAGTTTCTGGCAATAGATTGTCGTTCTAATTGTGGATACTGTAAGTTCTTGTTATTTATTTGTCTTTCCTGTATATTTTGTTAGGAAATTGGAATAGGCTGCAACAGGGTAATTCACTCTGAAAGCTGATATTTCTATAGTTAATTGGCCAGGAAATAGCCTCAAATATATTATAAAGATAACTTCATCTGTGTTTTATTTTCTGTGCCATATTTCAAATAGATAGGTTGGCATTTTGAAATTACAACCATGAACAGTTACGGGAATATCACTAAAACAACTTAGTGAATTTTTTGGTCCCATTCATATCAATTAAAAGAGAAAAAGAACTTGCTTGAAGACTTCTACAACACGTATACATTAACTTTTTTTTCTGTTACACACACACACACACACACACACACACACACACACACACGTGGGCTAGAGATGGAATTAGGTATCCAATTAAGAGTTAGGCCACTTGATCTTCGTGAGCCTGGTATAATATGATATATTTTAGGGTTAAGTGAAATAAGAGCCTTCTAGTTGGTCCTGTTGTAATCCCTTACTGTCTAACAAATAGTAGGCACCAAAAAAATTAGTTCTCTTTTCTCTCCAATCTAGAATTTATTTTTCTGTTGATCCACGTTTCTCAAAAATAATGTCTGCCAAAGAATGAACAAGTCTTTCTAAACTCTGTCTTATCACTGATCTTAGTCACAGTTAAGCGTATTAAGCTTGCTTGCCATAGGTTAACTTTAAGTTGACACTGCCTGTTAAAATAGAGGTTCAAAGTGGGGATTTATGAATCAGATTCCATCTATTCCATAGGTAAGTCATGTAAACTCAGGCAAATCATTTAACCTTTTGGAACATTAGTATCTTCACCTATAAAACGGGATAATGATGCCTACTCCACAGGATTGCTGTGAGAATGAGATAAGGAACCATCTGTAAAGGGTACTGGGCAATGTCTAGAACAGAGAAGACATACCAAAAATAAGCTAAAAAGAAGATACAGCTGAGCCCTGTTCCTGGCCATGGACTGAGACCTAAAATGCAATCTTAATCTATGTCCTCATCTTACTGACTATTTCACATTTAACACTATTCCGCTTATGAGAGGATTGGATGGACTAAATCCATATCCCATCTGGACCACCTCCCTTTAGCTTCCGTGCCTTTCCTGCCTTCAGTCCAGCTTTCTATGATGAAAGTAACCAGGTGCGGGGCTTGAGTGAAACAATCATCTTGATACAACATAGAGGAGACTAGAGCTAGAATGGAGCTTAGAGGCTCCTACATCCTCCTTTATTTTAAAATGAGGAAACTAGGGTCCAAGAAGGGGAGTGACTAAGCTGAGGTCATGAAAAAGGAAAGCACAAACACAGGCCTTGAATATTCATTCTCAGTGCAGAGGTCTTCCCCAGCATCGGATGTCTGTGTAGGTGGAGAAATACCCGGCAGAAAGGAGCCCTACATCAGTTCCCTTGGTTCCCAAGGAAGGACACATTGCGCCAGCCTTACCCATTTTAGGAGGAGCAGTCTTTGCATATAGGCATCTGTGCATGGGGCTCACAAGCAAAACAAGCTGCCCACCAGCCATGTACACTTTTTTAGGTTTATTTATAGTGAAATGCACTAAATTTCGGCATTTGATTCCATGGGCTTTGATAATCCATACACCTGTGTAATGATCCCAACCAAGATCTAGAATATTTTAATCACCCCAGCAAGTTCCCTGTGGTTATTTCCATTCACTCTCCACCTATCCATAGGCAACTGCTCTTGATTCTATCACCATAGATTAGTTTTGTCTGTTTTTGAACTTCATATAGAGTCATATGTTATGAACTCTTGTGTCTGACTTCTTGCAGTCAATCATCCATATTGTTGAATGTATCAATAGATTATTCTGTTCTTTCTTCTCCGAATAGCAGTCCTCAGAATGTATGATCGGGGTCATGTGCCAAATCTAGCATCTGTTGAGTTTGGGTAAGCCATGTAACCTTTTTAAGCTTCAGTTTCCTTATCCATAAAATTAGAATAATACAGTCTGTCTTTCAGGATTGGATACATACCTGTTAGCGCTGTGTCTGAGACACAGTAAGTGATCAGTACAGGCAGCTATAATCATAGAATCTCGGTGCTCCTCTTACTCTAGAGATTACTGTGTGCAGTTCTTATTTTTCAGATGAGGACAGGGAGGCCCAAGGCTTCTCGTCTAGGAATAGCGCTCCAGGCCTGTTGATGCCCTGCCCTGTGCTTGTTCTACTGCTCCACGTTTACTTCGCACAAAGGCTTTGTTAGGCCCCACTCCAAATAGTACGCAACTGAAAAGTGCTTTCTTTCTGAGGACTGTCAAAATACTCTCCCAATGAGAACCTAAATAAATAGTTTTCTGAAACCTTTCAGATTTTTTAATAAGTCAAAATACACTTTTCCAACAGCATAATTGCTTTTCATAGTGGGGTCTTAAATCTGCACTATAAAAGAATAATGCAACAGTAGATCATTTGTGAAAACTTAATGAAAATGGAGTTAGGGAACCTCAGAATCACTAGACCTTGAAATTCACTTTCAGAAACTAATTTGCAGTAAATGCATGAGAAACATATTTAGACATGATAAACTTCCAGGCTGGTGCCGAGCAGGTGTGGAAGTTTATCTTGATTAACTCCTTTGTTTTAATTAGTGCCAGAGAGCAAAGTATGAGGATCTGGAGTTCTGTCACTGGGAGCCATTTTGAAAGGAATCAGCATGCATTTCTGTGTTCTGGATCAGCTTGGCAGGACTTCTCCTGTGGAGGATTGTGAGACATTCTAAGATACCACACTTGCTTCTCTCCTTCCTGGTGCTGACCTCATTAACAATAACAATTAAGTCTACTACTTTTTTAGAGACAGGTAACTATATTGGTTAAGTACAGGCTATGTAGTCAGACTACCTAGATTGAATCCCAACGCTATCACTTTCAAGCTATATGATCTTAGGCAAGTAAATTAACCTTCCAATGCCTCGGTTTCCCTATCTATAATATAAGGATAATAATAATCCTCAAAGAATTATGTTGAAGATTAAATGAATTAATACAATATGCTTAAATCTGCCTGGCACCTAGTAAGTGCTCAGTGCGTGTTAGCTATTGCTGTTTTATTTTCATTGTAATGTAGAAGTAGACACAGAGCATTCCATACATCTTTCTATTAAACCATCATGACAATCCTATGAGGTAGGATTTCCATTTTAGATATGAGGAAACTGAGATGCAGAAACGGGTAAGCTTTAATGGGCTGATGTAACGGAACAGAAGAAAACTGACCTGTGGCTTGGTCTCACTTGAAATCTGTCTAGAGTTTAGTTCATGAATGTCTGTCTAAGTCACCTTGAAGAAGACCCACAAGTTCCTGAAATTTCATTGTCTGTATTCAGAGACTTAGCAGCCATTTGTTCCTACAATAGTCAAATCACCACTCTCCTAAAAACCTACAGTGTCCCAAAGTCATTTCAGTTTTCCTCTGCTCTTATAAGCCACCCACCTGTCAGAGCTCATTACAGTCATTATGGAGGAGAAAGGAGGTTGGTCGAAAGGAGGTTGGTCATTTTTTGGCCTTGAAGCCCCAGGGCCTGTTATTGAAGTGTTGAGGGTTTTCCTGTTTTTCTTTGAGAAAGCAAAAATGGAAAAAAAAAAAAATCCTCTCAGCCAGAAGACTGAGCAGAAATCCATGTACGCTGATGCAAAATACTTTTAAGGAACTGGTTGGAGCCAGGAATCCAAAGGTTTTTCCTCATACTACCTGGATTTGGATCTTGGTTTTCAAGGTCCCTAGTACCCGAGACCAGGAAAATGAGCCAAAATGAGCATAATGACAGCCACATGTTCTGGAAAATGAGTAAGATTTTTCCAGAATCAGTCCATTAGCTCATTTGATATCAGGAAAACCTCCCAGGAGGTGGACAGGGTAGGGATAATATCCAGGAAGTGGCTGATCCTAGGTCTAGAAGTTATTTCACCTGGCTTTAGAAAGTATGTCCTCGAACTATTCCCTTCCCTGAGTTTTAGCTTCTGTATCTCTAAAATGAGGGCTTTCAATCAGAACAGTTATTTTAAAGATTTTTTAAAGTAAAAGAACGCTTTTCTCAAAAAAATCTCATGTAAAATATAAAACTAATAAAAGAAGAACTATTTAGGTTGAAGTGGAGGGTTGCAGATCTAGTTCCTTTTTGTCAGGAGAGGGTGCCAGAGTTATTTTTGAGAGTTTATGTTATTTTGGTTATTGTTGTTATTTAGTGGAGTGGAGAAGTGATTAAGACTTAGACACGATATCAGTACTGCCCTGCCAGGAACAGGCCCTGTACTGGCCAGACTCTGAAGAATGCTATTTATCTAGTTATTCTTTAGACACCAGGCAGCTGACTACAAATGTCTATTGCATTTACATGTTTGGGGAGCCTCCTCTCCCCAACAAAAGAAGGGTACTTTTAACTAAGAACTGAAGGAAGGAAGGAAGGAAAGAAAGGAAGGAAGAAAGGAGGGAGGGAAGAAAGGAAGGAAGGAAGAGGGAGAGAGGGAGGAAGGGAGAGGAAAGGAAAGAGAAAAGGAAAGAGAAGGAAAGGAAAGGAAAGGGAAAGAAAGGAGGGAGGGAGGAAAGGAGGGAGAAAGAAAGAGGAAGGGAAGAAAAAAGAAAAATTAATACTAATAGTTGAGTACTTTACTCTTTTCAAAGCTATTTCATGAATATTCATTCATTTAATCTTTGCAAATCTCTTTGAGGCTAGTAGAAATATTTTTATTTCCATTATAAAGATGAAGAGACTGAGGATTTCGTAGCTATCTTTGCAACAAGATTTGAGAGGAATAAAGTAGTCAATTAAGTGACAGGAAGAATTGGGCAATAGCTTTTGAAGAAGGAGGCTTCAAAGAATATTTCAGACAAAAAGAAGGCACGGGGGAAGCATACCAGGCAGAGAAACAGCATGAGCAGAGGCCCAGAGGACTGAACATGTGTAATGCAATAGGAAATAGGGAATTTCCACTGTGTACTATGGTATTAGCTAGTATGACTATTTGCCTCACGAGCCCAAACATATGGAAGGTTCCTAAGTTGGAGAATGAGGGAGTTTGAAAATACTTGGAGGATACTGTAGAGGAAGGGAGGGTGGGGAGAGACCACAAGTTGGGGTTGGTGTTTATTTAATTTTATGCTACATGATTCTATATTTTCTGGAAAACCAACAAGACACATGTTTGAATTTAGCTTTTTCAATTGCAAAGCTAAGTACATGTTATTTTGGATTCTGAGTCCAAACATTTGCTTGGTATTTTCCACACATCTTCTCTGTGCTCCAATTGGAGCACATCAAAGTCCTGGTTTCTCTTGATGCTGGGCAGGCTTTCTGCTGAATGCCGTCTGCTTTTCTGAAAATGCCACCAGGAAGATGGTATTGCAGGCTTATGAAAGACAGTGGAATTGACTTGGAGAGGAGATGGTGACAAATTCAGGGAAGCCAAAGAAAAGAGACAGGACTGTCTCTGCCATGGACCCACTGTGTGGCCTTGGACAAGTCCTTTTCCTCTAGGCCTCAGTTTCTCTGTTTGTGGAATGAACAGTTTGGGCATTTGAGAAGTTAAGGAAAATGGGGGAGGGACAGTTAAGTAATGATATTCAAAGTATGCCCTGATTCCAGTCATTTCTCATCTCCTCCATCATTACCACTCTAGCTCAGCCCCAATCGTCTTGTCTGTGAAGATACTCCTCTCTTAACAGATCCTTTCTTCATTCATGTCCCCCTGCAGTCTATGCTCCACACAGCAGCCAGGATGCTCCTTTTAAAATGAGAGTCAACCAAATGTAAGATGGATAGCTAGTGGGAAGCAGCCGCATAGCACCGGGAGATCATCTCGGTGCTTTGTAACCACCTAGAGGGGTGGGATAGGGAGGGTGGGAGGGAGGGAGACGCAAGAGGGAGGAGATATGGGGATGTATGTATACGTATAAGTGAATCACTTTGTTATAAAGCAGAAACTAACACACGATTGTAAAGCAATTATACTCCAATAAAGATGTTAAAAAAATTAAAAAATAAAATGAGAGTCAGATAATTTCATTTCCCTGTTCGCAACCCTTCAGTGGCTTACAATTCACCTAGCGTAAAATCCAAAACCTTTACTTTGGCTCACAAGGCCTCACGTGATCTGGCCCCCAAATTGTGCCCTTAATTTATTGCCTACCATTCTTCTCCTTCCTCACTTTGCTCCAGCTCCTTGGCCTTGTTTTTCCTTGGATTCCTAGGAACATTTCTTCCTTAGGGCTGTACCTGTTCCCTCTGACAGAGAGATTTCCGACCCCAGATTTTCACATTTTACTCTCTCTCTTCATTTTAAGTGTGTCGAAGAATAAAACAAAGACCATCCAAAACAAAACAAAACAAAACACACACACACAAACTAAACAAACAAAAGCACAACAAAGCTGAGTCAATTGACTTGCCTGGCAAGGAATACATGCCAAAGAAGAAAGTTTCTGTGTGTGTGAAGCAGAAGCTCTTTGAGATTGGTGGCTGTGTGTTTTTCATATCTATGACTCCAAAGCACGTAAAACAGCACTTCACCTCTCCTAGGTAATTTAATCAGAACCCTTAGGCTTTTTAAAAAAAAAAAAAAATTATTGCAGTATAGTTTATTTACAATGTTGTGTTAGTTTCTGCTGTACAGCAAAGTGAATCAGTTATACATATAAATGTATCCAGTCTTTTTTCAGATTCTTTTCCATATAGGCCATTAGAGTATTGAGAGTAGAGCTCCCTGTGCTCTACAGTAGAGAGGTTTTTGTTTGTTTGTTTGTTTTTTTGGCTGCACTGCACAGTATTTGGGATCTTAGTTTCCTGACCAGGGATCAAACCCGTGCCCTTACAGTGGAGTCTTAACCACTGGACCGCCAGGGAAGTCCCAGAACGCTTTGGCTTTTCCCTTCAGCTGTGCTCCACAGCTGTGCTCCACACTTTCTATTCTGTGTACATGCTGTATCCATTTCACACATTTTTCCATTTTTGCACATCTTGTTCCTCTGTCTGCCTTGTCTTTCTACCTGTTTCCTACTAGAAAATTCCCAGTCGTGCATCACAGCTCAACTTAAAAAAGGACGTCTCCTCCAGGAAGCATTCTCTCGGCCCCTCCATGCTAAATGTGTTTTTCTCTCCTGTTCCCTCTGAATCTCAGTACCTAGCATACCCTGTAGCAGAGCCCTTACCATGCAGTCAGGCAGTGGTATGACTGTTTGCTCAGCTATCTGCTCTACTAAATTAGGAACTTCTTGCCTTAAAAGTAGGGGATTATATCATAATCACCATTGTATTTTTAATGCTTGACATATTGTCATACTATAAATATTTGTTGATTTTGACTATTTTAGTAAATGTAAATGAATGAATAAATGTGTAAGTGAAGAATGAAGTTTGATGATGAAGGTAATATGGGGGTTGGGGCTTAGAAGAGTAACAGTGAAAGTGATGGATGAGTACTCCTGGTGACGTCCCATCTGTATACAGGAGAGTGAAACAGGAAAGCATGGAATAATTTCCTTGGCCATGTGCCTGGTGGGTTTTGGGAACAGTGCTCAGTGAGTTCTCTACCACTGCATTCCATTTGTTAGAAAACTCTGCCAATGAAGTTGTGTGTGTGAGTGTGTGTGTGTGTGTGTGTGTGTGTGTCCCCAGGGCTAGAGTCATTTAAGATACATCTTTTAAGCCAAACACTAGAACATGGCTCCCTTCTTAAGAATGGCTCTTTTGTTGGACTTCTCACAGTCAGCCTGGAGGTTCTGACAAGGAGAAGACCCTCCCTTTTATCCACTGTGTGGCCTTAATTGGACTCAGTTATGATAAACAGGGCATGTGAGTTATAGAATTCTGGTAAAATTTTTCTGCCTGGTGTATATAGCAGGGTAGTAAAATGCATGCTGTTGTGTAAGATGCCTTTAAACATTCAGCATCTAGGGATGAGTAATGATCACATCCCCCTTCTATTCCTAGCTGACTCCTGGTAGGAAGAAAAAGTCTCTTTCAGCCTTTGCCCAATGTCACTTATTACTGCCATTATAAATTGAAAATATTTTTCTGCCATAAAATTCCCTGTGATGAATTGCACCATAGACATTACAGTTTTTCATCGTTTTCTTCTTGATGAGCTGGCAAAATAAAGAGAATAAAACGGGTATATTCTTTTCTTTTGGAGAAATCCAATCTCCACAAATGACCCCCTTAAGACTCTCAATGACTGTTTGTATGGATTCCGATCTTAAAAAATCACCTGACTTGGGGGCTTGGATGTGTGTATTATCATGCAGTTAGTTTATTATTGAGCAGTAGTCTGTCGGAAAGTGATTTTGAGGATGACTTCATTAGCAGAGCTACAGAAAGCTCCCCTTAAGTGATTTGAACAAGGCAATTGAAAGGGAATTTAGGACTTTTATTTAAAACAATGCTGTCTTGGGCCCCTTCTCTAATGCATCACACCTTGTTACCTGAGCAAAGATAACACGCTTGATTGCCCACAGTCTCTCTTCTTCTTGAGTTAGTCCCACATTTGGAATATAAGAAAGTTTGGGCTAATTTCCATTCTAAATACCAAGGGCCAGGAGCTGTGCAAAGCGCTTCTTATATCAAATCCTTATAACAATTCTATAAGAAAATATGTGCATTTTATAGATGAGGAAAATGAGGGTCAGAGTACTCAAGCATTTGAGTAACTTGTCTGAGATAATATAGCTAGTTTAAAATGAAGCCAGAATTCAAGCTCAAGCCTTTTTCCCCTAAAAGCTGTGTTATTTCCTCTACTGCATGCTGCCTCCCAAATATGACACAATGGAATGGACCAAGACATCGCAACTAATAGAATAATTGTGATACCACTGAGTGATTATTCTTTTGGATACTTAAGTCTGACATGACAGGCGTGACATTTGTGGGCCCTCCATATATGTTTAAGTAGACAGATATAAGTTGTCTCTACCCCAAGGCCCTCCAGTGGAAGAAGCAGAAGGCCCCTGCTACTACTGCCTTTGTCCCCTGACTGCATGGTTTTCATCCAGCAGAGTGAAGACAAAACAATACCTAATGCTGTGTGGGATTGTCTGTTTACATATCTGTCTCCCCACTAGACTGTGAGCTCTTTGAGTACAGGGATCTGGTCTGATTCATTTCTACAGGTCTTCATTTGGTATATACTTGATGGATAGATGGAGAAATGTGAGGTTGAGAGACAGGGACTTTGAGAACATCAGAATTTAAGGGACGGTGAGATTAAGAAAAATCAGTGAAGGAGGTTGAGACAGAGTAGTCAGAAGAGGAGGAAGGAAACCAGGAGAAAGGAGTGTCAGTGAAGACAGAGGTAAAGGGAGTTTTAAGGAGGGAATGGTGAAAAGTATCAAACACCGAAACAGTTAAATAAATAAAATGATGATTGAGATGATTTCACGTTAACGGGATCATTGCTTAGCTTGGTAAGAAAGATTTCATGGAAGGTAGAAGTGTAACTCAATTAAGGTTAAGGAATTGGGGAAATGGAAGCAGTAATTACAGACAACTCTTTGAAGTAATGTATGTGAAGTTAAGGGATGAGATGTTCACTTGGGGAAGATGTTAAAAGGGCAGATTTTGAGGATTTCAAGTTGTGAGACTTAAATATATTTGTGAACTTCATAGAAAAAGCAAAAGGCAAGGGGTGAGGTGGAAAACATGAACTTTGACCCAGCTATGAAGCCTCTCATTGGTACCCTGGTATTCTGTACATACACAGGCTTCAAGCTACTGGTGATGGGGATCCTGCCCACTGCCCATCTGAGGTGTGGTCTTAGCAGTTAGCCAGAGGCTTGTGTTTCATACAATCTTCAGAAGACAAATATGGCTTCTGGGCATTTCCAAAGCACCTCCTATGGGAATATAATTATGATGTATATACCCCTGAACTTCATCAAGAAAAAGAATTCTCATAATACCAATGAAACAAGAACCGGTATGTGCTGTTATCCTTTTATACAATGAATACCTGTCTCTCTTATGACCAACAGAAGTTTGACAAAATTGTCTTCAGAAGATCATCCAAATGTCTTTTTTTTAGCTGTTCACATAAAAGGCATGTGTGTGTGTGTGTATACGTGTGTGTGCACCTGTGTGTTTGGGATTTAATTGTATAGATAATTGCTTTAATTTTTCACTTTTCTGAAAGCACTATTCCAGCTTAGCTGTATAACCTCAAATTACCAGGAACTCTCTGATAACGTAATGAAGACCAGGAGCAAAAGTTGCCATGTATGAGTGGATGTGGCCCAGCCAACCAGACTGAAACCACAGCTACCACTGGGGTGAAATTCATCATCACATCCTCTCTCTCCTTGATTACTCCTTCCTGGGTCAAAACCACATCAAACAAATCGTCATTCTCCGAATATACTTTGTATTGCAGACCTCTGAGACCTTTGTATGTGTTTTCCCTTTTCTTGAAATAATGCTCATCTTTTAACATTTCAAACTCCTCCTCATCCCCCGAGGTCTAGTGTAAATAAAGCCTTCTCTGATTCCCTACCCAAAGGTTGGAGTTGCTTTAACTCCAGCCCATAACATGCCTGACTTTTCCTAAATATTCCCTGATTTTGCAATGCTGTATCCCTGCTTTTGTCAGTCCAGAATGCTATTTTGTCTGCCTTTCATCTCCATCTTAGAACCTGAGAACATCAAAGCGGAAGGAGCTCTTAGAGATCATGATTTCTCAGATGGGGAAATTGAGTCCCAAAGAAGCAACAGGTAGACAGCAGGAAAACCAGAGCTAGATTGAGGGTCTCAGGAAGGGGAGTCGTGGAGTATAGTGGAAAGGCAACGTCTTTTGAGTCAAACCAACTTGGATCCAAACTCTGGCTCTACTGTCAAAAAACTGATTTTTCATCCTCCCTGAGCATCAGTTGCCTTATATGTTTACTTTTTTTAAAAAGGGTAATATCTCTTATGTTTTTTGTATCATATAAAAAATGTCTATTTTGGTACCTGGCACATGACAGGTGCTCTGCAGTTTTATGTATGTATGTACTCTGTACGTATGTATATATATATATTCTTTTTCACTTTGGAGAGGCAGTGTGTTAGAGAGGAAACAGTCTCATAATAACAATAAAATTTTTGCAGTAAACAAACTCAGGTGCCTACTACTTATATGACCTTGGACAAGTCACTGAACTTTTTATGGAGGCCTTCATATCTATTTGTAGGAAAAATATGTGAAGATAAGCAAAACTTTGCATCAAATACCTGATGCCTGTACATCAATGTATATTAGGCATTCAGTAAAGGGTCCCTTTTACCATTGGCATTATTTCTTCATCAGTATCTCTTTTAATACAGTAATTCTGTGAGATTCAAATATTAGGTATTATTACGTCTGTCAGGAGGTGTAACAGATTAGGGGCTGGCAGACACATTTTGAATATTCTGAACCTAACAGGGGCAATTGGGGTATGACATATAGATTTAGAGAAAGCAAATAGTGGGCACTGCTCAGAAATCAGGCATGTGGGTGAGCCTCCATCATCTAGAAGAACCGGGTGACAGCACTGACTCAGGTATGGAAGCAGGATCAGCTGGAACATAAGAACTGGCCCTAAGACAAAGGTCCCAGGTATGAAGTCTTTTTTGCCTACCTCCCCCCAGATAGAACTATCACTCTCGTGTTTGAACCCTGCCCCACACATGCCGTGGTTCCATGACAGGAACTGTGCTTTTTCTGTTCTTTCATCTGCTCCAGCTCTCTCTGATTTGATTGTGAACTGCTGGGGCTTTTTATGATTCACACCTGTAGTCTTGTTTACTAGTGAACCCTAGTAAACGGTGCTTAAACATCATGTTTTGTTTGACTGATTAACTATCACTTCACTCAGAGCCCGACACGTAGTAAATACTCAGCGAGTGTTCGGTCAATGAGTGAATGAATGAATCAAATGAAACAATACGTAAACTGTAAAATGCTGTTTTTTAGGAGAGTGGTTTTCAATAGCAGTTATTACTAAGTCAGCCAGTAAGCCACTTTGGACCTTAATCTGTTGTTCAGGCCTCAGTAGTTAGGCATTCAGGGCACAGAATGGCCACGTGGTCATTTTGTGCTGCAGAGGCACAGGCTGAGTCAGAAGGGATGCTATGAGGTCATTTATTTCTCCATCTCTGAAAAGCTCTGGTAAAGATCCCATCTTTCATGCCACCTGAAACCCCCGTGGGATTTCTCCAGGAACATCATACAGAATACTGGGCCCGCCTGGGAGCCATTATCCTGAGTGAGATGACAGGTCTGGAAAAAACGACATGATTTGTACACATTCCCAGCTGTCATCAAAGTTATTGCCTAAATGGATTAATTAGCTCCCTGTGTTTTAGTGCGTGTATTGGCTGCTGGGCTGCTCAGCTGATCACATGCTTTCGTGGACATTCATAAAGGTAGATGGTGATAATAATAAAAATAATAATAACAGCTAATATTTACTGATAGCCTACTATATACCAGATAATGTCCCAAGTATCTTAAATGGACTATTTTACTCTCATAACAGCTCATAAGATGCATACTATTATTTTCTCTACTCCTCAAGAGGAAACAGTGGCAAAATTAGGACTTAAACCCAGGATGCTGGACTCCATAGTCTGTGAGCTGAATTAATAACCTTATCCCCAATATAAAAAATGCAGAAAAAGAGGCTCAGGTGTTAGGTGGTTTGCTCATAAGTGACTGAACCAGCCTAAACGTAAGTCTGTCCCACCATAGTCTGTGCACCTCCAGCCCTGCAAGGTGCAGGCCTGTGCACAGAGTCAGGCAGGTCTGTTCATAGGTAGCCAGCAGAGCCTGAGCTATCCAGGTCCTGTACGACAAGGCAGGACCGTAGGCCCCAGAGGACTGGGTACTAGGGGAGGTCTTAGCCACAAGAACAAGGCAGAGTCCTAATTGTTCTGGTTGTGTGACTACAAATACAATGACCGGCAATAGGTATTACTTCCCACAAGTCACTGAACAGGTGCTCTTTACATTTTGCTTCTTCTCTGCACACCTCCCCATCCCCTTTCCAATTCATTAAGAAAAAGAGTAGAGAGTGCCCAATTATTGAGTACATATTATTTTAAAGCATTTCTAGTGTGTAATTTCTGGTGATCTGCTAAACAAGCCTGTGAAATAGGTAGTATTATTGTTCTCATTTTGAAGAAATTGAAGTTAAAAGAGGTAATGTGCTGCCCAAATCACATAGCTGCTAAGTATCTGGGTTGTGATTTTAACCCAGGTCTACAGTACTTAGAAACACTCAATAAATATTTGTTGAATGAATGAATGAATGATAGATATAACAAGGTCAGGGATCTTTCAAGAACACCAGGTTACTTTTTAGGATGGTTTAAGTCTGTGGTTCTTGACATTGGCTGCACATTGGAATATATGCAGAGCTTCTAGAAAATATCAATTGCCCACCTCTCCTCCATTGAATCAGAAGCTATTCCCAGGCATTGTTATTTTTTAAATGTCCCAGATTATTCTCATGTGTAGCCAGGGTTGAGCACCACTGGTCTTGGAAGGACTGGGATTTCTCCCTGGTAGACTTAGATGAGCAGTGCTTGTAAGTAGTTAATGGCTCCTGCTCTTAGGGGAAGTGCACTGTGAAGCAGGAACCTGGGCATCCTTGGCCTTTGGGTAAGGTTTGCCCTGCTCTGACTGTTGTTACTCTGGCCTCTCTTGTCAGCCTGGTGGAACTGTAACTTTTTTTCCTGCCTTGCCCTCTGACCACTATCATGTACCTATGCCTGGACTTGGCATCATTAAATCCTTCTGTCTTGCTGATGGCTGCACCACCCAGCACTTCCAGGAGCCTATGGGGATGGTTACCTTAGTTTCTCCTTCTTCAACCTTCCCCTGCCCAGAATCCCCAGCTCTGAGCTCACTGCCACCCTGTAGTCCATCTCTACCAACAGACAGCTCTCCCTTGCTCCTTTGCTCCTTCTCAGAGAGTGTAACAGTTTTTCTGTGTTTCTATTTCTTAGTCTTCTGTCTGTGACAAAGAAGGATATTGTGAAAATCAATTGCTTGGGTCAAGGAGAAAGTATTGATTCAGCTAACAGTGCTGATGCTCCAAGTGAGTCCGAAGGTGAGAGAGATAAAAATGACTGGCATTTCAGGGGCCAACTCTGCCACTTCCTCAATCTGTGCTCAAGAAATGAGCTCCGAAGAATCTTCCCTCCTGTCCAATTTTTGTGGCCTCCTGGACCTGCCATTTTACTACCGATTCCTCGTACCCTGCCCCTCCTCTGTGCTACTGTAGTGCCCTGGGTCTTCCTCCAGAACTGCGCATACTGTAATATTGGTGCAACAGACATGCTTATGCACACACACATGCACAGGCACACACACACACACACACACACAGACCAGACTGGGATCTCCCCAAGGGCAGAGAATTATGAAGTATGCTGTGTTGTCTCTGTGCCCACTTCCCAGATCAGGTCCTGGCATAGAGCTTGTGGTGTCAATGATTGTTAAGTTATATATAGTTGAACAGTAAAGCATTTTACCAAATGTTTTCACAGCAATTATTATTATTATTATTTTTTGCGGTACAAGGGCCTCTCACTGTTGTGGCCCCTCCCGTTGCGGAGCACAGGCTCTGGACGCGCAGGCCCAGCGGCCATGGCTCACGGGCCCAGGCGCTCCGCGGCATGTGGGATCTTCCCGGACCGGGACACGAACCCGCGTCCCCTGCATCGGCAGGCGGACTCTCAACCACTGCGCCACCAGGGAAGCCCCACAACGATTATTTTATACAGGACCCACAGCAGCCCTGGGAGATAGTGTTCAGGAATTCACATCCACACTGACAGAGGAAGCAGCTGATAGAATTGAGACCAGAACTGTTGACTCTACAGCAGAAAATACTCTACAACAAAAGTGTTCTGTCAACACTCTCCATGATGAAGTAATCAAACTAGCAACTTTTAACACAATTGACCATTCACGTCTTCTCAAATTATATTCCTCCTTTGACTTTAGGGAACAATTTTCTCTTAATTTTCTTGCCAGGTCTCCTTTTACTGGTTCTCTTTCATTTCCTAGACCTCTAGACATTGAAGCATCCTAGAGTTTGATCTTTGGATATCTTCTTTCCTCAGTTAGTATGACATCCTTGATGAGTTCATCTAGTCTCATGGCTTAAATACCATGTATCAGCCGATGACTCCTAAATTTATCTTTACCCAGCCCTCTTCCCCGAATTCCTGAATCATACATTCGATTGCTTACTCAAGGTCTTAGCTTGGACGTATAATAGAAACACAACTTGTCTAAAACCAAGCTTACAATTTCTAATCCCCAGAACTAGATTTCCAGCAGTCTCCCCCATCTCTGTAACTGGTAACTCCATCTATCTCCTTTTCCCC